>NC_137148.1:107284060-107813448 GCF_951394435.1 Stenella coeruleoalba
ATATATATATATATATATATGATATATATAAGATATATATCAAATAAGCAACTGAACTGGCATAGGAAAATAGACTGTCTGGCCCAAGCCCTTATGATCTGAATTCCACCCATGCCACTGCCTCACAAGGAATTTAAATTCTCTGGGGAATTTAAATTCTCTGGGTCTCCCTTTCTTCATCTATAAAATGAGGTGTTTGATTTAGATATTTATACTATTTAGTGCTTATAATATTAATTTTGCAGTTCATCTGAAGTATATTGTAAATATATTTAATCAAGTTCTGCTGCTCCCCAGTAGCTCTTAGCTCCCTGTCATTTTTTTTTAATAACAATGCCTGGGGTTTTATTTAATACATTGTTTCAGATCTTCCAGAGCTCTCAGTAACATAGCCTCTTCTTGCCATCAGAGAGAACCTTTGCATTGGTTGTCACTGGGCACACAGAGAAAGTGTTGGCTCCCCTAACCGTCAGCTTCACTTCTATCTTTCCTTCAGGAATGGGGGCTTGAAGTCCAAATACTTCTCCTTCTCAACAACATGCCAGATGATACCTTTGTTTGACAGCTGAAAAACATAAAATGTAGCGGATTAGCCTTCTTTCCTCTGGATATTACAAATGAATGGTACTATAGACACAAATGTTTGCATCTGTCCTGTACTTAGTGTTTTTCCTAAATTAGTTTTCTGATTTTTATTTCTCATTATTTTTAAATTTTCTTTCTGGAGAACCTCTAATTTATTCTCTAGGTTGATCTATATGTTTTATTATTTTGGATACTTTAACAATAATCTGCATTTTCTCTCTTAAAATATCTTATCACTGCTGATACTTTGTTCTAATGAGTTAAAAAGGGAAACTTTAAATGTCATAGTTTTTCAGCACACATCCCTCCACTAGAGTGGTATATTTGTTACAATTGATGAACCTACATTGACACATCATAATCACCCATAAGTCCATAGTTTGCATTAGGGTTCACGCTTGGTGTTGCATATTCTGTGGGTTTGGACAAATGTATAGTGACAAGTACCCACTGTTATAGTATCATACAAAGTGTTTTAACTGCCCCCCAAATCCCCTGTGCTCCATCTATTCATCCATCCCCACCCTCCCCAACCCCTGGCAACCACTGATCTTTTTACTCTCTCCATAGTTCTTAGAAGAGGTTTTTGTTGTTGTTGTTTTTTAATTGGTATATTTTTTATTTCTTCTACCAATGGATGCAGGAGGGTTTAAATTTCCTTTATCAGCAAGTTGAGTAAAGCTATTTTTATTGTTAAAACTCCATTTCAGGGTTAATTCCCCCAAAGGAGCCTGTGTCACAACTTTGATACAACTGCTCATGCGTAGGTCATTGTTCAAAAAGAAAAATTTTAATATTACTCTTTATTATTATTTTATTTTCTGAAAATAATGTTAATTCAATAGTGGTTTTAAATAGTTTTTGCAAAGTGTTATATTAGTAATAATTTGACATTTTTAATTCCAAAATCCACCTTTGAAATGCTATTAAGTTCACATCTGAGGCATGATCCCACAGCACCCTCTGGGTGGGCTCTTCCCAGAGGTGGAGGTCAGGGTAGTTCTGTGCAGCTGTTGGGGACTCGGTCTTACCCCCTGGAGCTACTGTTGAAGAGTACTCGTGAGCCCAGTCTCTGACTTCTGAACTTTCCTTTGAAGGTTTGAAGATGGTCTGAAGAATGGTAGTTAAGATTCATTAGCATATTAGTTTCTTATAAAACACTTTGCTACACAAAAATTGAAAGTTTTTGCCTAATTGTACTGTACTGTAGAAACAAAACAATAGTTTTTACTTTCTTAATTTTATTATTTATTTATTTATTTATTTTGCGGTACGCGGGCCTCTCACTGTTGTGGCCTCTCCCGTTGCAGAGCACAGGCTCCGGATGCGCAGGCTCAGCGGCCATGGCTAACGGGCCCAGCCGCTCCGCGGCATGTGGGATCTTCCTGGAACGGGGCACGAACCGGTGTCCCCTGCATCGGCAGGCGGACTCTCAACCACTGCGCCACCAGGGAAGCCCTGTTTTCAGTTTTTAAAAGAAATTATCTCTATTAAAAGCAACTTGTTTGAACAGAAATGTGCCCAAGCCAAACATTTTGATATTTCACAAAAGCAGGCTAGAAACTTGTAGGAGAAAGAAACGATCATCAGCTCAGATGTACCTTGATAAATTTGCAATTTAAGAAATCAGAGGGACTTCCCTGGTGGTGCAGTGGTTAAGAATCTGCCTGCCAATGCAGGGGACAGAGGTTTGGACCCTGGTCTGGGAAGATCCCACATGCCGCGGAGCAACTAAGCCCATGCGCCACAACTACAGAGCCTGTGCTCTAGAGCCCGTGAGCCACAACTATTGAGCCTGAGTGTCACAACTACTGAGCCCACGTGCCACAACTCCTGAACTCTGCGTGCCTAGAGCCCGTGCTCCACAACAAGAGAAGCCACCGCAATGAGAAGCCCACTCACCGCAATGAAGAGTAGCCCCCGCTCTGTACAGCTAGGGAAAGCCCATGCACAGCAATGAAGACCCAGTGCAGCCAAAAATAAATTAAAGAAATTTATTAAAAGAAATCAGAGTGTAGGCATTCAGTGAAATATTTAGCAAATTCCAAGTAAAAGCAAACTTGTGTTTCACTTATGACTGATCGCTATTCCTCTACTACTTATTGTCCATAAATTCAGTTATGTAATTACACATGCATGGGTTTGGAATGTATCTGTTGCATCTCTGTAGTATGTCCTATTCCCTATAGTTATGGTCTCTTATGAGAGGCATTTGCAAATCATTTTTCTGACATATTAAAAATGTGTGGCAACTTTAAATAATAAGAGAGTATTTCCCTCCTGAAAGGGTCATTGTTTGGAAGATAGTATTCCTAGTACCTAGATTATGTGTATTATATTTCTATTAATGTAATAATATTTTGTTAGATGGTGCTTCTTTGTGTAATAGAGGGTTAAAATGGAAGCTTTGACTGAGACACATTATCAAGGCAACTCTTGCCTAGGCTTCCCTCAGGGAGAACCTGCTATGACTGAACACCCCCTATTTCAAAAATGAGAACAGTGCAGGATGCCACCTCCTACCCCAAGCCTAGTAACAGAGTCTTCAAGGAGATTTATTGAAGACAAGTCTGCTGTGTATTCTGGTCCTCTACCTTCTAGGGGATCCTACCCACTTCACCTCAGGTTAAGAAAGGGTATTTAAGGAGACTACTCTGAGGGCATAAAATGAGTCCCCTGAAGTTTAGAGGTAGAGTAGACTACTGTCTAAAACATGCCTGAGAAATCAAAGTTGAGTACAAATGAAAGAGAGGTGGGTGCTATAGGATAAATCTGTAGTCCCAAAGTTTGTTGGAATTTCCCAAGGCGAATCTCAAACAAGTCCCTATTGCAGGCTGGATTCTCCAGGAAGCGGACAATGGGGTGGAATTAGCGCAGAAGGTTTATTGCAGAGTTAACACGTGTGAAAAGAAAAGGAAAGGGGCAGAATTGATTGACCCAGGGAAGCCATCAGTCAGCCATGCAGCCCTGACAAAGTCTCTGCCAGCCCAATAGGGGGAGCTCTGAGCAGAATGTACTTTAGAAGCATCTCACGTTGGGTGGAAAGGGCCAGTCCCTTGTACCAGAGCCTTGTTCCATCATGGAGTGGGAACCACACTGAGAAGGCTGTGCCCTTGGCTTAAAAGCTGAGGCAGACCCAGATGAAGCTGACAGCTGGAGGCTGTCAGCTAACCATGCTCCTCACATGTGGGCATCCAGAGCTTTCTTGGAGGGGAATCTGGGGCATCTCCATGTGTAACAAATCCCCTAGTACTTCTGTTTGTAATTATAAAATAAAAGTCCTTCATGTACTTATAGTCATGAAACAGTCTCCTTTAAGTAATTAAGTTTTTTCAATCTAGTGTAACAGTTCAGATTTCTGAATATTCTTCAAAGTTTTCCTTTTCCTTCCAACTCCAGCATATACTGGACTACACTCTTTCCTTCTTTTGCTCTTTAACTCTTCTTTCTCCCACTTGCCAGAGGTAGTTTCTCACCCTTCCAGTTTAGACACAGACATGAGAGACATTAGTGGAAAGATGAGATACTGTTGGGGTCTCCCTGACCCATAGATGTACAGTTACTGATTCTCTTTCATGAAACTGTCATGTGATAGATGGAACTTTATTGAATGATGATAGTATTAGATGCTTTTTTAAACATACTTTTTTTGATGTGGACCAGTTTTAAAGTCTTTATTGAATTTGTTACCGTATTGCTTCTGTTTTATGTTTTGGTTTTTTGGCCCCGAGGCATGTGGGATCTTAGCTCCCTGGCCAGGGATCGAACCCACACCCCCTGCATTGGCAGGGGCTGTCTTAACCACTGGACTGCCAGGGAAGGCCCAAAAGTGTTAGATGCTTTTGATGTGTTTTCACTAATCATAATAACTACCCCTGATTTGGCAGACACTCTACTAAGCACTTTATTTATAAACCGTATTGGATTTTAATCCTTATATTAATTCTTATATATGAGAAACGCAGCCCACTGGTAAATGGAGGCGCTGGAATCTGAGTGGCTGAAGATCCCAGAGTTCTTGTTCCTAGGCTGCCCAAAGCTGGGGTAGACTTGTTTTCTACATTCTTCACTTTATATTTCCTTTTTTATTTTTATTGCAATAAAACCCTTGAGTGTGATAATATTGATCAATTACTGCTCCTCCTCTTAGTACAAATCAAGTGAGTAAATACAATTAACTGTATCAGAACAGATTCAAGAAATTCAACTTGCAATTCCCTGCATGTTTGGAAGGTAGTTTTAAATGTAAAAATGTGTTTTTGGCATTAGGAAAATACATTTTAGTAAGTTGCAAAAAGATTGAATTTTTTAGGGAAGACGTTGCTGAGGAGAGTAACAGATCAAATTCAAATAAATCTTGCCGTTGGCTGTCGCTCAAGTGTGTCTCTACAGTAAAGTCTCCCAGATGCCTTTTCCCAAATTGTTTTGTGGTTTACCACTTGAAATAGAACTTAACATTTATTGTGGCTATAAACCATTTTTCTTATGTTAGAATAATATGGAAGTCAAGATTTGTGGGGAGAGGGGTTTCTATATTATTGTCTACAAAGAGCATAAATGAAATGGAAGCACATTTTACTTTCTTTTACAGTGAGTATTCTGATGAGTTTTAGCTTTTAATCTTGAATGATTCTCCTATGGGAGAGTCTATCATTATTAACATCTAAGTTATTCAGAATTCATCTCTTCCATTTTTATAAGAGGTACAGCTTTACATTTTTTAAAAGAATGGTTCATTTCCCCAATTAGAAATCTGAGCACTGACAATTTTAGCAATGTTTTATTATGAGCATTTGTCACCATTCTCTTCATTGACATTTAATTGGTTTCCTTTCAAAAGCAAGAAAGGATCTGTTCTACAGATATTTCTGGTACAGGCACAGATCTAGGGGCTGTGGATAAACTGTGAACAAAACAGAGGGAACTATTCACTTCACAGAATTCATATTTATAAAAATGAGATAAACAATTTAAAAGAGAAAAATATTTAGCATACCTCATGGTAATAAGTGCTATGGTGAAAAAAATGAAGCAAGAAGTCAGGGCAGAGAGTTCTGATGGGTGGGAGCAGACGGTGTGTTTTGAGTTTAAATTGGGAAGTGGTCACTAAGAAAGTAACATTTGAGTAAAGACTCCATGGATAAAGAATAGTATTGCCAGTTGAAAAAAAAAAAAAGACTCAATGGAGGTCAGGAAGCGAGTCAGACAAATACACAGAGGATGAACATCCCAGACAGAAGAGCAAGTGCAAAGGTCTTGAGACAGGCACTTCCATGGTGTATTAATGAAGAAGGGAAGTCAGTATGGCTAGTACAGTGTGGGCAGAGAAATGGACAGAAAAGATGAGAAGTAATAGGGACATAGTGGGTAAGGTCTTGTAAGTTGTTTTAGGAACTAGGACTTTTATGCTGAGTGAGATGGGAATGCATAGAAGTATTTTGATCATAGGAATGACAATGGTCTGACTTAAATTTCAACATATGTTGAAAATATACTATATCAAAACAAAGGAAGAAGCAGCGAGATTAGGTAGGAGGCTGTGGTAATAATCCAAGTGAGAGATGATAGATTGACCTTGACCAAACGCAGTAATGGAGGAGAGAGGGAGAAGAGGCAGTTTCCTGGATATGTTTTGACGATTGAGCCAAGTGGGATTTCCTAAACTGACAGTAAAACAAAGAGAAATCCAGCCTGCCTTCAAGATCTAGATTTCTCTAGATGGTATTTTCCTAATTATATTTCTTCCATTTCTCTATTTATATGTCATAAATTAGCCAGAGCACCACATTTATAAAGTATCTTAAATACACAAAGATTACTTTTGAAGTGGGTAATAATTCCAATCACTTTAGTTTGGTATGCTGTAGACCTTCTTTTTTTTTTATATATTAGCTATTTTGGTATATTTTTTTCCAGTTTTATTGAGATATAGTTGACATATTGTATAAGTTTAAGGTGTACAACATAATAATTTGATATGTGTATCAAATATATATGCATATATTATGAAATGGTTACCACAATAAGTTTATATAACATCCATCACCTCACACAGTTGTAAATTTTTTTCTTGTGATGAAAATTTTTAAGGTGTACTCTCTTAGTCACTTTAAAATATACAATACAGTACTAACTATAGTCACCATCCTGGACATTACAGCCACAGAACTTATTCATCTTAAAACTGTACGTTTGTACCTTTTGACCCCATTCACTCACTTCTCCCACCCCCTACCTCCTGCCTCTGGCAACCAATCTGTTCTTTCTTCCTGTGAGTTTCGTTTGTTTGTTTGTTTTAGATTCCACATGTAAGTGAGATCATAAAGCATTTGTCTTTTTCTGACTTGTTTCACTTAGCATATTGCCCACTAGATTTATTCATAAATACCCTTTCTTTTTACAAATGAACAGTATTTCATTTTATATATACCACATTTTCTTTATCCACTCATCTGTCAGTGGACACAGGTTATTTCCATTTCTTGGCTATTATAAATAATGATGAACATTAGGGTGCAGGTATCTCTTCAAGACAGTGATTTCATCTCCTTCCTGTATATACCTAGATGTGGAATTGTTGGATCATTTGGTAGTTCTGTTTTTAATTTTTTGAGAGGCCTCCATACAGTTTTCTATGGTGGCTGTACCAATTTACATTCCCAGCAACAATCTACAAGGGTTCCCTTTTGTCTACATCCTCACCAGCACTTGTTATCTCTTGTCATTTTTATAATAACCATTCTAACAGGTGTGAGGTGGTATCTCATTGGAGTTTTGATTTGCATTTCCTTGGTGATTAGTGATGTTGAGCACCTTTTCATGTACCTGTTAGCCATTTGAGTGTCTTTTTTTTGGAAAAATCTCTATTCAGGTCCTTTGCTCAATATTTTTAGTTGGATTATTTGTTTTTTGCTATTGAGTTGCTGAGTTTCTTATGTATTTTGGATATTAACTGCTTATCAGATAGACGTTTTGCAAATATTTTCTCTCATTCTGTTTGTAGTCTTTTTATTTTGTTGATGATTTCCTTTACTAAACAAGCATTCTAAGATAAGATTTTTAGTTTGATGTAGTTTCACTTATTTCTGTACATTAAAAATCAATTATCTGAAAAAGAAGTAAAGAAAACAATACTATTTACAATAACATCAAAAAATAAAAGACTTTTTAGATCAAGACATTGCTGAAAGAAATTGAAGAAGAAACAGATAAATAGAAAGATATCCCTGTTCATGGATTGGAAGAATTAATATTATTAAAATGTCCATACTACCTAAGGCCATCTTTGGATTCAGCGCAATTCTTTTTTTTTTTTTTTAAATATAAATTTATTTATTTATTTATTTATTTGGCTGTGTTGGGTCTTCATTGCTGTGTGCGGGCTTTCTCTAGTTGCGGCAAGCAGGGGCCACTTTTCTCCATTGCAGTGCGTGGGCTTCTCATTGCGGTGGCTTCTCTTGTTGCAGAGCACGGGCTCTAGGCGCCTGGGCTCAGTAGTTGTGGCTCATGGGCTCTAGAGTGCAGGCTCAGTAGTTGTGGCACATGAGCTTAGTTGCTCCACGACATGTGGGACTTCCCAGACCAGGGTTCGAACCCATGTCCCCTGCATTGGCAGGTGGATTCTTAACCACTGTGCCACCAGGGAAGTCCCTCAGTGCAATTCTTATCAAGACCCTAATGACATTTTTTACAGAAATAGAAAAGAAAGTCCTAAAATTAGTTCACAAGCACCAAAGACCCCAAATAGCCCCAGCACTTCTTAGAAATAAGAACAAACCTGGAAGCACCACACCTCCTGATTTCAAACTACATTACAGAGCTGTAGTAGTCAAAACAGTATGGTACTGGTGTAAAAACAGACACATAGTCAATGGAACAGAAGAGAGAGCTGAGAAATAAACCCATGCATATATGGTTAATTAATATTTGACAAGGAAGCCAGAGTACTCAGTGGACAAAAGACAGTCTCTTCAATAAATGGTGCTGGGAAAATTGGATATTCATATGTAAAAGAATGAAACTAGACCCATATCTTACATCAGGCACAAAAAAATAACTCAAAATGGGTTAAAGACTTAAATGCAAGACGTAACACTATAAAACTCCTAGAAGAAAACACCTAAAGCACAAGCAACAAAAGGAAAAGTAAATAGATGCTCTCCTTTTTAAACATAGAGTTGATTTGTTCATTGATTAAAAATCATTTTCCTTGTTAAACTGCCAGAAGATTGCAGAAAAAGTTGCAGTCAGTATGAGTGGGCTGTTAAGAAAAACTCAGACCTTGGAGTCCTATACTCCTCCCACCTTCACCTCCTTCTTACCAAAGAAGATACAGAAAACTGAGCTGTGTTGTGCCCACAGGGCAGAGACTACTAGATTTGGTGAAATCAAACCTTATTTGTAAAGCAGCAAAAGGATCAATTTCTTAAAAATTTCTTAAAACATGCTTTCAGATGAAAGACGGTCTGTGGGTGGGGTGTAAGCAAAGGCAGTTTGTACATCGTTTGGCCCAGCAGTTACACTTCTGTGATATTTTATATAATAAAAACTTAATAGTGGCTACCTTACAAGAATGAGATGGAGAAGGGACTTTTCCTTTTCACTTCATAGTCTCCTATTTTGTTTGAGTTCTTTATTAAGAGTATGATTCACTATTTTATTATTTAAAGTTTTTAAAGTCAAGGACAAAAGTAGACATTCCCCAAAGTGCCCAGCACAGTTCTGGGTACATAGTGGGCAGCAGACAGTGTCCCAGAGCCTGATCCCCTGGGAGAAATAACCTTCCTCTTGTGATGTTAGTAGGCAAGTTGTTCGAATCCTACGTTCACCTAAAAGCAGTCATATGATCATGTATAGAGCAAAGAATGCAGATTGGGTTTTAATCCCAGGGTCATTAGTATTGGTAATGAGTTACTTATTTTTAGAATCACTTATCCTCTTGACCCTTAATTTGTGGTGCTATTTCTATTTGTTAAGGAATGGCTGTGAGAGGATGGTAAGTGGGATAAATATTATTAACCTGAACCTGATCTTTCATTAGCCCCTTTGATATGCAGTGCCACTGAATTCAGAAGATAACTGTTTTGGTACGGTAATTTCTGCAGTAGAGGGAATTGCTGAAATTTACATTTGCTTTGTATTTAACTATCTGTAGGAAATGACTTTAGATACTTCTGCCTAGGAAAATGGCAGAGTATTAATATTGTGTAATTATCCTTTCCTTTCTGTTCCCAGATCATTTGTCCCTGAGAAGGATTCAATTAGAGTGAAAAAGACCCCTCTTTATGTTTATCTCCTTGGCAAGTTATAAATCAGTATTGCTCTATTACCTTCTCATAAAAATACAGCTGATTGTTATTAAACTTGAAAATACACTTCTTAACTTACAGGGTAACTGTGCTATTCTTGGTCATAATTATGACTTTTTAAAAAAGGGTTTATAAACTTTCCCTTAACTATGGCCATGAATTTGTATTAACCAAAAAAAGAGTAAATAATGTAGAGATTCTACATGCAGAGATTCATACCCTGCATGCAGCGATTGGGAAAGAATGAAGTACATCGAAGCCTCAGTGATACTGTGAGGCAGCTAATTCATTTGCAAGGACTCTCTACCTTCCTCTCCACAGTGTATTGTTTGACTATTTCTGTCATTTATTCCCTTTGCCAAATGGTTAGTTCCCTCTACATCTGCAACAGAAGACAATGAATGGACTGTGGCCTGGGTAGAAAATGTTTATCTGCACCACAGTGTACAATATGTGAACAATTATTGTGGTTAAGAGTGAATGCCTGGTTTTTAGTAGAATTAGAACCGAAGTCATTACGAAAGAAGAAGCAAGCATAGTCACTAGATTATCTTTACTTCCCAGTCTCCTCGTCCACCTATCGTAATTAAATTTACTTGAAGTTTTCAGAAGAAAAAGAAACAGCATCACAGTAATGCCAAAATTCAGACGTTTCTACAGTGGAATGGTTCCTAAGAAACTATTAGAGATAGAAGAAAAAATTTGAAAAATTAGGAGATTATAACATTTTCACAGCATGTTTCTGATTTTGATTTGCCTCTAATTAAAGATGCACCAAGAACAAGGTGGCAATTGTGTGGCAGATTTCCTTTCTAGGATGTCAGAGTGATTTAAACGTATCTACCAGGATAGAGTTCCAGCAACAGGACAGTTCATAGAATGAAAATAAATGATGGATGAGAGAGAGAGAGAGAGAGAGAGAGAGAGAGAGAGAGAGAGAGAGAGAGAGAGAGAGTGTGTGTGTGTGTGTGTGTGTGTGTGTGTGTGTGTGTTGCGCAGGGAGTGGTGGTTGGGGGGGAGACAGCTTTGTGATTATTTCATAATATTCCTAAAGTTACTTTATTGAATACTATATCTTTTTATAAGACTGTTTAATTTTGTTGCAGTCATTGTCTAGGATTTAGAGTTTCTCCCTGTGGCATAAACTTTTTTTTTTTTTCCTACATACAAATTGTGGCAACTTTTCTGGTGCCCCATTCTCTTTGTGATATTTGATTTTCCAGTGCTCCATTTGGAAAGATTCTGGATATTAGTCTAAGTAGTTCAAATTTTAACACTGACACTATATATAGCTTTAGGGAGGTTGGCTTAGGTGAAATCAATCTATTTCTTTCCTGTGAAAAGTGAAGAGTGTGACTGCAAGCATTTTGAACCTCAGTCCAGCGTTTTGTGCTCTGTTGACCACATGACTGATTGCTGAGCATCTAGATACTTCGAAGCCCTGGCACCTGAGTGCTAATTGAGGCCTTTAGGTGTCTTTCCAATAAATTTGAGATAAAGCTGTTCTCAAAATAAATTGAATTTTCAACCACTTATCAGTGACCATTTTCATGGAAACATTGAGTAATTGTCTTGCATTTAGAGTATACCTCACTGACCAAGTGAGGTATACACTAAATGTATATTATAAATTATATACACTTGGTAGTGTAAATTATACACTACCAAGTGTAAAATAGTTAGCTAGTGGGAAGCTGCTGCATAGCACAGGGAGATCAGCTCGGTGCTTTGTGACTACCTAGAGGGGTGGGATAGGGAGGGTGGGAGGGAAGCTCAAGAGGGAGGGGATATGGGGATATATGTATACGTATAGCTGATTCACTTTGTTGTACAGCAGAAACTAACACAACATTGTAAAGCAATTATACTTCAATAAAGATGTATAAAAAATGTATTGCAAAAAAAAAAAAAGAGTATGCCATGTGCCATCAAGTCACAGGGGAGGCTCTCTTTGTCTAGATGTCAGCCTTAGATAGTCATCAGACTTCCAGAGTACTGATTTCCATATCGTGTGACAAGATATTCATTCTAAAATTTGCTCCCCCAAATTATTCAGATATGTCATAATATGTATTTGAAACTGTGAAAAGGTTCCAACTGTCCAAACTGCCTTTCTTTGCCCATATGTGATTTTTGAGAAAGTGGGGAAGTGTCAAACCAGCAGGGAATTTACTCAATAGTCTATGATGAATTCTCTATGGCTCTTGTGTTTTCAATATTATATCACGGAAAGCTGTAAATTAAAACATGCAACTATTATGCTGAAAATTAGAAAGGCAAACAATTTGAAACTTCTTGGGCACTCAAAATGAGCAAATGGTTAGGTTTCTGAGAAATGGATTCTTACATCAAACACGTAAATGAACAGTTTTCAACCTATTTCTGAAGGAAAGAGGAAAAGTGGCTCTTTCAAGGCCCCTTCTAAACTCCTTCAGTGTATATCCATACAGATCCCTTTGGGAGGCCAACTGTATGGTTAAATATGCTAAGTAGTTTGTTTTCAGAGGGGAAAATAATATTTAGTAAGCTCAAGCAGAAAAAATGTTCGGCTGTTTCTTTAACAGAAGCAAATTCATATTGATGAACAGATAAGATGGCTAAGGAAGACCTAGCTGTCTCAACTGTTGGGCTGCAGCCCAGATCCCTGCCTGTCCTGTCAGTGAGCCCGTCAGGAAGCTGCTGTAAGGGTTGACTGCTAACAGCTCAAACTGTCTCCCTCTCTGGGAATTGCTGTTGACACAACAGGAGTTATCTTACCCCTGAAGGAGGCTTCCCTTCTTCACCCAATGACTGACTGATAAGAGGATACAGAAGGAGGCCCCCTTGCTCAAGCAGTCACACTGCAGTTAGACTCTAGTTGAGACCACATCAAGCTTAACCTCTTCTGCTCTAACTCTTTCCCTCACTCCCATTTGCCCAAGGGTGCTCCCTCAGTAAGCCCTGTGCACCTGAACCTGCCTCTGGGCACCCCAACCCCAGGGAAAGGTGAATGCTGCATTTCATCCACTATACTGTTACATTGCTAGTATCAAATGTTAGAGACACCAGAAGTGACTAGAAAGCTGTCCGTTGCTTAGCTCTAGTCATCATACTAAACTGTGACAGAATGATAAAAATAATGAGTGTTTTCTGACAAGTATGGCCTAATTCTGTAAAGATGAGGCTCAGTGAAAGAGAAAGGCACAGATAGTGACTTTAAAATACTGATGTAAGGGTCATTAAATTTCCTTTTTTGTTTGTTTTGTTTTGTTTTGTTTTGTTTTGTTTTTTTGCGGTATGGGAGCCTCTCACTGTTGTGGCCTCTCCCGTTGCGGAACACAGGCTCCGGACGTGCAGGCTCAGCGGCCATGGCTCGCGGGCCCAGCCGCTCCGCAGCTTGTGGGATCTTCCCGGACTGGGGCACGAACCCATGTCCCCTGCATCAGCAGGCGGACTCTCAACCACTGCACCACCAGGGAAGCCCTAAATTCCCATTTTCTGACATTTAAAAACATTTGCTTATTTTGAAAGCCATAAAGCTATATTTTAACATAGGTATAGATAAGCAGTGCAAAGATAGAGATTAAATGCATAGTCATTGCATTCCGAAGTTTTAAAGAATGTAAAAGTATTTCTTACATCTTTTAGGGATGCCTGTGTCTTTCTAAATTTTAAATTGGAAAGAGTGCAGAAAGGAGAACCCTGGTAGAAGTGATAAAATCTTTCGAAGAAATTTTAAGGAAGCTTGGAATTAAGATTCACGAATATCCTTTGTTACCAGATATCATTACTACCTTGTAGGGTTTAATTTGCGTATACATTTATTGAAGCATAGCATCTAACTAATATGCATTTCCCCCCAGAGAGTAATTATTCAGGCAAATCTTTAATTAGGTCAGTGCAAAATGAATATTCATACATCTAATTTTGAATTATTTGCACCTCCTGTTACAATTTTTCAATGCTAAATGCTCATCATAATATCAATTCCTTTTTGTCTATTGGCTTTATCAAGCCAAGCTCATCATTTTGTTCCATCAGCATCCTGCACACATGAGACAGGGTTTCAATATTTATTTGTTTTTTGTTAAGATATATCGTGTTTATGTTTTAAGTTTGATAAAGGTACTCAATAAGATTGTATTTTTAATTTTTTTTAATGACAGTGCATTTAGGGTGAAGTCGATCACTTTCTTCCCATGTAGGGAGATATATAGTGGTTACAAGATACATAGTGGTTACAGTTGGCGGGACAGTTATTATGGGGCAAAGTGGTACACTGCTGTTTTTAATTTTCCTCACTCCTCATGTAGCAAATAAACATTAATTCCTCATTTTGTTTCTTGTGTGGAAAACCCTTGAGCAGTTTGTGCTTGTTATAATGGCACATATTATCTAACCCTCATTAGTAGAAACACAAAAATGTGTTTAGAAAAGGAGTTTAAACTTCTGGTTCCTCAGCAAGCTCGTGAGAGTAACTTACAAAATTCTACCTCAAGAACTGACAGCACCAAATTTGATTATAGGGAGTTAAGTAACTGACCTCAGGTCGTTATCCTAAAACCTGAAACCTATCGAGAGCTATAACTGACCCAGTGAGCAAGCTGAAATGTTTTCCTTAATCTTGATATAAATTTTATGTTAACAAGCAGTCCTCTTGTCTTCAAGACTACCTCTGCTAACTGGGTCAGAAAGGCAAAAATCTTCCATGTTAGAGATTACTTTTTATTTTTTCTAGTTAGTTTGGTTTTTGTTTTGTTTTGTTTGCTTTGCTAAATTGGAACTTTGTTAAATGTCCAGATAATGTTAAATGTTCAGATAGGGAGAAGTCACCTATTTGGCTGTCCTATAATTTATAATATCAGGTGAATGATTCACCAGATCTTTTCCTGAGGATAGATTTTAATAAAGGGATAAGAGATCAAAAGGAGGTTTTGCATGGATTTGGTTGTGTGGAATGGGGAGGACTAGTAATTAGAGATAAGTAGCAAGTTATTTGAGATATTTCCCCTATTTCACAGTCTTGCCTACATAGGTTTGTTTGCATTATCTGTTTTGTCAGACAGGAATAATGCATATACTTCCTCTAGGTCAAGTGTTAGAGCTTTAGCCATCTACAATCCTAAATGAAGGGCATTGACCATGTGGTTATCTTTTGCAGTACTACTGCACAATGTTTTGCCTTCTAATTTGGAAGTAAGTCACATATAACACAGATTATTCATTTGTTGCATTTGATATCATGTAGCAGAATCAGTTTAAGAAATCATTGGAAAAGTAACTGAAGTATGCACACGTTTTACGATGTTGATGGCTGTGCTAAAGATCTTGGGAAAAGAGCAGTGTTTAAAATGTCTTTGGAGACAACTATTGGCTTCTGGATTTAATTACAATTTAGTTCTAGATTCAAGAACAGTGTATTTTTATGGTGAAAACCACCATTTCACCATGTAAGGCTTCTTATGTCAGCTTTGTGGTTGTATAACAAATGTGTGTGCTATAAATGAGAATTTTGAACAGGAATTTGGTGATCTCATACATTCCTTTATTCATTTTTTCATTAAGTAAATATTTGTTGAGTGCCTACTCATTGCTCTTCACTGTGCTCAATTCTGGGAACGTTGAGGGGAAAAGGAGAGCAGATCCCTCCCCTAATAAAACTTAAGGCCTATTAGGGGAGACAAATAAACAGGAAACTAAACAAGATAAGTATAAATCTTGAAAGTACAGTGAGGGGCGCTTAGGAGGTGATGTGATAGAAAGGAACGGGCAGAGGCAACCTTAAGTAAGTTGTTTAGTAAGAAACATGCCATGGGTGATGGTCGGTGTTTCTGAGGAAGGGCCAGAAGACCTTGCTCACTGGTGCACACTGAGAAGTACTGTGAACACTGGAGCACAAGGCCAGAAAGGTAGGCAGGGCCCACATCTCGTGAGGTATTATAGACAAATGGGAGGGTTTTATTATAAGAGAAGTGGAAAATCATTCATAGTTTTCTAAACAGGGAAGCAATATGATCTAATTAATGTTTTTAAGAGATCTCTCTGGATTTCTCTGGAGAATTAGAATAGGAGAACAAGGCTGGAAGCTGGGAGATCAGTTAGGCTGCTGAGATGCATGCAGGTGAAGGTGGTAACAGTGGAAATAAGTAACAATTGATAGCTTATGGATAATTTTTGGAGATAGAACCAGTAGAACCTGCTGATTTTAAAAGACAGAAGAAGAATAATTAAGGATATCTTTGTTTTTGTTTTTAATTTGAGCAAACTAGGTGAGAGACAGTGTTACTTATTGAGATGGTGGAGACTCGCCTGAGGAGGTAGTATCAAGGTGGGAATCAAGACTTATAATCGGCTGTGCTGAGGTTGAAATTCATGTTAGACATCTATATGGAGATGTCAGGTACACAGCTGAATTGAGTCTATAGCATAGATAATAGATCAGAGTTGAAAATACCTATGCTGAAATTTTCAGTGACAGTTAAAGGCCAGGGATGAGATAAGTTTGCTTCAAGAAGACAGCATAGATTGAAAAAATCTGGACAGTCCAGGAATGATTATCAGGGAACTTCATTGGTTGGAGGTCAAGTACAGGCGAAAGAACAAGGAAATAAGACCAAGGAGTCACTGAGAAAGTAGGATAAGAACCAGCAGAGTGTAGTAACATGGAGACCAACAGAATAGAATGTTTTGAGAAGGAGAGAGGAGGTCAGCTGTGGCTAAAAAGTGAATCTAGAGACATTGTCATTGAATTTAGCAACACAGGGTTTTGCAGGTGACCTTGATGAGGAGTTTCAGAAGCATGGTAGACAGACATCAGAGTGAAGTGTACTGAAGCGTGATTGGTAGGAGAAAAAGAGGACAGAAAGAAAGTTAAGCCAGATCTTTTAAGGGCTTTTGCTTTGAAATGGGGAGAATAAAATGGTGGCTGGAGAGAATATGAGGTCAAAGGAAATGTATATTTCTTAAAGATACAAAACTCTTAACCATGTTTTTGAATACTGAGTACAGTGACTTAATAGAAAGGAGAAATTCATGTTATAAGACAAAGATAATATCTTGCAAGAGCAAAATCCCAGAGAAGACAAGGGAAGGTGGGATACAGAACACAAGTGGAGAAGTTGGCCTTTAGTAAGAGAAGGAACTCCTCCTCCTTTATGACAGGAGGGAAGGCAGAGAGGATGCATACAGATGTAGGCAGGTTTGTAGATTCAGTGATAGGAAGATGAGGAATCCTCATCTAATAGCTTCTGTTTGCTTAGTAAAGTAAAAGGTATAATCATTAGCCAAGAATGAGTAAGGGAAGGAATTGAGACAGTTTAAGGGAGAAGAAAATGTGTTAAATAATCACTATAGAGAGTAGGAAATTGACTTTATTAGGAAACATAAAAGAATTTCCTGGCAATTTTGAGTGCCATGTGATATTAGCTGTTGTGACTGTGATGTGCAACCAGTCAGCCCATTGTGTGATTTCTTCCAGCAACATTAGATGCTCAGATACAGATATAGATAATGGCAGAAAACTGTGTTAAAACTGAGTCAGAGTTTTTCTGGGGTGGCTAAGAAGTCGGAATAAGGCAGCAACTGTAACGATGGATCATGGAATAAAAAGTAAGGAAATAAGTAAAAGCTACAAGGATGGTGATGAGCAGTGAAAAAGTAGAGGGATGAGTGACGGTGACTGTGAGGTAGTAGAATTTGTGAGTCGTTTGTCTGAGGAAATGAAAAGGTAGGAGGATGTAGTCAGAGTAAGATACTTGTGTACAAGATGAAGGAGGTAGAGTGGTTCCAGTTGAAAACTAGGACTAGGATATTAGGGGCAGCCTGAGAAGGCGAATAGGGAGAGGTTGTTAGAGGTGATGAAGTCAAGGAATTAAGACATCAGAGTATTAGATGGCTCATTCACAGGATGTTGGTGTCACCCAGAAGGATGACAGAGAAGATACCAATGTCGTCAATGAATCACCCAAGTTTGATAAACAAGACTGGTGAGAAGGTTTGATGTATGCCACATATTTGGGTGGCATAAGGAGTTAGGGTTTATAATGGGACTAACTGCAGTACAAATGTGAAAAAAGGTCAGGAACGCTCATCCCCACCTCCTGACCCCAGGGCACACAGAGAGTAAAAGAAAATTAAAAAGCCTTCACTAGGGAAGGCTGGTTTAAAGAAAAAAAAAAACAATGTGTTCCAATCTGGGTATAGCAAGGTAAAAAATATTTAAGAAGAGATTCAGAGTTGAGGAAAGTTTGGTGATTGTAGATACAGGATTTTAGAGGACACATAAAAATGTTTACAGGATGGGATGAATTGGGAGATTGGGATTGACATATATACACTAGTATGTGTAAAATAGATAACTAATAAGAACCTACTGTATAAAAAATAAATAATTTAAAAAATGCTTAGAGGAGAGTAGAGGAGTTTAGAGGAAAATTAGGAAATTTGCGAAGAGCCTCCTGGAGATGAAAGTCTGAGTGGTAACGAGTGGTATGATCTGGGAGGTTTGCTTTCTGCTGGTGGCCAGGAGTGTGGCACGATGAAATTAGTCCTGAGAGCATCAGAGCGAAAGGAGGACCAGTCAGTTCTATCCGGGTGCCTGAAAATTTCCCTGATGTAGATGTGGTACTCCCCATGGGACTAGATGGTGATGCCAAGGCTCTGCAAGTACTGTTACTGGCTAAGGGCATGGGAGCGTCCTGCATACCTCCCTTAGTTTGCCTCAGTCTGGGTCCTGCTAAGTCTGGTGAGTCTTCTGAGATAGAAAGTGTGTCACTCTTATGCCAGCACATATGAACACTGCGCATGCTCAGAGTGGGTCAAAGTTCCCAACCCTGCCAAAGTGTGCTTCAAACCTGATTGCTGTGGAAAATTCCCTGTGCTCAGTGGCAGGGCAAGGAGGGAAGGGAATGAACTTTCATTGATGAGTATCTATCTGTGCCGGTTCTTGGCAACCTTGTCTCATTTATTATGACTTCAGTCCACTTTTCTGCCCATTATTTAAGCAATAGTTCCAATTCTATTATGATCAGTAAGGCTAGAGAGTGGGAAACAACTGTTATAACTCATGTCATTATACTAGTGTCTTTAAAACTACCTCATTTGAGGAAAAAAAGTACTGGCCAAGGGAGACTACTTTATTATTATCCCATTACATTTAAGTAGAAATGATACTGCATTTAGAACTTAGATTTCTTGTGTCCTAATCTTTCTGAAGGTTGAGAAACAGTGGAGCCTACAGGGAAGGTCAACTACATTATCCATGACAAAAATTAAACTGGCTAATAATTAAATGCCATGTGTGCTGTGCTATTCTTTTAGTATGCTACAGTAAATGTTTGAGGAGATATGAGGGATGTCATCATGAAAAAAAACACAACTGTCTAGTTATTAAGGTACTTCAAAATGTGACATTTTCACCATGACCTTAAACTTGTAGACTAATAGATTTGGTCTTGTGATTATCCCAAATAACTGTTGAACAACTAATTTGAGGGAAGCTGTACCTGCAGATACAGTGTTAAATACGACATACCTCCTGACTTGAATGAGCTTACCATCTAGTAAAAGATACAATCAAGTGGCATTAACAACACCCTAACCATCTACACTGGAAGAGCAGGGAACCTAAACTTGGCAGGGCAGACCTCTCAGATGACTGGAGATCTAAGCATCAATAAATAATTTTCACAGAGACCTCTGCATGAAATCGGAATTTCAGTTTTTAAATTTATTATTAAAATGGTTGTCTAGAAAACCAGACTTTTGGTGACATCTTAATTGGCAGCAAGTTAGCTATAAATAAGTTCAGTGTATTCAGTTGTTATCTGTATGGAAGAGATTAGATTTTAATTATTTAATTATTAAATTAATTATAAAATTTACTAAAATAAAAATTTAAAACATGGTACTGTTTCTCCTTTTTTCAGTGGGTACATGTTTTCCCATATCTTCTGTAAATTTAAGAAAAATAATTAAGTCAAATTTAAAAGTATATCTGAGAAGTTGCAAGATGTGATTCTGCAAAAACCTCAGGATAATAAAAATAAAAGAGAAAGTACTTTTAACTTTGTCTTTGACCGTGGTAAACTGTGTTCATATTCCAGAATGTATTCAAATGACTTTAACTCACCTCACCTTTTATTTGGTATTTCTTCTTTAAGATTTAACTACTTTTAGGAATAGTAATGACTCATTCATCCAACAAATATTTATTTTCCCCCCTATTGTGTATAAAGTACCATATAAACTCAGACTGTGATGTCAAGATAAACCAGACAGGAGCCTCCAGCCATAGCATCTTACAAGTACATCCTGACTGATTACAAGTTAAATACGGTCATCCCTCAGTATCCACAAGGGGGGTTGGTTCCAGGACACCCCAAAACACCCCAGGGTAGCAAAATCCATGGATGCTCAAGTTCCTCACATAAAATGATGTAGTGTTTGCCCACAACCTATGCAATCCTCCCACATACTCTAAATCATCTCTGGATTACTTACAATACCTAGTACAATATAAAAGCTATGTATTGGAGACTTCCCTGCTGGCACAGTGTTTAAGTATCCGCCTGCTAATGCAAGGGACACGGGCTTGAACCCTGGTCCGGGAAGATCCCACATGCTGTGGAGCAACTAAGCCCGTGCGCCACAACTACTGAGCCTGTGCTCTAGAGCCCGCGAGCCACAGTACTGAAGCCCACATGCCTAGAGCCTGTGCTCTGCAACAAGAGAAGCCACTGCAATGAGAAGCCCACACACCACAACAGAGTAGCCCTAGCTTGCCGCAACTAGAGAAAGTTCACACACAGCAATGAAGACCCAATGCAGCAAAAAATAAATAAATTTATTTATTTATTAAAAGCTATGTATTGGGGCTTCCCTGGTGGCGCAGTGGTTGAGAGTCCGCCTGCTGATGCAGGGGACACGGGTTCGTGCCCCGGTCTGGGAAGATCCCTCATGCTGCGGAGCAGCTAGGCCCGTGAGCCATGGCCGCTGAGCCTGCACGTCCGGAGCCTGTGCTCCGCAACGGGAGAGGCCACAACAGTGAGAGGCCCGCGTACTGCAAAAAAAAAAAAAAAAAAAAAATCTATGTATTGATAAGTACCTAAAATACAATGTAAATGATATTTAAATAGTTGCTAGCAAATTCAAGTTTTGCTTTTGGGAACTTTCTGGATTTTTAAAAAAGTATTTTCAGTCTGCCATTTTTAAATCCAAGGATGCACAACCCAAGGGTATGTAGGGCTGGATATACTACATTACAGGAAAAAAAGTGTTTTCCAAAATCTTTGAGATAAGCAATTTATTGGCCACCTGGAGACCATCATGATCTTTTGTTCATCATCCAGGTTTTATTTGGACCAGATCCCACATGTATGTAACAGGAAAATTCCTGTTGGGTGCAATTCACTAGCTGATATGAATAAAGCTTAAAGTAAACATACTTTGACATAAAAATTTTAAAAAGCCTCAGTAGCAACATGCTAACCCTCACTAATGCCAAAGCAACAATAATGTCTAATTCCATTTGAACTTTAGAAAACAGGAAATAAAGACCAATACTATATGTTTCATCACTTTTCCCATTTGTCATTATCTAATCAAATCAAATAGAATGCTATCATTGTATTATATATGTATATATGTTTTAACTACTTTCGTAAATTCACTTTTTATTTATTTATTTATTTTTTTATTGCGGTACGTGGGCCTCTCACTGTTAGCTATTCCAAGGAGATGAATATATATGCAGCTGTAGCAGGATTGTATTAAGTATGGCTCTTTTGGCCAGTACATTCCCTTCCAGTGTTGTACAGGTGCTGCCAGTTGTATGTCAGCTATCTTCTATTATTTCTTTTTAAAGCTTTCCTGAGAATAATTCAAATTAGCTTCCATTGTTATGCTTTCTTGTTTAAAAATAATTTAAATTTCATTTGTGATATCTCCAAACAATATATTATTGTTAAAAGGGGGCATTTGTAAATGCCAGCTAGAGGAAAGCATAGTGCTATGTCTACACAAAGAATACCAATTTATTGTTATGTTGTGAAATCTTGATTTAACCAACTGCTTTTTTGAAATACCAACAATTTCTAAAGAAATAATTTTAATGAATAGTGCACAACAGTTATAGATACAGTTTTAGCCATTACAGAAGATTTTTTAAAATTTATTTATTTTTATTTTACTTTTGGCTGCGTTGGGTCTTCGTTGCTGCTTGCAGGCTTCCTCTAGTTGCGGTGAGCAGAGGCTACTCTTCGTTGCAGTGCACTGGCTTCTCATTGTGGTGGCTTCTCTTGTTGCAGAGCACGGGCTCTAAGTGCACGGGCTTTAGTAGTTGTGGCTCGTGGGCTCTAGAGCGCAGGCTCAGTAGTTGTGGCGCAAGGGCTTAGTTGCTCTACGGCATGTGGGATCTTCCTGGACCAGGGCTCGAACTTGTGTTCCCTGTATTGGCAGGTGGATTCTTAACCACCATGCCACTAGGAAAGCCCCCCATTACAGAAGATTTTATAAGCACTAACATTTAGGAACAAAAAAAAATATGTTTAAAAACTGGAAGCCTGATAAAAATGAAAGAAACATGGGTACTGGAATGACACATAGTTGGGTTCAAATTCTAGATAAGAACTTGTCTTCACTGACAAGGGAATGAGAATTGTAACTTAGCTTATGTAAATAGACTCATTTCCAATATTGACACTCATCTGTAGATACAGATAGGCAAGCAAGACTCATCAATGCTTGAGGAAAACCAGCTGGTAACAGTGTCACCAAACTCAGCTGACAAATGAAATCACTACAATTTATCTTTTTTCACTGTAGCATTGTCACAATAGCAACATGGTTGCATTAATTGTTATACATCTATCTTTGGACTATTAATGCAGTTATAGCAAAGAATATGGTATATTTACATGTATTATCATAGAAAGAGAAACATAATATATTCTTAAACAGAAGAAAATAAATTTTAGACTACTATAAAGTATGATCGTATTTTTTTGTTAACAAAATACAAACATATTCATATTTACAAGTAAATCCTCAATAAAAAATCTGGAGCAGTGTATATGCAGCTCTTACAGTGGTCTTTTCGGTGGAGGGCAGTGGATGGGGAAGGGGATTGTGGTGGGGTGCTGCATGAAGGGAGCCCTCCTGTTATATTCTGTACAAGTCTATATTATTGAGATTTGTTTTTGTTTTTTGTTTGTTTACTTTATGCAAGGCTTTATTTTAGTTGCAGTACAGGAAGCAAAACAGAAACAAAGTTGATGCCTCCCACATCGTAGTCTAGCGTCAAGGAACAGAGATTCTTAATATAAGCTCATGTAAGTGGAAATGGGAATGCTAGTGTTCATTATTCTTTTTTTCTTTTTAATTAATTTTTTCATTGGAGTAGAGTTGATTTACACTGTTGTGTTAGTTTCTGCTGTACAGCAAAGTGAATCAGTTATACATATACATATATCCGCTCCTTTTTATATTCTATTCCCATATAGGTCATTACAGAGTATTGAATAGAGTTCCCAATGCTATACAGTAGGCTCTTATTAGTTACCTATTTTATATATAGTAGTATGTATATGTTGAATTTGTTTTTAAGGTAAAGATATATTCATATGTTGCTTCTGGAAGTGAAATATAAGGAATATAATTTTAAATCACCAAAACCAGTAAGTTTATTAAATCACTGTAGAATTTTTTAAAAAGAAACTGAAGTTCTTGAGATACTATATACATCTACCTACAGGATCCTACAAAATTTTGCTTATTTCTAGCCTACTTTACTTTCCTAATCTCAGAAAGACATATTTTTGAGAAGAAAAGGAACATTTCTTACTCAGTCCACTGATTGGGAGCCCACAGTGAGCCTGAATTACTCACAATGCAATCAAGTTATTACCTACCAGAAACTGACACCACATGGATGTGTATAATAGAACCCAAAAGAATGATTTAGAAAACTATCGTAGGATGTCATAAATACCTGGAGGGGTGGGGCAGGGACATCTTCTGTGAGGAAGGCAAGCTTGACTACCTAGAGTGAGAAGCCAGAATCAGGCATTTGAAGAAAGACACATTCGAATGGGCAAAGACGAGGTAGCATTTAAGGCATATTCAGGGGGCAGAGATCAAGACAGATGAAATGCAAAATTGATGAAGCATTTTGGAGACGCTAAGGGGAAAAAAAGCAAGTTGTAGAGAACTGTGAATGGGCTTGTAAACCAAATGTAGAATTAGAAATGCCAAAGGAGGTGACAAGTGGCAAAAAAATAGATGCAGTACACTGAAGTGACAGAGCAAGTTTGGGGTAGAATAGAGAATGACAACTGTATGCATTAGGTTTTGAAAACGAAAGTGTAATATACTAGAAGGATTAGAGCTGAGCAAACCAAGAACTATACTCTGCCCCCTCTTGACTTTTCTGCGTGTATCTGTGTCATTGCTTCCTTTCTCTCTGCAGATGAGCTTACAGGGACTCTCAGTTCACACTGCTGTAGATTATCACTCCCCCAGCTCCCACTCTGCATGGTGTAGTCCCAAACACAGAAGTACTGGACTCCCTCTCACCCAAATCTCTCATCGCAGAGAGGGATAAATCTGATTAGCGAAGCTTGCTTCTAGAACCCATCCAGTAATCCTCCAGTGAGGAGTAGTGAGCAGCTGCATTGTGCAATCATGACTCCTGTGCGTTAACCCCAATGCGGCAATGCAGTTCTCAGAGAAAGTGGGGGGTTGAGTTGTGAACCAGATACAGTCTCCATCTATTAACTATGTAACTATTAACTATATAATAGCCATTGTAGATATTTCCCTTTTGGAACAGTGATTAATAAAAGTATTGCTAAGAAATATTTTGTGACAAAGCATTGGTCCCATGCCACTGCTCACACCAGTTCATTATCAATAATAACAATTTTTATTTTATGGACTCTTTTGGTCTGAGAGAAAATAAACAGGGATTTTAGTCAAAAGGAAAACAGAGACTTCTGTCTAATCAAGACATTGAAACCAATCTTGGGAGGTTTTTTTTTTTCCAGTTTTCTAATGGAGCCTGTGTCTTTAGCCATTGCTTTCTGCATCTTAATCTACTTAAATGTTGTAATCAGCTAATATCTACAGGCTTTGATTGCTCTTTGCTGCCCCTGTTTTACAAATGGAAAACAGAAGCACTTAAATAATTGTCTCAAACCTACGTGAGACTGAGAAAAATGGACTCAAATCAATAAGCACATAACTTTAAGTACTAGAAAAGGCTCTAATACTAGAAAGAATGCCTAGGAGAGACAAGAAGCTATAAACCATGATAAGTAAACAATATAAAAAGTTAATAATTGTGAAAGACAGCTAATGAAATGGGTAAATTGGACAGCAACCCTACGATTAACTGGTGAGTCACTTGTATAATGATAAATATTATAAGTTCAGAGGAAGGTGATATCCAGCATGACTGGAGGTGTTCAACAATTTATGCATTCCCATGTAGGGATATTCTCCTTAAATTGAGCAATTAAGACAGAATTTCTTGTAAAAAGGAAAATACCTACTATTTATAGACAGTCTCATAAAGGAGAATGGAATTACAAGAAGACTAAGTAAATAAAATCAAAACTAGGATGTAATTGGTTTGAAGTAACACATGAATGGTATACACAATGAGGGCAAAGACAAAGTAAGGAACAAAATGGGTCGCAGCAACTCAACGTAATAAGGAAGCAAGCACTATAATTAATCAGAAGCTGCACAGAATGAAAGGTAAAAATTAGTGAATTTGAGGTGGGAAGCCCAAGTAGGCAGATTGATAGAAGGAATCCATAGAATGGAACTGAATATGTTAAAAAATGAAGATCATTCCTTGTGTTTATGATTGTCAGATCCATAGATACTCACTTGTTTCCAGAACTGTCTTCCAGTTTCTAATTGTGAGACCAGGCTTGTGATATCTCTTGATTGTGAACTTCCATATGATTCCCCTCACATTTATAACATAACATTATAAATGTTATAAATGTATACATGTATACATAATGTATGTAAATGTATACATAACATTTATAACACATGTGCCTTTACAATGACTCTTGTCCTGGCCTGGCTTGAGTCTCTCTTCTTTATAACTGGAAGGGCCAAAGTAGAATAATAAATAAATACAGTCAGTTTCTTGGATTGGGCTGCACAACAAAACACCATAGACTTGGTGGTGTAAACAACAGAAATTTATTTTTTCACAGCTCTGGATGCTGGAAGTCTGAGATCAGGGTTGTTGACTTGCAGAGGACCTTCTCACTGTGTCCTCACATGGTGGAGAGAGAGCAACTCTGGTATTTCATCTGATAAGGAAGGCCTAACCCGTCATGACTTGGTCTAACCCTAATTACCTCCTAAAGGCCCCAGTCTCCAAATATCACCACATTGTGTAGTTAGAGCTTCAACATGTAAATTTGCAGGGAACATAATTCAGTGTATAGCAGTCAGAAAAAAGGTAAAGAAGGCATTCATTCGAAGCCTGGGTGACTGGAAGAATATTCATATTGGTAATAAATATGATGAAAGTAAAATAATGAACCTGTTTAGATTAGGTGAACCCAATTTTAGATATAAGTTTTAGTTATGTTAACTTCGAGGTGACCAAAAGGAGTGAAATATAAATGCTTAGTAAATCTGGAAAGTTTATTCATGATGTGTCAAGATATGTTTGTTTTACTTATTTTACCAAGCGTTCATTAGGACTTCTAAACCTGAGAACCTAAAACTTTCCTTAGTTTTAGGACATTTAGTTCTATTATTGCTTCACATTGCTTTATTCTTTTATTCTCTCTTTCTGGAAGACCTGTTATCAAATATTTCTGGAAGACCTGTTATCAAATATTAGAATCTGGAAGATTCTAATATTTCTGGAAGACCTGTTATCAAATATTAGAATCAGTCTTCCACATTGTTTGGCTTTTCTTTCATTCTTTCTACATCTTTGTATTTTTAACTGCTTAAGTGAGAATTCCTTGTCTATTGTAATTTGTTCTTCAGCTGTAAGTTACTCTTATTTAGCTCATCCATTGCCATTTATTTACTTATTTATTTGCCATGCTGCATGGTTTTTAGGATCTTAATTCCCCGACGAGGGATCCCAAACTGTGCCCCCTGCAATGGAAGCACAGAGTCCTAACCACTGGACCACCAGGGAATTCCCTCATCTGTTGCTATTTAGATTCACTTTGTTATACAGCAGAAACCAACACACCACTGTAAAGCAATTAGACTCCAATAAAGATGTTAAAAAAATTTTTTTAAATAAAAAAATAAATAAAAAACATTATTCTCAATGGAAAAAATATGTCAATGATCATTTTTGTCATTTCTCTGAAAACTAATTGACTCTTTGTTGTGAATGTTATAGGCTCTTATTTCCCTGATGACATTAATTATACTTAATCTAAATTCTTGAGCAGTTTCTTCTGTTAACTTGGTTTTCATGTATATTAGTATGTATTACCTGTTTTTCATGGCATTGGTTTTCCTCAGATGTCTCTGCCCTCACCTTTGTAATTGAGATTCCTTGTTAGCTCAAGAAAAAGTCTAGTGAAGTGGTTAAGAGTATGAAATCCAGAGCCCTAGGGCCTGGGATGTGATTAATAACTTCACATTTATATGCCTCAGTCTCCTCACCTATAAAATGAAGGCGTGGGACTTCCCTGGTGGTCCAGTGGTTAAGACTCCATGCTCCGGGCTTCCCTGGTGGCGCAGTGGGTGAGATTCTGCCTGCCAATGCAGGTGACACGGGTTCGATCCCTGGCCTGGGAAGATTCCCACATGCCACGGAGCAACTGGGCCCGTGTGCCACGACTGCTGAGCCTGCGCTCTAGAGCCCGTGCTCTGCAACAGGAAAGGCCACGACAATGAGAAGCCCGTGCACCACTCGCTGCAGCTGGAGAAAGCCCGCACACAGAGCAAAGACCCAACACAGCCAAAAATAAAAACAAAACAAAACAAAACAAAACAAAAGACCCCATGCTCCCAGTGCAGGGGACCCGGATTCGATCCCTGGTCAGGGAACTAGATCCCGCACGCTGCAACTAAGAGCCTGCATCGCAACTAAAAGAGCCCACGTGCAGCAGCGAAGATCCTGCGTGCTGCAGCTAAGACCTGGCACAGCCAAATAAATAAATAAAAATATTTTTTAAAAAATAAATAAAATAAAATGAAGGCAGTTATAGCCCTGACCTCACACGGTTTTGTGAGAATTAAATGGCTAACGTATGCCAAGTTCTGGAATGCAGCCTACCATATTACCCATCCCTAGCACTCTAGCTTTTAATGTTATGAGAATAATGAAGTGTTTGTTATTAATAAATACTAGCTGTTAATATTATGTGAATGATAAAGTGTTTTACTGCAGCCAGACCCCAGCGATTGTAAGAGGCTGGACTGTGTTGCTGGGGGAGTATACCAGTTTGTCTGCTGGGTCTGGGGGCTTTCTGTTCCTAGTGAATGTAGTCAGTCAGCTAGGGAACTTACTTCTCCAAGGGGATGGGTGGGGTCTGGAGCTGTGGCTGGGTGAGCATGGTAACTCTTTCTCTCTCCAAGTGTGTGTAGAGGTGGAGGGCTACCAGCTGCTCAAATTTGACATGACAGCTCTTCACCGTATTGGGAGTGTGTCTGCCTGTGGGTCTCTATATTCTGTCATTTGTAGGGATTTATGTTGAGAAAGTGAAGTGCAGCCTATTCTCTGACCCACTTCTTGAGCAGATGCTCAGTGGTTGCTTCTAGTGTGAATTGCATAATCCCATTGGACAAACAATTGTGTAATTATTTTTTCGTTTTTTTAATTTATTTTTTTAAACAGCAGGTTCTTATTAGTTATCCATTTTATACATATAAGTGTACATATGTCAATCCCAATCTCCCAATTCATCACACCAACACGCCTCCCCCCCCCCGCAACTTTCCCCCCTTGGTGTCCATACGTTTGTTCTCTACATCTGTGAGTCAATTTCTGCCCTGCAAACCAGTTCATCTGTACCGTTTTTCTAGGTTCCACATTTATGCGTTAATATACAATATTTGTTTTTCTCTTTCTGACTTATTTCACTCTGTATGACAGTCTCTAGATCCATCCATGTCTCTACAAACGACTCAATTTCATTCCTTTTTATGCCTGAGTAATATTCAATTGTATATATGTGCCACATCTTCTTTATCCATTCATATGATGGACACTTAGGTTGCTTCCATGTCCTGGCTATTGTAAATAGAGCTGCAATGAACATTGTGGTACATGACTTTTCTTGAATTATGGTTTTCTCTGGGTATATGCCCAGTAGTGGGATTGCTGGGTCATATGGTAGTTCTATTTTTAGTTTTTTAAGGAACCTCCGTACTGTTCTCCATAGTGGCTGTATCAATTTGCATTCCTACCAACAGTGCAGGAGGGTTCACTTTTCTCCACACCATCTCCAGCATTTGTTGTTTGTAGATTTTCCAATGATGCCCATTCTAACTAGTGTGAGGTGATACCTCATTGTAGTTTTGATTTGCATTTCTCTAATAATTAGTGATGTTGAGAATCTTTTCATTTGCTTCTTGGCCATCTGTATGTCTTCTTTGGAGAAATGTCTATTTAGGTCTTCTGCCCATTTTTGGATTAGGCTGTTTGTTTAGTATTGAGCTGCATGAGCTGTTTATATATTTTGGAGATTAATCCATTGTCCATTGATTCATTTGCAAATATTTTCTCCCATTCTGAGGGTTGTCTTTTCATCTTGTTTGTAGTTTCCTTTGCTTTGCAAAAGCTTATAAGTTTCATTAGGTCCTATTTGTTTATTTTTGTTTTTATTTCCATTACTCTAGGAGGTGAATCAAAAAAGATCTTGCTGTGATTTATGTCAAAGAGTGTTCTTCCTATATTTTCCTCTAGGAGTTTTATAGTGTCCAGTCTTACATTTAGGCCTCTAATCCATTTTGAGTCTATTTTTGTGTATGGTGTTAGGGAGTGTGCTAATTTCATTCTTTTACATGTAGTTGTCTAGTTTTCCCAGCACCACTTATTGAAGAGACTGTCTTTTCTCCATTGTATATCCTCGCCTCCTTTGTCATAGATTAGTTGACCATAGGTGCATGGGTTTATCTCTGGGCTTTCTATCCTGTTCCACTGATCTGTATTTCTGTTTTTGTGCCAGAACCATATTGTCTTGATTACTGTAGCTTTGTAGTAGCGTCCGAAGTCAGGGAGTCTGATTCCTCCAGCTCTGTTTTTTTCCCTCAAGACTGCTTTGGCTATTAGGGGTCTTTTGTGTCTCCATACAAATTTTAAGATTTTTTGTTCTAGTTCTGTAAAAAATGCCATTGGTAATTTGATAGGGATTGCATTGAATCAGTAGATTGCTTTGGGTAGTATAGTCATTTTCACAATATTGATTCTTCCAATCCAAGAACATGATATATCTCTCCATCTGTTGGTATCATCTTTAATTTCTTTCATCAGTGTCTTATAGTTTTCTGCATACATGTCTTTTGTCTCCCTAGGTAGGTTTATTCCTAGGTATTTTATTCTTTTTCTTGCAGTGGTAAATGGGAGTGTTTCATTAATTTCTCTTTCAGATTTTTCCTCATTAGTGTATAGGAATGCAAGAGATTTCTGTGCATTAATTTTGTATCCTGCAACTTTACCAAATTCAAGATTTAGCTCTAGTAGTTTTCTAGTGGCATCTTTAGGATTCTCTATGTATAATATCATGTCATCTGCAAACAGTGACAGTTTTACTTCTTTTCCAATTTGTATTCCTGTTATTTCTTTTTCTTCTCTGATTGCTGTGGCTAGGACTTCCAAAACTATGTTAAATAATCGTGGTGAGAATGGACATCCTTGTGTTGTTCCTGATCTTAGAGGAAATGCTTTCAGTTTTTCACCATTGAGAATGATGTTTGCTGTGGGTTTCTCATATAGGGCCTTTATTATATGGAGGTAAGTTCCCTCTGTGCCCACTTCCTGGAGAGTTTTTATCATAAATGGGTGTTGAATTTTGTCAAAAGCTTTTTCGGCATCTATTGAGATGACCATATGATTTTTCTTCTTCAATTTGTTAATATGGTGTATCACATTGATTGATTTGCATATATTGAAGAATGCTTGCATCCCTGGGATAAATCCCACTTGATCATAGTGTATGGTCCTTTAAATGTGTTGTTGGAGTCTGCTAGTATTTTGTTGAGAATTTTTGCATCTATATTCATCAGTGATATTGGTCTGTAATTTTCTTCTTTTGTAGTGTCTTTGGTTTTGGTATCAGGGTGATGGTGGCCTCATAGAATGAGTTTGGTAGTGTTCCTTCCTCTGCAATTTTTTGGAAGAGTTTGAGAAGGTTAGGTGTTAGCTCTTCTCTAAATGCTTGATAGAATTCACCTGTGAAGCCATCTGGTCCTGGACTTTTGTTTGTTGGAAGATTTTTAATCACAGTTTCAATTTCATTACTTGTGATTAGTCTGTTCATATTTTCTGTTTCTTCCTGGTTCAGTCTTAGAAGGTTATACCTTTCTAAGAATTTGTCCGTTTCTTCCAGGTAGTCCATTTTATTGGCATAGAGTTGCTTGTAGTAGTCTTTTAGGATGCTTTGTATTTCTTTGGTGGCTGTTGTAACTTCTTCTTTTTCATATCTAATTGTATTGATTTGAGTTCTCTCCCTCATTTTCTTGATGAGTCTGGCTAATGGTTTATCAATTTTGTTTATCTTCTCGAAGAACCAGCTTTTAGTTTTATTGATTTTTGCTATTGTCTTCTTTGTTTCTATTTCATTTATTTCTGCTCTGATCTTTATGATTTATTTCCTTCTACTAACTTTGAGTTTTGTTTGTTCTTTCTCTAGTTCCTTTAAGTATAAGGTTAGGTTGTTTATTGAGATATTTGCTGTTTCTTGAGGTAGGATTGTATTCCTATAAGGTTCCCTCTTAGAACTGCTTTTGCTGCATCCCATAGGTTTTGGATCATCGTGTTTTTGTTGTCATTTGTCTCTATGTAGTTTTTGATTTCCTCTTTGATTTCTTCAGTGATCTCTTGGTTATTTAGTAATGTATTGTTTAGCCTCCATGTGTTTGTGTTTTTTACGTTTTTTTCCCTGTAATTGATTTCTAACCTCATAGCATGTGGTGAAAAGATGCTTGATATGATTTCAGTTTTCTTAAGTTTACTGAGGCTTGATTTGTGACCCAAGATGTGATCTATCCTCGAGAATGTTCCATGCACACTTGAGAAGAAAGTGTAATCTACTGTTTTGGATGGAATGTCCTAGAAATATCAATTAAATCTATCTGGTCTGTTGTGTCATATAAAGCTTGTGTTTCCTTATTAATTTTCTGTTTGGATGATCTGTCGATTGGTGTAAGTGAGGTGTTAAAGTTCCCCACTATTATTGTGTTACTATTGATTTCCTCTTTTATAGCTGTTAGCAGTTGCCTTATGTATTGAGGTGCTCCTATGTTGGGTGCGTATATATTTATAATTGTTATATCTTCTTCTTGGATTGATCCCTTGATCATTATGTAGTGTCCTTCTTTGTCTCTTGTAACATTCTTTATTTTAAAGTCTCTTTTATTTGATATGAGTGTTGCTATTCCAGCTTTCTTTTGGTTTCCATTTGCATGGAATATCTTTTTCCATCCCCTCACTTTCAGTCTATATGTGTCCCTAGGTCTGAAGTGGGTCTCTTGTAGACAGCATACATATGGGTCTTGTTTTTGTATCCATTCAGCAAGCCTGTGTCTTTTGCTTAGAGAATTTAATCCATTCACGTTTAAGGTAATTATCGATATGTATGTTCCTATTACCATTTTCTTAATTGTTTTGGGTTTGGTTTTGTAGGTTCTTTTCTTCTTTTGTGTTTCTCACTTAGAGAAGTTCCTTTAACATTTGTTGTAGAGCTGGTTTGGTGGTGCTGAATTCTCTTAGCTTTTGCTTGTCTGTAAAGCTTTTGATTTCTCCATCCAATCTGAATGAGATCCTTGCTGGGTAGAGTAATCTTGGTTGTAGGTTCTTCCCTTTCATCACTTTAAATATGTTATGCCACTCCCTTCTAGCTTGTAGATTTTCTGCTGAGACATCAGCAGTTAACCTTATGGGAGTTCCCTTGTGTGTTATTTGTTATTTTTCCCTTGCTGCTTTCAATAATTTTTCTTTGTCTTTAATTTTTGCCAGTTTGATTACTGTGTGTCTTGGCATGTTTCTCCTTGGGTTTATCCTGTATGGGACTCTTTGTACTTCCTGGACTTGGGTGGCTATTTCCTTTCCCATGTTAGGGAAGTTTTCGACTATAATCTCTTCAGATATTTTCTCAGGTCCTTTCTCTCTCTCTTCTCCTTCTGGGACCCCTATAATTGGAATGTTGTTGCATTTAATGTTGTCTCAGAGGTCTCTTAGACTGTCTTCATTTCTTTTCATTCTGTTTTCTTTATTCTGTTCCTTAGCAGTGAATTCCACCATTCTGTCTTCCAGGTCACTTCTCCATTCTTCGGACTCAGTTATTCTGCTATTGATTCCTTGTAGTGTATTTTTCATTTCAATTATTGTACTGTTCATCTCTGTTTGTTTGTTCTTTAATTCTTCTAGGTTTTTGTTAAACATTTCTTGCATCTTCTCGATCTTTACCTCCATTCTTTTTCCGAGGTACTGGATCATCTTCAATATCATTATTCTGAATTCTATTTCTGGAAGGTTGCTTATCTCCACTTCATTTAGTTATTTTTATGGGGTTTTGTCTTGTTCCTTCATCTGGTACATAGCCCTCTGCCTTTTCATCTTGTCTATCTTTCTGTGAATGTGGTTCTTGTTTCACAGGCTGCAGGATTTTAGTTCTTACTTCTGCTGTCTGTCCTCTGGTGGATGAGGCTATCTAAGAGACTTGTGCAAGTTTCCTGATGGGAGGGACGGGTGGTGGGTAGAGCTGGCTGTTGCTAGCTCAGTAAAACTTTAATCTGCTTGCCTGCTGATGGGTGGGGCTGGGTTCCTTCCCTGTTGGTTGTTTCGCCTGGGGAGACCCAACACTGGAGACTACCCGGGCTCTTTGGTGGGGCTAATGGCGGACTCTGGGATGGCTCACACCAAGGAGTACTTCCCAGAACTTCTGCTGCCAGTGTCCTTGTCCTCACAGTGAGACACAGCCACACTGCAGGAGACCCTCCAACACTAGCAGGTAGGTTGGTTCAGTCTGCCCTGGGGTCACTGCTTCTTCCCCTGGGTCCTGATGTGCACACTGCTTTGTGTGTGCCCTCCAAGAGTGGAATCTCTGTTTCCCCCAGTCCTGTCGAAGTCCTGCAATTGAATCCTACTAGCCTTCAATGTCTGATTCTCTAGGTATTCCTCCTCCCGTTGCCTTACCTCCAGGTTGGGAAGCCCGACCTGGGGCTCAGAACCTTCACTCCAGTGGGTGGACTTCTGTGGTATAAGTGTTCTCCAGTCTGTGAGTCACCCACCCAGCAGTTAATGGGATTTGATTTTATTGTGATTGCACCCCTTCTACCATCTCATTGTGGCTTCTCTTTTGTCTTTGGATGTGGGGTGTCTTTTTTGGTGAATTCCAGTGTCTTCCTGTCGATGATTGTTCAGCAGTTAGTTGGATTCCAGTGCTCTTGCAAGAGGGAGTGCCCTATTCCCACAGCACGGTGCAGTGTCTCTTTCCTAGTCTTCTCTAAGTACCTTTTATACACCCTACTCCTCTCCTCAGGGATTTTGCACTTGGTGTTCTTTTGTCTGAGATTCTCTCCCCTCATTCTTTGTCATCTAACTAGCATCTCTTCCCCTTCAGAGCCCAGCTTTAGTGAATCACAACTGTGTAATATTGACATAACCTTTTCTCTTCCACTCTGTCCTAGTATCAATATTTGCCCCTTGTCAAAATGGTCATTTTTAGCTATGGATACATGGCAATATACAAAAGTGTTAAAAAGATAAGATCCTTGTTTCTATTCTGTAGTTTAGGATACGTGGCTATAATGTCTAAATAGATCTGTTAATACCACAGAGTATAGATTTTTCCTTGTGAGCTGAGGTTTTCATTAATATATTTAGAAAGAAGAGTTGGGAACAACTGGAAAACATCCTAAGTCCTTGGCTTTTTTGATGAAATTCTAGAAGAGACATAAGAGTGTCTTCATCTATTACTTAGATGAGTTTTCTTAATTATTTTCATGGAATCAAATAGTGTCCTCAAGGGCAGAAAATGAGAATGAGAAAATGAGAAGATACAGGTACCCTAATAGCATCATTGTGTTCTCTCCACATCCCAAAGAATATTTTGAATACGAGATTGGTCGCACAGCTGCAGCAGCTGCCTCTAGAAGCACTGTGTTGGAGTGCACTCAATTTTCCAAGCAGGGTGCTAGTGAGGCTCAGGCATTCTGAAGAGATGATGTGTTCAGTGTCTGAGCTCATGCAGGGTGATGGCAGTGGTGCTTTCACTCCTTCCCTGCAGAGCTGTCATTCTGGCAACTGATCACCAAAACCAAGAAATGGCATATGATAAAAATGATGCTGGTAGAAAGATCTAGAAGGGTGATGAGAATTAATGTTGATTCTCTTTCCCTTTTGAGCTCTTAAATATTCCTGTTGCCTGGAATTTAGTGCTCATTAAAACTCTCCTTGGTAGAGTAGAGAGGGGAATGCCTGTAATGCCCTAAGGGTTGAGGTTTGTGTGACATGCCTTGAAAACCTCATACTGTAATTTCTTTCCTACGCACATCTAACTTCTCTGAGTTAGATTTAATTCATTGAGCCAGAAAGTATCTGATGGCATCAATTTGGCACTTAAACAAACTGTCTTACCCAGCTGGTTAAAGAAAGTTTTGGTTCATCAGAAGTAAAAGTTTAAGAAATAAAAAAAAATTTAAAAATGGAGTAATTCATTTGACAGCTCACTGTTCAGTTCGATTTAACATATGCTGCCCTTTTGTTAAAATGATATCATTTCATTTACTGTGATTCCCATCTTTAGTCTTTTTTTTCCTTTTGCTTAAAGAGCTTTGGCTGAGTTGGGTAATAGCACTGTGTGAGAAAAAAGGAAATTTCAAAATTTTCCTTTGAAAGAAAGAAAAGGAATTTCAAAAGGAACCAAAGATGACTCTTCCCTGACCTTAGTAGAAGTGCAAAGGATAAAGGGAAGCTTGACTTTCTGTTTGTTTTACAGCTTGTTTCCACTTTAATTAAAAAAGAAACTAAGTTGTTACACACCTATCACATTCTCCTAAAGGGAAACAGAGTGCATAAAGTAGTAGAGCTTAGTGATTTGGATCATGAATAAAATCCTGGTTCATTCCCTTCCTAGCTCTGTGGTCATGGGCAAGACTCTTAGCCTCTCTGAGTCTCAGTGTACTCATATGTAAACTAAGAATAATAATTGTATCTGCATTATGGGATTGTTCAGAGGACCACATGAGTCAGTATACACAAAGCACATGGAACAATTTGTGTGTTTGTTAATGGTATTTCTTTTAAAGGAATCCACCTGAAATTATGGGGAAGTTTAAGTTCTTAGACTACATAAAATGAAATTATTTCTGAAGCTGTATGTGAAAATATTTTATATTTGTGATTTCAAGTGTAGTAAATTATTACTGAATAACTTACAAATTATAACTAGGAAGCATGGTAATTAAACAATAATTGTTCTTGTTGATATCATTGTTTTCTGAAGTTAGAATGTTTTTCTTTCCTTTGGATGACTTAGTACAAGAACTACAGAAAACATGATGTGTTGAGTTTGGAAAGAAAATGTTATCAGTAATCCTGTATTTGTCAGTAATAGCATAGGTCGATAATATCATTACTGTTGGTAGCATGTTATTTCATTTGCAGAGCTGATAAAAAAATCACATTAAACTTTTGCATTCGTTAAATGATAATTCCTTTTAACGTAAATATAAAAAAGACTAGTGGCAAAATCATCTATAATTCTTCGACTGCTTTCTCTTTGTATCTGTCTTATTAACTGTTGATGAAAACACCCATATCAAGGTGTTGACCTCACCCCTCAAATTCAACATACTCCAAACTTAAGTCCTCATCGTTTATGCCTATCTCCCTCTTTATACCACCCCCCCCTTGCCCTGCCTCCACCAGTACCTGTACACACAGTATCTCTGCCCACCTTCCTTGTCAGATGTGCCTTTGTTTTCCTAATCAACCAATCCCAGAGATGAGGTTGATTCATAATTTAGTTTATTTGATTTATAATTTCTCTATATTACGTTTATTCAGCAGGCAACTAAATCTTGATGAATGTTCCTTTAAAATAGCTCTTGTTTATATTTCTTCTATTTCACCACCATGGGAGGACTCTTGTTTATATCCCTTGTTTTCCATCACACTTCATGACTTAAGACAGAGCCCTCAATTTCTGATTTTCTTCTTTCCATATTAACACTATATTCCACAACCTGTATTTGTAGATCAGATTACATTTTATTAGCAAATCCAGATGCAAGATGCTCATTGTTTTAAAATGTTGCATTGGTTAATTATCTTTTAGTTGTGGGTAGATGAAAAATGGACATGGAATGATAAAAATCATATCATTGTATCATAAAATAACATTAGAAGAAGTTAAGATTAATTGGCTAAAAGTAATTGAGATTGAGGTAGATATTAATTTTCTATTTATAGCTAATGCATTAGTTTCCTGTGGCAGTGCCTTAAGACAGCAGAAACTTGTTCTCTCAGTTCTGGAGACCAGACTTCCAAAATCAAGATGTCAGTATGGCTGTACTGCCTCTGGGGCTCTAGGAGAGAATCTGTTCTTTGTCTCTTCTAGTTTCTGGTTGTTGCCAGCTTCCTTGGCCTGAGGCCACATCTATCTGCTTTATCTTCATTTGGCCTTCTCTGTATCTGTTCTTTTCTGTGTCTCTTAAAAGGACACTTGTCTTTGGATTGAAGGCCTGTGAGGTTTCATTTTAAGTGTCAACATGGCTAGGCTATGAAGTTCAGTGTTTGGACAAATGCTAGTTTAGGTGTTGCTGTGCAAATATTTTGTAGATGTGATTAAAATTTATTTTTAATCAGTTGATTTAAGAAAATCATCCTTAATAATGTGTGGGCCTCATGTAATTAGTTGAAGTCCTCAAGATCAAAACGGGAGGTTTCCTGGAAAAGAAGGAATTCTGTATTAAGACTAACATAAAAAACTTGCCTGCATTTCTAGTCTACTGGCCTGCACTGCGATTTGAGACTCAAGACTGCATGACCTCTTAGTTAAATTTCTAGACCTACCGTATGGATTTTAGACTTGCTAGCCCCTACAATTGCATGAGCTAATTCTTTAAAATTAATCAGTCAATCTCTGTCTCTGTCTCTCTCTTTCTCCCTGTCTATCATCTGTCTATCTCCTATTGATTCTGTTTCACTGGAGAACTCTAATACAGGACTCAGCCAGGTAATCCAGGTTGACCTCATCTCCAAATGCTTAACTTAGTTCCTTTGCGAAGACCCTTTATCCAAATAAGGTAACATTCACAAGTTTCAGGGACTTGCTGTGAATATCTTTTGGGGGGCATTTTTCTTCCTACCACAGCTACTCTGTAAATTAGGACTTCCTGATTCTACCTGAGGGATACCACAGAATATTACCAAGTTTTTAAGAGATGAAACAATTCTTAAAACAGATATCAACACAAAACAATTTTATTCACATCAGCGAATGAATATGTAGGCCAGGTGGAATTTATAACAGAGAAGAATGTCTTAAGATGGATTAATGATTTAATGAATTATAACTTTAAAGTTCATGCATATAGCTATATTTGTTAATTAAGTCTAGAATCTGAGCCACATTTAAAAAAATGAAAGTAATTTACAAGAAAATCCATCCTTCTACAAAACAGAAACCCATTTCTAAATATTAGGCCTAGAGGTTAGCACATGTTATATTTGTTTTACTAATTTGCATATTTGCCAGAGGTTATGAAGAGTTTTTTTCCAGTGAATAAGTTATTCAGTCTCTTATATATCAGACTGAAATAAATATGATCATATTTTTAAGGTATGTATTAATTCCCCTCTGCCTGTCCAATTTTTTTTTTTAAAGCATGTTGAAAAAGTACAGATTTTTTTCAGATGAGAGTCAGTGACCAAATAGAAAACAGATTTCCATTTAAAAATAATTTTGCATTCAGTGGATAATAAATAGCTTTTGGATTTTGTTGAATGTGGCTTCTTTTAGTATTCTTTTCTTTCTTATAATTCAAAATCTCTTCTTTTGAGATTCAACAATAAAACTTGGTCTTCTGTACAAAATGGCTGCATCTGGTTTTTTGATTTTTAATTTTCTCACCTTTTTGAAACAACATAAATTTTAAAGATTTTCTCACTGTGTTCAAATAATCAGAGCAGTAGCTTTGTGACTATATGTCCACTGGCCTGAATCTCATCAGGTATTTGATTTGGGGGTGGTACAGAGAGCAGCTGAAAATGAAGAAAAGAAAGGACTCTCAGCATAAAGGAATAAGCTGTATGACTTTTAAAATAGCCTTTGGAGCTCAGCGTTCATCCACAAACTTGGACGTGTTTCAGTAGCACAATTTCCACTGTACTAAAATATTCTTATTCTGACTTATTATTGTTGGGACATCTCAGACCTACCATTGGTGTAGCACTTTTGTATCTCCTCTCTTTCCTAAATTTCCATCTTCATTCCTCTTGGAAACCTGTCATTGTTCTTGTTATTAAATATCTGATGAGAATGTCCAATCTGTTTATAAAATTAGTATTTTCATTTCCTGGTTAATTAGGGAAGTGAGTACTGACCAGGAGGGTTTCTAACAGTACAGTCTGTGAGGATGACTCTAGGAGAACTCCCTCTTACTAAGTTGCCTCTTTTCAAACTCCAGAGAAAGAGCTGTAAGAGGCTTGGCAAATTAACACAGAGATATGCTAAGGAAGACTTAGAAAACAACTGACTTGGCATTTGGGAGACAGTTTTTCATTAGCCCATAAGCTGATAGATATTCTTATCTAATAGTATTACTAACAGTCATCTTTAGGTACATATAGTCTGTCAGAAACGTGCCAGGTGTTTTATGCATATTCTTTCCTGTCCCCTCAGCAGGTCTGTCAAGTAGGGGTAAGGTCCATTTTATGTAGAGAAATTCAGGTCCACAGAGGGTAAGGAATTTGCACACAGTTATACAGTGGCTGAGCCAAGACTGGAGGTGAAGTCTGTTTATTGCCAATAATTCTTCATGGCCATCGTTTTGTGTTTGGAATAAAGGAGGTGGTTTTGAAATGATCTTTACTTGCTCTAGGCATGTTTCAGAAGCAAACCTACTTTTGTGACACGTGAAGAATTTATAAAACAGTTCAATAATTTTACTTAATTTGGGAAACAGATGAAAGTCTTGTCTGCTGTTCATTGACTTCACATTTAACATAATGAATACATGATGTTTAAATCTACATATGCCTGAATCTTCATCTAGAATCAACTCTGAGAAAGTTCCCAAGGGCAAGGGCTGCTTCCAGAATTCTTCCAAATACTTCGCAGGGTCTAGAAAGTTAAGTCCAAGCAAAGTCATTTACCCTGAGAAAAGAGACAAAGCTGGATAGGATACCAAATGAGCATGCTGCATAGGAGACACAATTTTCTTTTCCCTTCTGCTGATGCTGCCTTTGTGTTAAGTTTAAGGGAGTGTGCTTCTCTGGGTAGCTGCCTAGGGGGAATATCTTTATTTTGGACCATCAGAGATCCTCGTATAGTTTCTACTTTGCATACATCAGTTTGCAAGAGCAGTTTCTTTTTTCTTCTTTTCTTTACTCTGTGCACAATAATTTCCTGCGTATGCTGTGTACAGAACTTGTTTTCTGTAACTCATTCATCTGGAAGAAGTCCATTATTTTGCTACTACTGAGTCAACAGATGCAAATGCCTCAGAACAACTGAATTTATTGAAAAATCTGTTGCTTTTTTGTGATGATTGTTTGGGTTTGTCTTTAAAATATGAACTTAGTGTTCAGGGTTTTGAAAGAATAAATTCACTTTAGAGGAAGAACGCTGTTGCTAATAACAGCTTTGAAATTTAGAACTGGTTTGTAAAGTCCTCTCTTAACAATGTTTGAATATTTATTGAAGAATTGGTAGTAGCTCTTAGCCTGTATCTAATGCTAATAAAAAACTAACAGACGAAAAAAAAAAAAAGCAGGCCATGTAGGTCAGTGACCCTTTATCTCTTCCTTTCCATAGAAAATCCTGATTATGGGCAACTTGAAGGCACTTCATGTAAAAGGAGGTTGCTTGTTAGTGGTTGTGTGGAGTTCACTAAGGTCCATCCATTATATGCCTCTTTCTTCTTTCTTGGGGCAGCTTCTTGTCCTTGGATGCATCTGACAAACTGGCGGAGATCACAGACTACCAAAGACTGTCCCTGGGAATCTTACTAATTAAATTCATAGTAAGTCAAGAAAAGCTGGTTAAGTGTAAAGCTGGTTAGGAAAAGCTGGTTAAGTGTAAGCTATCACCACTATTTCACTACAGTGTAAAAGGATCAGAGAAGGAAGTACTTCTAGTCTTACATTTAACCCAATTTGTTAATATAGTCCTAAATTTATTGTCTAATATCATTGTTTAATCACATCTATTCATCGACGTTTCCATTTTGGTGAGATTCCAACTTCCTAAACTGAAATGTCTGGTTCACACAGCGTACCCTCCCTTGTCATATTGGTTCAGGGCCCACAATTTTCCTAATTCTAAACAATTCCCTTATTCATTCTGCTTTATATTATATTAAGCTCTCCCCAATGTGCTTTTAGTTGAATTGCATTAACTCATTGTTCCCAAACACATACTGGCTCCTTCCATGGAAAATAAACCCCAAATTGGACACACAATGTCCTGAGGCTGCACCAAGACAAAAAGTCACGAATCTTTGCTCTCATTTCTTCAGACTTCCTTACATCAGCCTTTTCCACCACTGCTGTGAGAGATTTCTGCTAATGTTACTTCTATTTTAATATCCCTATAAATATGCCTTTCTTTTATCATAATCTAGAAGATACATAGGTGATTATTGAGTTTCTACCAAAGTCTTCTGTCCCTTTTGATTTCATATACAACTCTGCTGGGTGTTATTCTGGAACATTTGAGTATGATCTTTTTCTCCCCCCTTCACTCCCCCACCCCCCCACCCCCCGCCAAGGTGATAGAGCATGATGAGGACATAGAAGTTACTTGGTCACCCTCCTTCCTTTTGAAAAATAAGAGAGCTAAAGAGCATCAAAGTTAAGTGACTTGTCCAAATATCTACAACTAATTAGTAACAGAGATGAAATTTGAACTTAAGACCCCTTACTGTAAGTCCAGTATTATTTCTGTACTGTTCCACTCTCAAAACAAAATGGAACTTGGGTGTTTGGTACAGTGCAGTTTGACTACCCCAAAAGGAATGTGAGGAAGAACCAAAACGTAGGTTTCCTCAGAACGCCCAAAATTTCACCCAGTGCTCAGGTAGGCAAAGCTTTATTTAGCTTACTTCTTTGCTTTTATAAGTTATATTTAACTTGCAGAAGCACTTTGACTTTTTTCAGGTGATTTTCATGATATGATCTAACTTTTCTATGAAGAAAATAAGATTCATCTGCTCTGGGTGTCCTGGAAAAGACCTAAAATGTAGGCAAGTCAGTAAGCCTAGGAGCATCCTCACAGTTCTGATGCTTCTCAGCACCATTCAGGGTCCAGGGTCATCATAGGCTCCTGGTGGCCAATTCGGTGAGGGTGCTGTTTTATCCTATGCTGGATGACTGCCAGCCAGGCCAGGGTGCTAGATTCCTTTTTAGTGATCTGCTAATATAAGAAACGTGTTTCATATAATAGTGCTTCAGAATTTTGTGAATTAACACTTGTTTCTCATCTTGCTTGCATTTCATTTTTATTGTTTTAAAATATATTTTGTACGACATGTGTTGTAGTGACTTTGGATGGGAAATGGTTCTTTACTAAAGCTGTCCCATGATAGTTTCCCAAAACTCACAAGCAGGACTTTCAAATAACAGTGAAATATCCCCCCTTCCTAAAGCCTTCTCTAATTCCACTGGCCGAATAGTTCTCTTCCTCTTCAGCATTATAATCATTGAATATTTGTACATTTTTGTATGAATTTAACACCTTCTACATTTTTTATTAGATATGTTTCTATAGTTCTGTTTTGTAATAGGTTTTGAGCACAGAGACCATTTATAAAATTGGCATATCCTTTACAAACTTAGTAGAATGGTTTGCATGCAGCGGGTATTCAAATATTTTCTGATTGAATGACGCTTTGAGATAATAAAATTTCGTTCCCTCTCCCAGCTTCTCAATTAACTATGTAATAAAAACGAGAGTATTTATATAAAACAGACATTTTAGTGGTAGAAATGTGCATTTAGAAGATTTGAAGCTGTTTCTAGTATATAAGTAGGAGGGAGATCAGAAGGAAACCAGTCTTGAGTAACTAGATGAAGTCATTGTTATTCTTAGGTGGAAATTTGGAATTATTTATGTTCCTTCTCAATCCTTATCTTACATGCAAAACACTGTGGCAGTCCAAGCATGACCAAAGGTATTATTTCAAAGTGTCATTTTGCTATATGATTATGTTCTGGTGGAACAAACTACAAATTCAATAGAGTATGTGCCAGCCTGACGTCTCAAACTCCTTCTTGAGATTTTCCTCACATTCATTGTCATTTTGAAATGGAAACATGTCATGTTATGTGGTGAGGCAGAAGACACTGATGGGTGCCTTTACACAAAGAACCCTACAAAGGGGCTTTTACTTTGGGAGTTACCATATCTGGGCCGTATTATATCAGTTAAAGTCAACGTTAAGTCAGTACGTTGATGAGGAATCTTCTTGGATCAAAATAAACTCACTGAGACCGATGCCAAAATGCAGCTTACTAATTAAAAATAATATGTACAATGTCAAGTCCAACATATTGACATCAGTGATCACTACATTCTTTGTCTGTAAGCAATTATCTGGGATGCTAAATTGTAACAAGAATGTTGCTTGTTGAAACAGAATAAAAAGAACACAGTAAAGGGGCATTGTCGTTGAAGTGACTAGTTCATTCTGTATCCAAATAGAAAGCTACTAGATATTTTTATGGAGAGCATGAAATATGAAGGTGGTAAGTTGTGTGACTCAAGTATTTGATACCATCAGAATCAGACTATGAAACTCTCCTGGATCCATCTATATTTTTAAGGATGTACCTGCCAATTAGATTCTTATAGGGGTATGAAGGACATTCTATTTTCTGGATTTTATTTTCATAGCTTCTCATGCCAAGTTTTGTTCTTGTGGCTTTACTTTTCTCTCCTCCTAGCTTAATTGACCATCCTCATGTTCTTGCCATCTTTTCTCTAAGCAGTTTATTAGGTCCCACTTTCTTTGATATGATAATTTAAATGCCAGATTGTGATTGAGATATATACAATACTATATATAATATAGATAACTAATAAGGACCTACTGTATAGCACAGGGAGCTGTGCTCAATACTCTGTAATGACCTATATGGGAAAAGAATCTTAAAAAGAGTATACATATATGTATAACTGATTCAGTTAGCTGTGCACCTGAAACTAACACAACATTTAAATCAGCTCTACTCCAATAAAAATTATTGAAAAAAAACTTTAAATGCCATCCATCCTGAGGTTATGAGCCATATGGCTAGATGGGAAGAAGGCATTCCAGGCCCAGGAAAAATTCAGAGCAAAGGTCCTGGCTTGTGCCTGGATTATTCTGAGAATAAGGAAAAGGTTAGTATGGCTAGTAGGCACTGAGCAAGAAGGAGAAATATAAGAGATGATGTGTTAAAATACCACAGTGGGGCGATGCATGAAGCTGGGAATCCATTAATCCATGGAGGAGATGATGATGCTTGGATTGGAGTGGCATCAGTACAGGTGGTAAGAAGTCGTTGAATGGTGGATATGTCTTGAAGAGAGTCAACAGGATTTGCTGATGGATTGGATGTGGTGTGTGGGAGAAAGACAGGAGTCAAAGATGACTCCAAATATTTTGACCTGACCAACTGGAAAGATAGGGTTGCCACTGAGATGAGAAAGACGATGTGGAAAGCAGTTTTTTCTCCCATTTTGTTCAGCCATGCAAGTACGGAGTAAGTGCCGCCTGGATGTATTCACAGATATGTTTTCAAAAAAGGAGTAAGTGAATCAAGAGAGTGACAACAGTTGATGGTGTATTTTATTATAACGATTATAGTAATGGACCATGGATTTTAAGCTAAGTAAGGAGGGAAGTGAGGGCATAAGTAAAATGCTAATGGAATCAATCAATTGTTGGTCCTGGAGGTGTTGAATAATTGTGGTGGTACTAAAAGAGTGAGTTGGAATGAGAGAAGATGATGGTCATAGAATGGGATAATGGAAAACGAAATTATGGATGGGTTGCATTTATTTGTAATAAGATAGAGTGTATGGCTTGGAAGTGAAGGGCTAAGATAAAGTAGTGATAAGATCATTATATTATTAGAGGTGAAGAGGTTAAGGATTTGAGAGGCCAGAGTATTGGGAAGCTGGTTTTAGTGGATGTTGATATTACAAAGAATTATGACAGCATTGAAGATATTTGCAGGAAACCAGGAGCTAAAATTTTCAAGCATTGACGGACAGTGGTCCAGATTTGCCGTAGCTGACTGTGACAAGGAGGGATAGCAGACATAATTTGATGACAGGACATGCAAAACTGGGTATTTCTGTAGAGGAAAGATGGGGGATATGTATAGTGGTAGTTAAGGCACCTACCAAACTTTTATACTTGGTGGTACTAAGCTTTAAGAGAAAACAGTCACTCCTCAAGAAGGTTCCAGGGAAAGTGTTGCCCTCATGGGGGAAATGTTAGAGCAAGAAGATGAAAGGAATGGAATGTTTAGGGTAGAAGTTGAGAATATGAATTATGAATGTTGGCATATCTTCTTTTTTGACTCGATTGTGATCTCAGAGATGTAGACTGTATTTTATTCGTCGCTGGGTTCCAAGAGCCTATCACAGTAAAGCATGGTTGAATGATTTAATGTTGTATAGGTTCCCCAAAATAATTTAGAACTCTTTAGAGAATAAATCTCAGCCATAGTTTAGGTTTGTGAAAGTTTAATGTTTGTCAGTCTATAAATAACTCTCCCAGTGAATAACTGGGTTCTCAACCCATAAGTGTCCAGGCATTTGTGTGTAGCTATTTAATATTTAAGGTGCCAGCACCTCTTCTCACCCCTTCTTCAATGTGGCCTGTTTTCATGTTGAATTTAATTTCGTTTGTAATTCTTTATTGGTTCTCCAGCCAACAACTAATTGTCATTATCGTACACAGAGCACCACGAATTCCTGTTAATTAGCCCTATAATCGCAAGTGAAAGAATTGAATACACTTGAGTTTCCCATGAAAATTAAAAAATAAGATGGAAATCCACTAATTGCCTATTTCACTTTCAGAAGATTTTATAATTACTGGGGAGTCTCTCTGCTGCTTTGAATTGATGCCTCTGACTGTAAATTATGGTCCAGGTGCTCACAGGATGGGCTGTCTTCGGTTGTGCCAATTTCCTGTTTGTTAGTAGTCACCAGGAAAACACTGGGAGAAAGATACTACTCCTGGAAGGAGGAAAGACCGTGTAACAAAATTTCTACTCCCTTTCCTCCCATAAAAATCTCTGAGTGTGGGGAATTCACTTAACATCCCTGGGTGTGTATTAGGAGGGATATGGCAGGGCAAAAGGGATGCCAAGCACAAAAGTCTGGATGGAAAATAGGAAAAAAGATCACACCATACTACATTTCTTTAAGAAGAACACAGTCTTGAATGGTATAATTCTATAACAACAGTTTCTAAAAGATTTCATCAGTTATGGTGGTATGTGATGTTTATAGTCATTTTGTAGTCTGCCACTATCAGGGTCTAGCTCAAAGAGCTGATCTTTCACTTTAGGTGAGCTGACAGAGCGTATTAAAATTAACTAACACTATTGACTGGCCAGTCTCTAAATGCCAGGTGCTGTGCTAAGCACTTTCTATGTATTATTTCACTGAGTCTTCCCAATAACGCTATGAGGCGGGTAATGTTGTTAAATATAATTTACAGTTAAAGAAACCAGCAGTAACTTTCCTAAGATCACAGAGCTAAATAGGTGTCAAAGCCAGCAGAGCAGGCAGACTGACTTGAGAGCCCAGGCTGAACTGCCCCTCAAAGACGTAGTTCCTCATAAACAATCTGTTCCAGAAGTAAGGCCTACATCAGTGTAATGATTTGCTAAAGCCCTTTCAGGTAGTCGTACATATATTCATTCCCTGATTTGTTTACTGATCTGAAATACTTTATTGAATCCTTATTATGTCAGTACCAGAAATGACCTTGGAAATCAAGTAGCCCAACTCTCTTTGCACCCTCCTGTCCTGCTACACTCTTCATGCACACTCAGGGATGTTAAGTGAATCCTCCGCCAAGAGTTTTATATCAGGAAAGTGGGTGGAAATCTTGTTACATAGATTTATCAAAGGAATGCACATTGCAACTTCGAGTCTCGTTTCCAGTAGGAATTCATTAAAAATACATGATAAATGAGTGTAATTGAGATATTATAGGTTTGTGAAAATGCACAAATGCATAAAACTAGTTACTAGCAAAACCGGAACTGAAACCAGTGCAGTATAACTCTAAGACAAGGCCTCCAAGAACTCTTTGGTACAAAAATGGAAAAATGAATAACTTGGTTTCTAACAAAGGTTAGAACAGATACACTTTAAAGAAGTGGCTTCTTGAATTGTCTGTATACATGAAAAAGAATGGTGCCTACAAAATGCACATATTCTTAAGAAGAATTTGAATATATATGTTTAACTGAATCACATTGCTGTACACCAGAAACTAACACAGCATTGTAAATCAACTATACTTCAATTTAAAAAACTATACTTAAATTTAAGAATTTGAATATATATGTTTAACTGAATCACTTTGCTGTACACCAGAAACTAACACAGCATTGTAAATCAACTATACTTCAATTTAAAAATGTACATATTCTTAAGTCATCTAAATTTCTGTAAACACTGAACACAACAGCAAATACATACTTATTTTAAAGCAGGCTTTTAAAAAAATAAGGTACAGCTTGATACATATCTGAACAAAACTGAGTTTCTTAATTTGGGGGACTTACTATGAATTCTACCTTGGACCTAATTTTTTTTTTTTTTTCTGTGATTTGTTCTAAATTTTCTTCTTATTCAGTATCAAAGACTCCAGAGCTCCTTATTTCCTGCAGGTCATTTAGACACCTATTTCTCTCAAACACACATAGTCTCTACAGCATGACAAACTGTCCAAGTTAGCATTTTCAACCAACCTAATCCTACTATCTTTCCCCACAAATGATGGTAGTCAGAAGAAGTTGTGTTAAAGATTTGACAGTGTAAAACCCTGGAACTTAATTCATAAAGAGATATTTTTCCCCCAAACCTCCCTTCTGCCATCTTCACAGTATTGTTTTTCTACAGTTATGTATACCTTGATTTACATTTACCATCTATTTTTCTCTATTACAGTTTGTTGCTAGTCAAAAAGGCTCAAAATGTGGCTTAAATTTAAGAGAAAGATCCTTTTTAAATACTTAAATACTATGTAAGTAAAATTTTTACCGAGATTTTGTATAGGAACGTTAGATGATTATTTGATGTCATAGTCTAAACTTTTAAGTCTAAAATATTCATAAATGAAAAAAATTCTCTAAATTGACTTTTTTTTAACCTTAAGGTTATAAGTAAAGTAGACTAAGAATTACTTTATTTTTTTTGTAAAATTTTTAAAAAAGCAAAGACACTTGGTACCTTGCTTCTTTTTCATATTGGTGCTCCCAGTCCTGTTAACATTTTCATATTTTGTGAACAGCCAGGTTCTTCAAAAGGTAATCATCAGAACTTGAGAAACAGCTTTCCTTTCCATTTTAACCTGGGTATACTCTCAGTGCAGATGTTTCTCTTCATTAGAATCATATTGAGCTGCATGAGCTGTTTATGTATGTTGGAGATTAATCCTTTGTCCGTTGATTCCTTTGCAAATATTTTCTCCCATTCTGAGGGTTGTCTTTTCGTCTTGTTTATGGTTTCCTTTGCTGTGCAAAAGCTTTGAAGTTTCATTAGGTCCCATTTGGTTATTTTTGTTTTTATTTCCATTTCTCTAGGAGGTGGGTCAAAAAGGATCTTGCTGTGATTTATGTCATAGAGTGTTCTGCTTATGTTTTCCTCTTAAGAGTTTTATAGTGTCTGGCCTTACATTTAAGTCTTTAATCCATTTTGAGTCTATTTTTGTGTATGGTGTTAGGGAGTGTTCTAATTTCATTCTTTTACATGTAGCTGTCCAGTTTCCCCAGCACCACTTACTGAAGAGGCTGTCTTTTCTCCATTGTATATTCTTGACTCCTTTATCAAAGATTAGGTGACCATATGTGTGTGGGTTTATCTCTGGGCTTTCTATCCTGTTCCATTGATCTATCTTTCTGTTTTTGTGCCAGTACCATACTATCTTGATTACTGTAGCATTGTAGTATAGTCTGAAGTCAGGGAGCCTGATTCCTCTAGCTCCATTTTTCTTTCTCAAGATTGCTTTGGATATTCAGGGTCTTTTGTGTTTCTATACAAATTGTGAAATTTTTTGTTCTAGTTCTGTGAGAAATGCCATTGGTAGTTTGATAGGGACTGCACTGAATCCATAGATTGCTTTGGATAGTATAGTCATTTTCACAATGTTGTTTCTTCCAATCCAAGAAGATGGTATATCTCTCCATCTGTTTGTATCATCTTTAATTTCTTTCATCAGTGTCTTACAGTTTTCTGCATACAGGTCTTTTGTCTCCTTTGGCAGGTTTATTCCTAGGTATTTGATTCTTTTTGTTGCAGTGGTAAATGGGAGTGTTTCCTTAATTTCTCTTTCAGATTTTTCCTCATTAGTGTATAGGAATGCAAGAGATTTCTGTGCATTAATTTTGTATCCTGCTACTTTACCAAATTCATTGATTATTTCTAGTAGTTTTCTGGTAGCATCTTTAGGATTCTCTATGTATAGTATCGTGTCATCTGTGAACAGTGACAGTTTTACTTCTTCCTTTCTGACTTGGATTCCTTTTTCGTCTCTGATTGCTGTCGCTAAAACTTCCAAATCTATGTTGAATAATAGTGGTGAGAGTGGGCAACCTTGTCTAGTTCCTGATCTTAGTGGAAATGGTTTCAGTTTTTCACCATTGAGGGTGATATTGGCTGTGGGTTTGTAATATATGGCCTTTATTATGTTGAGGTAAGTTCCCTCTATGCCTACTTTTTGGAGAGTTTTTATCATAAATGGGTGTTGAATTTTGTCAAAACCTTTTTCTGCATCTATTGTGACGATCACTTGGTTTTTATCCTTCAATTTGTTAATATGGTGTATCACATTGATTGATTTGTGTATATTGAAGATTCCTTGCATTCCTGGGATAAACCCCACTTGATCATGGTGTATGATCCTTTTAATGTGCTGTTGGATTCTGTTTGCTAGTATTTTTTTGAGGATTTTTGCATCTGTGTTCATCAGTGATATTGGCCTGTAGTTTTCTTTCTTTGCGACATCCTTGTCTGGTTTTGGTATCAAGGTGATGGTGGCCTCGTAGAATGAGTTTGGGAGTGTTCCCCACTCTGCTATATTTTGGAAGAGTTTGAGAAGGATAGGTGTTAGCTCTTCTCTAAATGTTTGATAGAATTTGCCTGTGAAGCCATCTGGTCCTGGGCTTTTGTTTGTTGGAAGATTTTTAATCACAGTCTCAAGTTCAGTGCTTGTGATTGGTCTGTTTATATTCTCTGTTTCTTCCTGGTTCAGTCTCTGGAAGGTTATGCTTTTCTAAGAATTTGTCCATTTCTTCCAGGTTGTCCATTTCTTCCAGGTTGTTCATTTCTTCCAGGTTGTCCATTTTATTGGCATATAGTTGCTTGTAGTAATATCTCATGATCCTTTGTATTTCTGCAGTGTCAATTGTTCCTTCTCCGTTTTCATTTCTAATTCTATTGATTTGAGTCTTTTCCCTATTCTTCTTGATGAATCTGGCTAATGGTTTACAATTTTCTTTATGTTCTCAAAGAACCAGCTTTTAGTTTTATTGTTGATCTTTGGTATCGTTTCCTTCATTTCTTTTTCATTTATTTCTGATCTGATCTTTATTTCTTTCCTTCTGCTAACTTTGGGTATTTTTTTGTTCTTTTTTCTCTAATTGCTTTGGATGTAAGATTAGGTTGTTTATTTGAGATTTTTCCTGTTTCCTGAGGTAAGATTGTATTGCTTTAAAGTTCCATGTTAGAACTGCTTTTGCTGCATCCCATAGGTTTTAGGCTGTCGTGTTTTCATCGTCATTTGTTTCTAGGTATTTTTTGATTTCCTCTTTGATTTCTTCAGTTATCTTTTGGTTATTTAGTAGTGTATTGTTTAGCCTCCATGTGTTTGTATTTTTTACAGATGTCTTCCTGTAATTGATATCTACTATCATAGTGTTATGATCTGAAAAGATACTTGATACAATTTCCATCTTCTTAAATTTACTAAGGCTTGATGTGACCCAAGATATGATGTATCCTGGAAAATGTTCCATGAGCACTTGAGAAGAAAGTGTATTCTGTTGTTTTTGGATGGAATGTCCTGCAAATACCAATGAAGTTCATCTTGTTTAATGTATCATTTAAAGCTTGTGTTTCCTTATTTATTTTCATTTTGGATGATCTGTCCATTGGTGAAAATGGGGTATTAAGGTCCCCTACTATGATGTGTTACTGTCGATTTCCCCTTTTATGGCTGTTAGCATTTGCCTTATGTACTGAGGTGCTCCTCTGTTGGGTGCATAAATATTTACAATTGTTATATCTTCTTTTTGGATTGATCCCTTGATCATTATGTAGTGTCCTTCTTTGTCTCTTGTAATAGTCTTTGTTTTAAAGGCTATTTTGTCTGTTATGAGAATTGCTACTCCAGTTTCCTTTTGATTTCCATTTGCATGGAATATCTTTTTCCATCCCCTCACTTTCAGTATGTGTCCCTAGGTCTGAAGTGGGTCTCTTGTAGATAGCATATATACAGGTCTTGTTTTTGTATCCATTCGGCCAGTCTGTGTCTTTTGGTTGGAGCATTTAATCCATTATATTTAAGGTAGTTATCAATATGTATTTTCCTCTTACCATTTTCTTAATTGTTTTGGGTTTTTTATTGTAGGTCTTTTCCTTCTCTTGTATTCCTGCCTAGAGAAGTTCCTTTAGCATTTGTTGTAAAGCTGGTTTGGTGGTGCTGAATTCTCTTAGCTTTTGCTTGTCTGTAAAGATTTTAATTTCTCCATCAAATCTGAATGAAATTCTTGCTGGGTAGAGTAATCTTGATTGCAGGGTTTAGCCTTTCATTACTTTAAATATGTCCTGCCAGTCCCTTCTGGCTTGCAGAGTTTCTGCTGAAAGAGCAGCTGTTAACCTTATGGGGATTCCCTTGTATATTATTTGTTGTTTTTCCTTTGCTGCTTTTAATATTTTTTCTTTGTGTTTTATTTTTGATAGTTTGATTAATATGTGTCTTGGTGTGTTTCTCCTTGGATTTATCCTGTGTGGGACTCTCTGCACTTCCTGGACTTGACTATTTCCTTTCCCATATTAGGGAAGTTTTCAACTATAATCTCTTCAAATATTTTCTGAGTCCCTTTCATTCTCTCTTCTTCTTCTGGGACCCATATAATTTGAATGTTGGTGCATTTAATGTTGTCCCAGAGGTCTCTAAGACTGTCGTCAATTCTTTTCAATCTTTTTTGTTTATTCTGCTCTGCAGTAGTTATTTCCACTATTTTATCTTCCAGGTCACTTATCCGTTCTTCTGCCTCAGTTATTCTGCTATTGATTCCTTCTAGAGTATTTTTAATTTCATGTATTGTGTTGTTCATCATTGTTTATTTGCTCTTTAGTTCTTCTAGGTCCTTGTTAAAACGTTTCTATTTCCAAGATTTTGGATCATCTTTACTATCATTACTCTGAATTCTTTTTCAGGTAGACTGCCTATTTCCTCTTCATTTGTTTGGTCTGGTTGGTTTTTACCTTGCTCCTTCATCTTCTGCATATTTCTCTGTCTTCCCATTTTGCTTAACTTACTGTGTTTGGGGTCTCCTTTTCCCTGGCTGCAGGTTTGTAGTTCCTGTTGTTTTTGGTGTCTGCCTCCAGTGGGTAAGGTTGGTTCAGTGGCTTGTGTAAGCTTCCTGGTGGAGGGGACTGGTGCCTGTGTTCTGGTGAATGAGGCTGGATCTTGTCTTTCTGGTGGGCAGGACCATGTCTGGTGGTGTGTTTGGGGGTGTTTGTGAAATTATGATTTTAGGCAGCCTCTCTGGTAATGGATGGTTTTGTGTTCCTGTCTTGCTAGTTGTTTGGCATCCACCAATGGAGCTTGCTGGCCGTTGGGTGCAGCTGGGTTTTTTTGAATATACCAAAGTGCCTCTCTGTTCTTTTTCTCTTGATTTTATTTCGGTTCTCCAGGCAGACTTGTTTCCTTTCCCCATTCATTCAAGCTTTTATTATTCAAGTGGCTGTTACATAGAGAAGACATTTTGCTAAGCATCATGAAGAATACAGTGGCAAAACATGTATAAATCCTGACCTCAAATTGCTGAGCATCTAGTAGGGTAAAGGGAAATCACTTGAAGATACATATTAAAATACAGTGCAAAGAAGACAACAGTGCCTTTGAGGAAATTGAACAGTGCTTGCTGTGCCATGTCTGAGGAGGAGAGGTTATTGTCAGTAGCATAAGATTAAATTACGCATGTACCACCTGAGGTCCTTTTCATCTAGGCCAGTAAAATTTATTCATATTATTTGTGATAGTTTCTGTTGCTATCCTAGTACCTCAAATTCAATGATATACAACCTGAATTTATCATGGTTTCCGAAAATACTATTTTGGTTTAACCAGATTTTCCTGTTTCTTTCGAGGGTGTCACCCTCATTTCAGCTCTGGAGGCTTAAAGTCTTTGTAATCTTTAACCCTTCCCCATTCATCCAGGCTCTGTAAGACAGGATCCATGTCCTTTGAAACTATGCTTTATCTGCTTATTACCTTCCTGGTTTCAGCCTTGCTTTGAACCAACCATCCCCACTTTGTGAACACACCCTATGCCGTTGCTCTTCGGCACTCTTGCATATCTGTCTTCCTCCATTTGGAATGCCCTTCCTCTACAGTTATTTACTAAAGGCTATAAACAGCTGATTCAGATTCAACCTTGTCCATGTACCTTTCCTGTCTTCTTTTCTTACCATGCATCTGGTGTCAGGACATCCTGCCCTCCCACCTAAAAGTGAATCTCATTTTTCAAAAGGTGATGGACCTCAGTTTCTACCTCTTATCTGGCTCCATCCCATGCTACATCGCATTGTAATTATTTGAGAACATTCTTTATTCCTTAACTAGTGTATAAGGGCCTAAAGGAGAAGGACTGTTTCTTTTCACTTTGGTATCCTGAGTCCTGAGGAGTAGGATAGTAATAAATATTTGTGCATGAATTAATGAATATATGAACTCATAACTGTACGTAATTTCAGACTTAAATGATATAATAACATTTCTTGAGATTAATTTTTTTTTTTTTTTTTGCAGTACACGGGCCTCTCACTGTTGTGGCCTCTCCCATTGCGGAGCACAGGCTCTGGACACGCAGGCTCAGCGGCCACGCGGGCCCAGCCGCTCCGTGCCATGGGGGATCCTCCCGGACCGGGGCACGAACCCGTGTCCCCTGCATCGGCAGGCGGACTCTCAACCACTGCGCCACCAGGGAAGCCCCTTGAGATTAATATTTTTGGAAATATTCCTACATACACATTTTCCAAATTCTCTAAAAGAAAAAATATATATATTTAGATACATATAGAGTTTACCTTTCTTGAAATTTACTCTTAGTATGAAAATAAGCACATCTTGCTAAGGACGCTATGCCTTACTCCTAGTAGGAGTAACATTTGGGGTCTGGGAGTCAATGGTCTTTCCTTGGAGTCAAAGATGTTAGACTAGGAAAATAGTGACAAAAATAGTTGCAAGAGACACACAAATAGTGCCCACATGTGAATGGAAGAAACTTAACGGCCTGCTTCACAAAATATTCCAGATTCCACCCCCACATCCTCACTGATTCTGGAATTTGTTTTAATTTCAGCCAAATATACAGTAGAAAAGTATACTGGCAACAACTCCCCCTCCTCCTAATTTGAAGGAGCTAGATACCATAATGTGGCTAGAGTGTGGCACAAGCCAAGATAGGAATTTTTAAAAAGCTTAGTCGAATAAACATGGGACATTCTCATTGTGGAGATGTTGGTCCAGCAACATCTGTATATGCCATATTCAAAGATATATGAAGCAGAATTAATAATCTCTACTATTCAGCACAGTATGTTTAGTTCAGAGAGGTAGGCAAGAGGAGGAGTTGGAGAATTCTTACTGCATATTATACTTTGCAAACAAGCAGCTATTCTATACTGATAAATGGAAATTTGAGATTATTAGAGAAATCTGAATATCAACAGGGATAATTCAGAAATACCTATATTACCCAGTAACAGATCCTGTAACCCTTAAATACATGATGTCTAATTATTGTCTAACTTTTAAATTAACCTACTAGTAGTTTTAACATACATATGACATATGCATGTATGTATGTATGTATATATCTCCTTTTTTACCTAGAATTTATATTGAAGAAAAATTTTATGTTTTATTGTATACACCAGATAGAAACCTCCTAGTAAGACTGTTTCTAAGAAATATTAAAAATAAATATGTAGTCATAACAGCTAATATCTCTTGAGCACTGAATATTTGCCAGTCACCTTGCTAAGTAATGTATGTGCATTTTCTCAGTTTAACTGCCTGACAACACTGTGAAGTATTATCTCCATTGTATAGATGAGGAAACTGAGATTTAAAGAGCTTAAATAACTCATCCAAGGTGAAACAGCTTATAAGTGGTAGTGATAGGATTTTAAATCAGGCTGACTCTGGATCCCAAATACACCACGTTGGGGGCCATCCATAGGACGTTACCTGTTGTACCTGTGTCCCCTGGGTCATAAATGCCTCCTTGCCAGCTTCAGAAACACCAAATATCATTTCACATGCTCATCATGCCATGTTGCCCTTACTTCGTGGGCCTACACATTGTTTCAGGAAGATGAGAGTGAGCACATGCCTATAGAGCTGCCACATAAAGAAACACATGTGTGCCCTGCAAAGCTGCCCCACCTAAGTATTGTGATCACTGGGATTACAAAGGCATTCGTTTCTGAGATCATTTTTTGAGGTTTTTAAAATTTAGTTCACACATCAGTCTTGTCACCAGTGGCAGTTGACACTTCAACTTTTTATCTGGTGTTCAAAAACCATAGATATTATTTGCACTTATTGCTCTAACCAGTCATCACTAAGACTGCTCTCCTATTATAATATTACTATTATAGGAATGATGTTAAAAATGACTTGGATAGGGCTTCCCTGGTGGTGCAGTGGTTGAGGGTCCGCCTGCCGATGCAGGGGACACGGGTTCGTGCCCTGGTCCGGGAGGATCCCACATGTCGTGGAACGGCTGGGCCTGTGAGCCATGCCCGCTGAGCCTGCGCGTCTGGAGCCTGTGCTTTGCAACGGGAGAGGCCCGCGTACCACAAAAAAAAATTTTTTTAAAAGTAAGAATAAATTCCTGTTGACTTCATCAGAGCATCCTGATTGTTTTTGTTCAGTGCTTGAACCTTTGCTGGGGCCCTGCTGGGATCTAGAGCAGATGGAGGAAGACAGGTAGCTGTCTGGAAAAGAGCCCTGCCCGTCTGGGAGGCCTTGGGGAGGCTGTGTAGAGCAGTGGAGGATAAGACGGAGCTACCGGTACCTGACCCCAGCCCTGTCTCTCATGCCCAGCCTCCTTCTAATCACCCACCCCTCTGGGCTCACTTGTGCAATGTGCTGTAGACGTCAAAGCAAGACGTTAAGTACCGAGATTCCTTTTCCTCCAAAGGTTATTCTGAGGATTGATGAGATTGCATTTGTGAAAGATTCCAGCAAACATCAAATGAAAAGCGCTGCCTGCATATCAAGAACCGCTGTATGTGAAGCAAAGCAACATTCTTTACTCTTCTCTGCCTCTGAGACCCATGATAATATTCATTCTTCCATTTTCCCACCTGGATATAGATTGTAGAGAGGACAAAGTGCAAAGCTGAAGCCAGAGCTGCTTTCCATAGACATTTAAGTCTGACTTGTACTGCTGTCATCTCTTCTAAGAAGAGCATTTCCTTTCAATTATATTTTATGCACCTATAGATGTACTTAAATAAATGGAAGTTTCTTTTTTAAAAGATTTGAAGCCAGATCTCACAAGGAAGGCTTTTTCTGGCTGTGGTAATTTTTTTTGACCTTGGGATGCATTTCAGGCTGTATGTATATGGAAAACAGAATGTTGTCATGTTAGGTTTAAAAACAAATATTTTTGCTACATACATTTATGATTTCAATGATTGTTGTCATGTGTAGAATGAAGTCCTTCTCTAGGTTTAAAGAAAATGGTTTTGAGAGAGAGAGAAGATCACAGTTAAGAACACAGATACAAATCTTACAGACTTGGGTTCAAATACTGCATCTGACACTAGCGGCCTGACTCAGGCAAACAGGTCAACCTTTTTATATCTTTGTTCTTTTTTCTATGAAAGTAGAATAATAATAATACTTGTTACACAGAGATGTTATGAAGAAACCAGATATTCATATGAAATACTTGGTATAAGTTTTAAATGAACAGTCACCACTGATGATGCTTTTGTGCTTTTTATATTGGAAGCAAAGTTTGTGCCTTCAGATCAGTATGAGAATTAGAAGGCTAACATTTGTCTCTCTCACTTTCTTCTAATGATCCAAGTGGTATTATGAAGCCATTAAATTTTTCTGTTGTTTGTTTTCTGACAAGCTCATAGTTGGCTGTACTCAGGGAAATATTTTTAGCTCTAAAGAAATACACCTGCACATTTTTATACATACACATGTACTTAAGCATATACGTAAAATTTCTATACATACATCTGTCTGTCTATTTGTCTATCTACTTATCAATCAATCGTGAGACTGGTTCTATAAGCCACAAAGAAGTCAATCTATTCTGTGGCCAAGGTGAGTCGATTGGCCCTCAGTTTATTCATCTATAAATGGAAGGTTTTAAGTGGATGAACCCCCTACTTTAAATCTTAAAAAATTTTTAATTTATCCTTTCTTTTTATCTCCAACTATAGTTATATATAATATAATATAGTTATATAAGTCACTTCACCAAGGAAGACTTTCCTTACCCTCTAACTAGGTCAAACCTCCATTATACACTTCCATTGCACTGTGTACCCATCCCTCTGTGTGACCAAACTCTGTAATTTTTATTTTTTGGATAGAACATAATATTTATTACCATTTTTAACAGTTTCTCTTATTTAAAGAAACATTTTTATTGAAATGTAGTTGATTTATACTATTATATTAGTTTTAGGTGTACAGCATAGTGATTCAGTATTTTTATAGATTATACTGTTTAGTTATTTTAAAATAATGGCTATATTAACCCTGTTTTGTACAATATATCCTTGTTGTTTATCTATTTTATCTATTTTATACATAATAGTTTGTATCTCTTAATCCCATGCCCCTATGTTGCCCCTTCCCCTTTCCTCTCCCTACCAGTATCCACTAGTTTGTTTTCTATATCTGTGAGTCTGTTTCTGTTTTGTTATATACATTCATTTGTTTTATTTTTCAGGTTCCACATATTAGTGATAACATACGCTATTTATCTTTCTCTGACTGACTTATTTCACAAAGCATAATACACTCTATGTCCATTCGTGTTGTTGCACATGGCAAAATCCTTTTTTTTATGGCTGGGCAATATTCCATTGTATTATATAAAGCAGATCTTCTTTATCCATTCATCTGTTGATGGACATTTGGGTTGCTTCTGTATCTTAGCTATTGTAAATAATGCTCCTATGAACATTGGGGTTCATGTATCATTTCAAATTTGTGTTTTCATTTTTTCCAGATATATACCCAAGAGTAGAATTGCTGGATCATATAGTAGTTCTATTTTTAGTTTTTTGAGGCACCTCCAGGCTGTTGTCCGTAGTGGCTGCACCAATTTACATTCCCACCAACAGTATTCAAGGGTTTCCTTTTCTCCACCTCCTCGCCAACATTGGTTATTTGTGGACTTTTTGATGATAGCCATTCTGACAGGTGTAAGGTGATCTCTCACTGTGGCTTTGATTTGCATTTCTCTAATAATTACCAATGTTGAACATCTTTTCATGTGCCCATTAGCCACCTGTATGTCTTCTTTGTAAAAATGTCTATTCAGGTCTTCTGCCCATTTTTTAATCGGGCTGTTTATTTGATATTGAGTTGTATGAGCTATATATTTATTTTTGATATTAACCCCTTATCGGTCATATCATTTGCAAGTATTTTCTCCCATGACATATGTTGTCTTTTCTTTTTGTCATTGGTTTCCTTTGCTGTGCAAAAACTTTTAAGTTTAATCAGGTCCCATTTGTTTATTTTTGCTTTTATTTCTTTTGCCTTAGGAGACAGATCCCAAAAAATATTGCTGCAATTTATATCACAGAGTGTTCTTCCTACATTCTCTTCTAGGAGTTTTACAGTTTCTGATCCTACATTTAGTTCTTTAATCTATTTTTAATTTATTTTTGTGTTTGGTGTTAGGGAATGTTCTAATTTCATTCTTTTACATGCAGCTATCCAGTTTTCCCAGCACCACTTATTGAACAGACTGTCTTTTCTCCATCATGTATTCTTGCCTCCTTTGTCATACATTAATTGACTGTAGGTGCATGAGTTTATTTCTGGGCTCTCTATTCTGTCTTATTCATCTAATGTGTCTGTTTTTGCACCAATACCATGCTGTTTTGATTACTGTAGCTTTGTAGTATAGTCTGAAGCCAGGGAGCATTATACCTCCAGCTTTGTTCTTTTTTCTCAAGATTGCTTTGGCAGTTTGGGGTCTTTTGTGGAAAGTCTATTATTTTTAGAATATGTATTCTGCACATCACCAGAAGTTCCTGAACATAGTAGGCACTCTGTCCATATTGATTGTAGGACTGTTTTATATCTGGGCTGATTTCTTTGCATTGCTAATTGAAGCCCCCTAGAATCTGTTCCTTCTCACAGTTTATTTCTGCAAGCAGGGCACTTTGTATGAGCTTATTATTTTGTTTATAATGTGTGGCCCTATTCTTAGGATATTAGGTAAAATCTGGGAATGTAAACAAAATTTTAACAATTTTTTAATGTAATCTTTGGAAAATAATCGAAACCAAAAGTTAGTGTGTGCTGAGCCGAACAGATCGGCTTCTCGTTAAAAATGACCATCTGTATTGTTTCATTCCGTTAATGCCTGAAAATTACAGGTAGTACCCAAGTAGAAAAGAGCTTAGTGGATCCAAGATGCTTCATTTACTGTGTGATCTCGGTGAGTCTTTTAGAGTTTCTAAACCCCTTTTTCTGAATTAAAGATTATATATCCCACAGGCATGGTATGAGGATTAAATTAGATACGTTGTGTAATATCTCACAATAGCACTTTGCACCCAACCTATATTCTTTTCCTCCCTTTTGAAATAGTTGCCACAAAAATCTAACAGGGGAATTAAGGAAAACAATCCCAAGTTATTGCTTAAACTAGAAATTCTCTCTACCTATGTGTCTTTAATCAGAAGTAAATCCTAAAGACATTCTGCACTGAACATAATCTATCTTTTAGAAATACTCACAGACTGGCGTGCATATTATAGGAATACAATGGAAAATTGTATTTTTCACCTGAGTCCAGGATAATGCAAACCTAAGTGTAAGTATTAGTCATCTCCATTGGAGGCTCATGGAATTTTGATGACAATGGTCACTATTTCAAAAGTCCAGCAGAAATTACATTTAGAGTAGATTGCTGAATTTTGACTTATGTGTTATATGAAAAAAGGCTTTGATTTTAAAAAGTAACAAATTACTGACAGTTGTAAAATGATTCATTACATTTTTTAAAACATAACTTTGTAGAAAAATTAAGACCCAGGATTCTGGATATGACAGATTTGGGAAGCAGTTACTATATATTTTATTCAGAGGTGAGAAATCCAAATCACAATAAAGTTTGTTTCAAATCATGTGTTTGATCTAATAAGACATTTTCTCATAATGCTTTATCTTTGGTACTGAATGCTGTGAAGGGAATCTTTCCTCTTCTATTGTTGAGAGATTATCTCAATAAATCTCACTAATGCTGATCCCTAATTAAAGAATCTGACCAAATTCCCTATCTGATTATTTTATAAATGACTATTTCCCTATTGAGCATATTGTATCTTATCCCCAAATATCATGAATGGTTGATTAGGGAGCAGGGGTGAGACAGCATGTTTATATGTTTTTGGCTGTGCTTACAAAAAGTCTTCAACAAACACGTATGATAAACACTAGTTTCCTAAGTACGGAAATGGAGTGTATTTAATTACTCTCACATACTTGGCTAAAGGGAGCTCTCCTGAGAGGCTGGAGAACGTTTTTTAAGACTTTACTTTTTAGAGAAGTTTTGGGGTCGCTGCAAAATTAAGAGGGGGCTACAGAGACTTCTTATATACCTTCTGCCCCCACACATGCATGGCCTCCCCCATTATCACCATCCCCCATCAGAGTGGTATGTTTGTTATAACTGATGAACCTACATGAACACATCATTATCACTCAAAGTCCATAGTTTACATTACAGTTCACTCTTGGTGTTGTATATGCTATGACTTTGGACAAATGTATAATGACATTTATTCATCATTATAATATCACAGAGTATTTTCACTGCCCTAAAGATTCTGTATGTTCTACTTATTCATCCCCCACACCAAACCCTGGCAACCAGTGATCTTTGAGAACCATTTTTTTAAAAGTAAGAATTATGTTAGTCATAGAAACAGAGGTGACAGAAATAGGAGCTTCAGTTATTTTCAGTGTTGCAAGTTCCCATTGAATACAGTGCAGAAACCTAACTTGCCCAAGATGTGAATATTTGTCTCTCTCTTTCTATTATAACAAGTGATTACTGTGTTCAAAAGCAGTTTGGTCTCATTTCAGTTATTTTGTATTTGGGGGTTGTACATTTGATCATCAGTAAAGCTAATTCATTTCTCAATTCTTCATCTTCCCACGTATGTAATTATGTTAGAACAGGGAAAGTATTGAGCTGGCAAGGCATCTTTTTTCCACTGGATCCTGTTCTATTATTTTAAAAATGTCTCTGTTATGATAGCATTTTATGGAAATGTATGCATAGGAAAATACATCCTATCTTTCTCTTTTCTCAAAACTCATTTCCACTGCCCTAAGACTAACAACTCTATGTTATAAGCATGTATTATTACTTAGCCATAAATATGACAAAAAAAACTACAACCAATTTGTGATAACATCTGGTTTATGTAGCATTATTAAGGAATTAGATGATAAATATAAATGAATATTTTAGATAATAAAGTTATTTCCTTTTGTGCTTTTCCATTTTAGCAGGTTTTCTCCAATGCATCTTTCTAAAATGCAGTTATATTTGTATGAATTCTTAAAATAAATTTTTCTAATTCCCAGCAAACATTTTTATGATAATTCAAGATCATTATCATAAAAATATTGTTCTTTTCATTTGTTTTTATCTGTATTAAAATACCTCAGGAGCCTTTAAGGAGTATACATTTTTTTTGGCATTTTTATAAAAAGGTTTGTGCTGGTCTTTCTGTTTTCTTTTTAGTTTTTTATTTTTTAAGTTGGGGGTTATATTCCACTGTTTTCCTCCCTCTAAATAGGAAATGTGCATTTTTATCAATCAAATACCCCTACTGCCCACCCCTCATGTTTACCTCTATGCTCTTTAATCTAACCAAATAATTAATCATGTTAAACCAATTGATGTAATTTAGTCACAACTGAAGTTTACTACAGTCTAAGGATTTTTATAGTCTCCTTAACATGATTTATGTTAGCTCTATATGAGAGCCTTAAAGAGGCCCTTTCTCCACTTACTTCTGAGTTGCAGATATCTGGAATTTCTGAAAACTTACTCTCTTCAACAGTGGGAAATTTTTATATCAGATTTTTAAATAGGAAAGTGTAAATACCTATTGTGAATCGAATCGTGATAAGGATATGTTGATAGGTAAAGCAGCCTTGAAAACATCACAGCCAAGATAAAATGAGTCAGCTCAGTGTCAGAAATTTTGTCTATAATTATGATGATGATTTCTAAATCAGAGCATTTTCTTTCTTAGATGATAGAGTTATTTTATTTAACAACAGAAAACTCATTTTTAATAATTAAGCATCAGATAGTGACCAAAATAAAAAATGCTGCCTTCAAATGGGTATTAAACTTTTGCTTATCAATAATTTCAATTTGCAGATGGTACAGATGTGTTTAGTTGTATAATTTTTACTTGAGTTTCCAGTATCTGATCAGTTTGTAATAGTGAAGATGCAAGTTTTGGTTGAAAAATATTTTCTGGGGGCTTCCCTGGTGGCGCAGTGGTTGAGAGTCCACCTGCCGATTCAGGGGACATGGGTTCGTGCCCTGGTCCGGGAAGATCCCGCATGCCACGGAGCGGCTGGGCCCGTGAGCCATGGCCGCTGAGCCTGTGTGTCCGGAGCCTGTGCTCCGCAACCGGAGAGGCCACAACGGTGGGAGGCCCGCGTACCGCAAAAAAAAAAAAAAAAAAAAAAAATTTGCTGAACTGATTTTAAAAGAATACATACCACCGGACTTGACTATGGCTATTCGATTTCTTCTCATCTATTTAGAAAACTGGATTCCTGTTATTTATTTGTGTGTGCCTAATTATATACATTTCTCCCAGTGTGGGTATATGTAGGCAGATGGGTAAAGGAAAGACAGAGCTCTGTAAATTGGCATCCACGAAGTCCTGATGATAAGGGAAATGGAAGCTGATTTTTGTCAGCATGTGGCGAGATAACCACTGTGGGCTAATAAGGTTGTTCATCCAATATTTACACTTCAATGTGAACATGCAGTTGTCACTGGTTTATTGAACTAGCTGAACACAGTAGGGGGGACACGTCTTTATTCTTTCCTGCCACCATCTTTCCTTCATGCTCCTGGCTAAAGACCCTTACAATTCCCATGGCTTTTGCATTTAACTTCAAATACCAAGAAGTGGTTTTGTTTTTCAGGCAATAAAATGTCCACTCCAGCATAGTATCAAATCTTTTACTAGCTTGGAAGTTCTTGTCTTCCCTTGCTCAGGCCTGCCTTAGCTTCTTCACTATTTCCCCTCCTCTTAGACTCACCAGGCTGCCTGTGCTTTGGAGCATTGGGTGAGGAGGAGAGAAGGTGAGATAAGGGGGCAGAAAAGGCTGGGATGGTGTTGGTGCCTTCCGAGAGAGTTGGATATCCAAATGCAGATTCATTTTCTTGTGAGGTGCTTTCGTGGGTTCCTCCAAGAGCCCTTCACTAGGGTCACCTGATTCCCTGGAATGCTGAAGCCCCTCCAGTTAGTCCCCATAGTGACTGGCTGTCAGTGCTTCCTTTCTGGTCACTTCTCCTGCCCATGTGTCCACTTGGGTGCAGTCACTTCAGGAAAATGCAGTGTTGGCTCCCTTCCGCAAGGGTCCACCTCTGGTCTCTCTCTCCTCCCACCACTGTTGCTCTCTTCTCACTCTGCAGGCTCTAGAAGGTCTGTTGAGCTTTTAAACTTTTTCAGCTGTGAGCTTGTACGAATTCCTGCATTCTTCAAACCCTGTAGACATGTATCACATTGCAGTGCTCACCCATCTCTCTCCCCAGTGGTTACATTCAGTGCCCATGAATCTTAATGCACATAATTTATTTACTCAGGATACATACAGATAACATGGAGTTGTTCACGTTTAAGAGTGTTGTGCTCGTGATATCACAAATAGGAAAGAAGGAAGCAAGTACTTAATGAGAAGTACCCCTTCTCAGATTGGTACTTCCTAATATGTGGCCTTTATAAATCTTTTTTTGAGGATAAAGGGGGCCTTACTTGGCTTTTGCCTATGAAGCAAGTGAATGAATATACTATGTGAAGCATGTTGTCTGACACGTGGGTGCTTTCTTCTCTTTCAAATCTTTTTCTTTTTTTCCTTTCATTTGGGATGTTCTGTTTATGAAGTATTTATCATTCCTGTTTACCAGAATGAATTTGGACCATTGCCAAAAGCACCAGGTCTGCTGTTTCTGAACTTTAAAGAAAAAAATTCTTTGCTTTTGTTCTGTGTAATTACGCAGGCTTTTGCTTTCCTGTTATCAGGACCATGATTCAGTCATTTTAGTGTATAATTATCCCAAGTGTCCTCGATTTGCTAAAGTGAGAATCTCTATATTTTTGTCAGAAAGCAGAGTGTTGTTCAGCTTTGGAAATCTTTTGCAGCATTTTGTTTTCAATTGTGCCTTTGTGATCCTGAATGTAAACACATGAATTTGAATTCCTACTTGGTAAAAAGAATTAATCTTGAAATAAATTAACCAAAAAAAAAAAAAAAGGAGGAAAATTCTAAGCATCCATTGCCTTATCTGCCAAACAGCTGTGAATAGCTTAAATGTTGGATGGCAGGACTAGGCCAAGTGTGCTTTTGAAGAACTTTCTAAAGATCTGAACTGCTAAAAAGATTTTTTTTTTCACTTCTTTATTTTTCATGTTCTTTATCTGAGAGATTAAGGTAATTATACTTCGTATAGGAACGTTGTATGATATAACACTGCCTAAAACAAGACATGAAATAAATACTTGTTTTCTCTAGTAATTCATTATATTGAGATTTTTTAAAAATAGTACTTTTAAAACTGCGCTTGAAGGAAGGGTACCTCCAGAAAATTTCCCCAAATTCCAATTTTACTGGTTTTGTTTGTTGTTCATGGGTATTTTTTGTTTTTGGGCACAGTTGATTGATATTTCTAGGTCCCCCATGCTTCATAAGGTTAACTAGCCTGGGGTATAAAAGGGATCCCATTAATGGTGAAGATCCCTGTTTTCTGACCCCTGCCCACGTCAGGTCCCCAACAATTATATTTGGGAATCCCCAGAGGGAATCTGTTCTCATTTGTTCTCAGGAACAAACCCAGTCAGTGACTGTTTGGAGTCTGTCATTTTCTTCCTCTCTGTTCCCGTGGCTTTGAGTGAGGTCTTTTGCTGAGCCATGCGTGTGAAAGCCCCACCACGTTTCCGGTCCTCCCTCGGGCCCCTCCCCTACTGGGCTCCACTGCCTCACACCGTCAAGAAGGTAGAGGGGCCTATCATCTTTGAAACCCTCAAAACACTGAATCCACCTTGGTTCCTTGTATATGACATGGGAAAATGTTTTTCTCCCTATCCTGCTGCATTTTATCACACTGTGGAGAAGAGGTTAGTTTGGGGAGAAATCTGAGTTACAAATGCCATAATATAGAAAGTACTGGCAGGCCTACTCTACTAGTAAGCCAGACTTGTGTAAATCGGCCAAAACCCACTGTGATTTTGGCACAGTCTTGAGCTGGGACCTCTACTATGATGATGTTTAAGTTTTCACCTCTGTACAAAATACTAGATCTTTGTTGACTGTAAAGTGTCGACTCAGGGGAACTACTTACTCTGTTCCTAAGATGGAGTGTTCTTCTGATTCCCACAAGTACTAAAATATGGATACTTTTAATGTGCCCAGGACATTTCCTGACCATCTCTCACTTTGTTTATTGGTTTTTACTCTGATCAGAACATTATTCAGCTGAACTTAGGGTGTTTTCTTATGCCTACTGTTAGAAAGCCCTAGGGATACAAACATGAAAAAGGCATGGGTCATTCTTCCAAGAACTTCTATAGTCCGTAATAGTCAGCTAAAGAGAAAAATTTAGACATGTTCAGTGCATGTCCTCTTGTCATTTTTGAAACATAAGTACCATTTAGTTTATTTGAACTAGCCACACTGAGGTTCTTTGGAATCATGGTTATTTTTTAAAATATATATGTTTAGTTGTAAATATTAAACATGACTCCTTCTATATAATTACATTTCCTTATCGCCTAAGAAAATATGCACAGATACTACTACTAATAATAGCTATTATTATTATTGCATGCTTACTTGTACTAGGTGCTTCATAGGCTTTAACTTGCTTAATTATTACAGTAACCTTGATAGTTGTGTATTGTGTGGCTTATTTTACATAGAAGAGAAGTCATGAAAGATGTGTTAGGTTGCACAGAATCACACGGCATCTGGCCCAGGGCAGCTGTGCTCTGGGCATTACCTCCTCTTCTTGATTATGCCTCAAGGAGACAGTATCCTCTCCAAGGGTGGGTTTATTTTTATCCCCATATATATTTGTAAACACAGATAGTTACCACCAAGAAACACACTTTGAGAATTGCTACTTAGGCATAGAAAAAGTCCACGTAATGTAATCGAAAGTGGTGGTTTTTAATTTTTTTTCTGCTGACTAAAAGACAGGACTACAGGGGCTTCCCTGGTGGCGCAGTGGTTGAGAGTCCGCCTGCCGATGCAGCGGACACGGGTTCGTGCCCCGGTCCGGGAAGATCCCACATGCCGTGGAGCGGCTGGGCCCGTGAGCCATGGCCGCTGAGCTTGCGCATCCGGAGCCTGTGCTCCACAACGGGAGAGGCCACAATAGTGAGAGGCTCGCATAACGCAAAAAAAAAAAAAAAAAAAAAAAAGACAGGACTACATATCTCTTTTATTCCTTCTCTTAACACCCTGCCAATCATTTGTCTCCCATCCCATTTCACCGTTCCACAATGACCTGCAATAACAAGAAAATAATATGACACATTTAAAAAAAAACAGTGGTACTCTCTGCATGAGCCATTTGGTGTCAGCACACTCTCTGAAAGGCTCGGTGGAGCCAGATATGGCAGTCCTTCTAGTGATCTTCAGCAAGTACCCGACTGCTTCCCTGAAGTGCCGTCTTCTACCACGTGGCGAAGTAAATCAGCAGGCAGGTTTTTCCACTGCTTTTCTGTAAATAGTGATGTTGGACTCTGGATGCCTTAGGAGATTCCAAGTGTAAACATTCAAAGAAGGAAAAATTAACAACAACCAAAAATCCATGGTGTCATTTTTTGAGCTATTTAGATCCAATTAAAGGCCAAATCTAAGCACTGATGTAGTTTAGAACAACAGCACCTTATAGTTTTACAGATTAGGCCTTTTCACTGTCCTGACATTAGATGCATTATGATTATAACATGCTTAAACTGCTCTATTTAATTCTAATTAATTCCAAACCGTATACCAGGATAATTGAAGCATAAGCTTGCTTTGATAGAGGTTTGGGGGGAAGGGTTGTCTATACAGAGTTAGTGGTGAAATTTGAGGGGGTGATGAAACTGTTATGTACGGAACGGTGGAGGTGGATATACAGTTTCATGCTTTTGTTAAAATCCAAAGAACTGTGCACCACAAGAAGCAGATATTGCTTTGTAATTAAAAAGAAAAAAATTAAGAGATGGAGAAAAAAATAGAATGCAGACTGTGACAACTGAATCTAACTGTATTACCTATGAACCACATACCCACACTGAAGGGGGACTGGGAAGAAAGGAGCTGACCTGTGTAAATTTGGAAAATAGTGCTTTGACTGGATGCTGTTTGCTAACAACCAACAGAACTGTACACAAGCACTGTCATCTCATTTGTAAATTTGTTTCTCGTAGGCATGTTAGTAAGGAATTCTGAAACTAATTTATTTGTATACTAGAGTTGAAGAAATAACTAGATATATCACAGATGGTAAAGGCCAGGTTTCCCACTATCAGAATAAGGAGTTACAAAAGGGAAAGAAGAAGGGGAAATGAGCCTGGTGGTACCAGATTAGAGGCAGAAGTACCAATGTGGATGCATAATATATATATATATTATATATATATACACACACACACACACAGAAACAGATACAGAAATGTAGAGGCTTGTATATACATGTGTTAATGTGCATACATATATTTCCTAGTTCTCTTCACTGAAGGGGCTAGAATCAGTCATTTCCTCAGTAGCAAGGAGCACATTTCGTGTCCATATCTTCCTCTCTAAATACATTCTGCAGTAAAAAGAATGAGGGATCCTTGGAGAACTGATTGATTCCAGGGTTGGGGCAGGGAAAATACAAGCTGAGTATACAGCATCTTGTGACTTCTGTGTTGCAGAGCTTGAAGCTTGCTAAAAATAAGGGGAGGTGGTGCACATTGAAAGTGGCACAGGAACCAACCAGAAAGAACTTGAGCAACAATGATAGTATTAGATTATAATCCAAGTAAGTGAATAAATATCCATGAGCCTGTACTGATATAAATAAGTAATTGAGTAAATAAATAAGGTGGTTAAACAGCAATTCTTCCTTGCAGTCATAAAGGTGGAAGGAAAGACTTTATTAGAAATACAAAATCATAAACAGAAAATCACTAGTAGGACACCACAGCAATAATTGCTGCAGGCAAGGTCTATAAATAGCTGCTAAAATTAGTGAGCAAAGGTTTAAGGAAAACAGATCTGCATAGACTCAAAATATCTCCTCCAAAATATTGGGTTGGCCAAAAAGTTCCTTCGGGTTTTTTCCTAACTTCTTGCGGAAAAACCCAGACTTTTTGGCTAACCCAATATTTAGTAATTACAAATGGAAAAATAGTCGTTTTACAGTGGACAATCTTGGCAGCATGATCTTAGCCAAGGTTAACATCACCACCAATAACAAACGGTCATAATGAACCCTCTAATCCGATGCACAAACACACCTGTGTGCCACATAATGGGTAGTCTCAATGTTATCGTGAGAAAACATCAGACAAAGCGAAATTGAGGAGCAATCTACAAAATAACCAGTACTCAAAAAGCCTCAAGGTTACAAAAGGCGAAGGAGGTTGAGGAACTGCTCTAGACTTGAAATGACTTACGGAGGCGTGGCAACTAAATGCAATATAGGATCCTGAATTGGATCCAGGAACAGAAAAATTACTTTCCCTGAAAAACTGGAGAAATGTAAATAAGTTCTGTTCTGTAATTTAGTTAATAGGATTGTATCACAGCTCTTAGTTTTTATAAGTCTCCTGTGGTTATGTAAGACATCAACAGAGGAGAAGCTGGGCAAAGGGTATATGGGAATTCTCTGTACTATTTTTACAACTCTTCTGTGAATCTAAAGTTACCTGAGAATAAAAAGGTTTTTTTTTTAATTTGCTTTGATTTTTTTCTACCAACTCTTCTTTCCATAATATAATACAAAACTTTTACCAAACATCTTTTTTTAGTATCTTTTTATATGAGTGACCACTACCTGCAGTCAGAAGCAGTTTTGCCATCTTTTGTTTGCTGTAAAATTCAGCTTCTTCATCCCAAGTATAGAGCCAGTAACTTCCAAATGCTTTTTTCTTTTTTTTTTTTTTTTTTGTCTTTTGGATGCACTGTGCAGCTTGCAGGACCTTAGTTCCCCAACCAGGGATTGAACACGTGCCCCTGCAATGGAATCATGGTGTGTTAACCACTGGACCACCAGGGAAATCCCCCAAATGCTCTTAATGGGGAGAAGTACCTAGAAGAAGCACCTTGACTAAGACCCTGGGTTATCCACAAGTCATTCTCTTCTCCTTACAGTACTAACATTTTTATTGCTTTTTCTCTTTCTCCTGTTATGATCTGTAGTCTGTAATATTTTGATATTTAAATACAATATTTCAGTGTACTGCTTTCAAGGGCCCAATTTGGGTTTTTTTCTCCCCTTTTGCGCATATGCACACGCGTGCACACACGCACATAAAGTAGTTTTCTTTGATAACTCTGTGGCTTAGCTATAAATTTTCTAAGAAACTTGGGATTGTTGATTGTCCATGGAGCCCTAAACTGCTAGCTAGTATGCCAATTGTAGAATAGTAGGCACTGCATTCTTCTCTGCTAGCAGAGTGGTCCCGTCAGAGCCCCTAGGTCACCAACTCTACTGTCATTTTCTGAGTTGTTCCTTTTAGTAACCCTGACACCAGCTATTAAGTATATCCAATATGAGGCTGTCCAGAGCAGCCAGTCAGCCAATATGACCAGACAAGCCTTGGAGAAAGACTCCATCTCCCTTCTTGTCTCCCTCTGTGAGCAGCCCCGGGAAAGAACTGTGCAAAGATTGGCTGTCGTCGCTTATTTTCTCCTCTTAGACTGTCACAGAGGAGTCTCCAGGAGAGACTAGGAATCTCTTGCTACCTGTGAGAATGACTGAATTGAGAAAGTGCTTCTGCAGGATTTTACTACCTGCACCTGGCTGCCTTATGGGCTTCTCTCCTGGGTTTGGATTTTCAAGATACTGGCCTGGCTTTTTAGCTTTGTTTAATTTGTATCTCAAATTAATTTCATGTAGCTATGTGTTAAAACGCCTGCACGATTTTTCATTAAATGTTTTATTTTGAGGTAATTGTCGATTCACGTGTAGTTATAAGAAATAGCATAGAGAGATCTTGTGTGTCCATTACTCAGTTTTCCCTCAGTGGAAATATCTTACAAAACTAGAAGGCAATATCACGGTCAGGATGTCTTAGTCCATTCAGGCTGCTATAACAAAAATACCATAGACTGGGTGGCTTAAATAACAGACTGTTCTGGGCACTGGGGAGACCAAGATCAAGGCACTGGCGGATTTGGTGTTTGGTGAAGACCTGTTTCCTGGTTCATGAGAGGCTTTCTTGCTGTGTCCTCATGTAAAGAAAGGGGCAAGGGAGCTCTCTGGGGTCTCTTTTGTAAGGGCATTAATCCCATTCATGAGGGCTCCACCCTCACAACCTAATCACCTTCCCAAAAGACCCACCTCCAGATAGTATCCAATGGGAATTAGATTACAATATATGGATTTAGGGGGTGGGGACACAAACCTTCAATCTATTGCACAGGGTTTTGGCACAGTCAAGATACAGAGCCTTTCCATCCCCTGAAGGATCCCTCCTGTTGTCCTTTCACAGCCACATTGATTCCCCATCTGCCCCATTTCCTCCTTAATCCCCAACAACCATCAATCAGTTCTCTATTTCTGTAAGCACTTAAAAAAATAATAATTCATAAAGAGTAATTGATTTGCCTGCTTCCCAATGACAGGCAGTCTTTCTCCTATAACCTGGAGGTGGGTGGATACTGCCACATTTAGAGCCTATCTGAGAACCTTAATCTGTCAGGTGGGGTGTTTGTGAGAGTTGTGCACTCATGGTTTGGTGGTAAATTCACAGGGGTCAGTACCCAACTACCAAGAATCAAATGATTACTTTGCCTCTTACTGGCTGTGTGACCTTGGACAAATTGGGAGACTTCTCTGAAACAAAATTTTCTCACGGGTGGCAGCGGGTGGGGGGGACAAGGGGACAATAATGATACTTACCTCAAGCTACTGGGGAGAGAACTACATGAGATGATTTAAGTAAATTACTCAACATAGCAACTTGTACATACTAATCCTTCTGATCTTTCTGGAACTATTACCCAATGGAAGTGGCTCTGGCAGAGTTCAGAAAGTGAGGGTAAGGCAAGTGACATCTGAAAACCCTAATTCCTGACTCTATTTTCTCAGGCCCAGGAGAAAAAAAACATCAAATTTATACAAGTTTATTAACTGAAAGAAATCATCGAGATATTTAGAAAGCATAAAATTAGAACTAAAGTTAGAAAGAGCACTTGGTCAGTATTTTAACTTGGAATAACAGTGAGTAGTGACATTGGTTTTTCATTTTCTGCAGTCAGAAACTATCTACTAATGTCTCTGAAATTTTTTAACTGTTTTAAAATTTTCCCTTAAAATACGCCTTTATTTATAGTATGGGCTTGACTTGCCTTTGCAGCACAACCCTAAATGTGCACCTGGACAGATTTAAATTCATTCTCTACTAAGCATGCAGAGCTCAAGAGCAGTTGTGCAGAGCAGTGCCTGTGAATGACATACATATTGGTAAATCAACACATTTATTTTCCCGCCAGTGAGTCATGCAGCTGTATAGATCTAAAATAAACCTTGATTCTACCTCCTACAAACTGGTTTGCAGACTGATAATGTTTGTTTGGCAGTTGATAAAAATGGAATAATTGTATTGAATTTGTTTTTCTTACTGGCATTTCCAGTGCTCCTTTCCAAACAGGTCTCTTTGAGAAAGTGTAGCAATATGGAGGCAAGTAGATGTGTTCATTGTTAGTAATACTTCCTTTAACTAAAACTGGACCACGTTTTACCACAGATGCCAGGGATGTAGTGGTTGTATAAAGTCTTACATAGTTCTCAAAAATTACATGGTTTAGCAATGATAATGAACTACAAATTTCCCCTGGCTTTATAAGTGAATGAACCCATTGGCTCACACATGAATGTGTGAAAATGATTCTATTTAGAATGTAATTTATTCTCTTTATATGCAAGTAATTACCTATAAAAGTGATGTTAAGCATTCCATCTCTTCATTTCTTTTATACCCATGTGAGGAGATGTCTCTTATTATCAATTCCATTTGTGAGCCTAAAATTGGGTCAGAGGCAAATGACGAAACATTTCCAGAGGATTGTCCTAGCACAGATTCTCAGGTTAAAATCGTGAGTTAATCTATGGCACATAAGAACTATGTCAATCTCTTGAAGCCAGAGTCTGCCAACCTTTCAGAGCTGACTGGCAAATATAGCAGACACTCTAGTACAGGCTAAATCAGGCTCAGTCATAGACTCTGCCCAGACCTCTAATGAGTCCCTGGACTCATTAGTCATCTGCCATTTATTCTTCACTTTATTTGAAATATGATCACAAGAAATAGAGAAAGCTGTGCAGGAGAAACTTAGAAATATATATACTATATTTGGGAAAATATTGAGGGTTGGCAGGAGAATGTTTTTGTGAGCACACGGAGAAGGGATGAGAAAATTTCTTTCACAGAAGGTAAGAGATAAAAAGGGCTTTCAGTGTACTCTTTCAACATAATTCGAAGATTTAGACATATAATTCACTTATATGTTTTATGGTTATATACACATATTTATCAAAGTCTCTATTTGTTAGTTGATTATTGATTTTTATCTAGATTCCACCTAAAGCTTGAATAAAAGAGTCAAATTTAGGCCCTTTAGTCATAGTAGTTAAATAAAGTAGCTGCTATTGGGTGCTTATTATTATCCTCCAAGCACTGGGTTAAGTGCTTTGCGTGTATTGTGTCATTTAATTCTCAAACTAACTTTATGAAGTTGGTATTTCATTTTAAGTATATTTTATTGAAGTATAATTGATTTGCAATGTTGTGTTAATTTCTACTGTACAACAAAGTGATTCAGTTATACATATATATATACATTCATTTTCATATTCTTTTCCGTTATGGTATGTATGTGTGTGTGTATTTATTTATTTATTTTTGGCTGCATTGGGTCTTCATAGCTTGCGTGCCGGCTTTCTCTAGTTGTGGCAAGCAGGGGCTAGTCTTCCTTGAGGTGCACAGGCTTCTAATTTCAGTGGCTTCTATTGTTGCAGAACATGGGCTGTAGGTGCTCAGGCTTCAGTAGTTGTGGCACACGGGCTCAGTAGTTGTGGCTCACAGGTTTAGTTGCTCCGCGGCATGTGGGATCTTCCCAGACCAAGGCTCGACCTGTGTCCCCTGCATTGGCAGGTGGATTCTTAACCACTGTGCCACCAGGGAAGTCCCTCCATTATGGTTTATCAAAGGGTATTGAATATAGTTCCCTGTGCTATACAGTAGGACCTTGTTGTTTATCCATTGTATATGTAATAGTTTGCATCTGCTAATCCCAAGCTCCCAATTCATTCAAACATCAACTGTACCAGCCATGAAAAAGTTCACCTCAACTTTGCCTTGAAATACAAAATTTTCACTTATCTGGTCTAAATTTCTCCAGTTGAGTTGCCCCAGAGGTATGAACTATCTCTTTGAATCTAAATATAATAAACACCCCCTAAAGTGCTCTTTATTGAAAACTAAGACTGCTAGCAATTATCTGGCAGCTGGAGTATCTCTGAAGAGCTGGCATTCAGTGGACTATTTCTTTATACTCCCATTTTTTCCACTAGTGATCACACTGCTGCGAAATCTTGCAATACACTCCATGATTTTGTTTTGTTTTGTTTGTCAATTTAACATTGTCAAAGAATAATTCCAGCCAGATTAATGACCAAAGAAATGCCATCTTTTACTTTATCACTGCCCCCATAGAATAATATAGCATATATTTCTCATCGTTACCAACAATTCAGCAATTATTACAAGCTTCTGAGAAACACTACACAGCCCAAAAGTTTTTCCTGGGGAAAAAAAAATCACCAAAAACCCTTGCCATGTCAATCAAGCCTACAAGATATTTTTCATAATATATCATTCTTAAAGGAGAATACTGGGTAAGTAGGTCAAGTAATCCATATATTTAGAAATTTCACATATAGGTACATAGTTCTGTCATTGTATAATAAAAGAATGTTGGGAAATCACTTAATTGCAATTATTTTCAGTATTTTGATTTAGGAAGTATTTGGAGTCTGCCATTGGTTGAAAATTAAGCCACATTAACTCTATATCATTCTTTAATTTTTAATGAGCCTTCTCAAAATTCGGTTGCTCCCTCTGAGTTTGTTTAAAAGGATCAGACTGTTTCCAAGCACTGTTTTACTTTTACATTTTGCAGTTGGTAATGATGTTGAAAAAAAGACTGTACCAAGAAAAACAGCATTGTTCATGGTATTATTACATTGAAGTGCTTCATTATTACATTGAAGATGTCATTTACATTTTTTTCCACCAAGATGTTGGTCAAAGGGTACAAACTTCCAGTTATAACATGAATAAGTCCTGTGGATCTACTGTAGAGCATGGTGACTGTAGTCAACAACACTGTGTTGTATACTTGAAAATTACTAAGAGGGTAGATCTTGAATGTTCTCACACCATACACACCCACACACAAAGGTAATTATGTGAGGCAGTGGAAGTATTAACTAACCCTATTTATGGCAATCATTTCAGTATATAGTATATAGTATATAGTATATAGTATACAGTATATAGTATATAGTTCATACAGTATATAGTTCTATCAAATCATCATGTTGTATACCTTAAACTTACACAGTGTTGTATGTCAATTATATCTCAATAAAGCTGAAAACAAAAAACACATGCACACACACACACATGCATACAAAGAATTGAGCTCAATATCTATCACAAGTGTGAATTCCAATATATTTTCATTGTATCTTATCAATATGCGGTTTTAAAATGTTTCAGAAATTATCCTTTGTCATCAATCTTGAATACTGTAGTAATTAAACAACAGTAAAATGTTTACTTTTAATAAATCAGTGTAATTTAAAATCTTTTAATATAATTCAAAAAACTTACTGGACGTTAACTATTGAGAAAGATCCTCTCTTTGTGTTTTAACCACTCTCCTCCTACCAACAGAAATTCAACTTAGTGAGCAATAGTGATCTTCAGTCATTGTATCAGTGACCGTGTTTGCTTGTTCTAGAGCAGGAGCAAGGTGGTGGTTTCACCTTGAGTTGGGGCTACTTACCTTGCTGGTGTTTAAGCCCATGCCTGATATTTTATCTGCTAGATATAAGAACATGATTCATAGGATGAGGTAATGTTGGTGACCACGAATAATTCTTGAATCTAAAGCCAAAGCATGAGTTATGAACATGGTTTAATTAGAATTTAAGCTTCTGCACATGGGCCTGGTTATGGAGAAGGAATATGGAAATGGGGTGCCAGATACCTTCTGGGCTCTGTTATTTCAGAACTTTATTCTCCATTTTTTTGTGGACCTTTTTACCTACATGTTTTCCTAGCAGCTTGTTCTCTGAGAAAAGTTATTATAATGGCTCTAGCTGAGTGTTCCAGTTGAAAAGGAAAGTGTTTACCAAGTAACTCAAAGGGCAACAGAGGGGTTATTTGCCTAACAAAAGAATGAATCACATGCCCTCCTAGAAAAATAGGACTGCTCAGCCTCCTTATGCCTAGATGCAACTATGGATGTAGCCAGATGAACATATGGCAGGAGCTAACAGACTCCTACTGGGGACAAGCCATGCACTTGCAGAGCCATTTCTAGAATGTTGAAAATTTCTAGCAACAGCATACTCTAAGGTCTTGTTTAACCTTCTGGCCATATTTGCAAGTTGTGTGACACACCTACGTATGCAGGAGATGGGTTGTACGCAATCTGGAAGTGAAGGGATCTGTGGAATTCTGAGATTAATATAGTGGGAAGATTATATTAAAGTCACTCCAATGAGTCTTGTGCTTCTATGGTATTGTACCACAGTGAGATCAGAAAGTAAGGTAAATGTGTGAAGGCCAAGTGTGTCTTATAAGGCATTCTTTTTCTTTTTTTTTTTTTAAGGCATTCTTAAATGTTCCCTTTATGAGCTGTACTTTCATTATTATTATAATTATCTTCTTTTTATATTTTGGTCCATTCATGTTCCACCATTTTGCTGAGGATACTTTGGACTTAGAAAATTAGGTAGCATTGTGTTATCAGATAAGAGAGGAAAATCTCACCGGTGGAAGAAAAAAAATATATGTATAGGGGTATATAAAAATTGTTTTACTGAAAATGAAATATTTTTCTGTGTGAACAGTTTTAAAGTGCATACACATTTACTACTACACATAGGGAATTCTTAATGTTATGCATAAGTTTGCCTGAGGGCATTAGCTTCTAATATATAGGCAAACCTTGCTTTTAGTATTTGCACTTCACTCTGTTTATAAAATACCTTCCTTATTCTGGCTCTCCTTTGCTTTGTACCTGCCAGGATGCACATTTCTTGAGCAGGTAAAGATACATTGTTTGCTCTGTGATAATTTGTTGCTAATGGGGTTGCTAGGAGTCTCTGATAACCTCAAAGTGTCTTATATTTTAAGCACAGCAGCTTGTGCTAGGCAGAGAGTAAGTATGTGCTGATGGACTTATTGAAGCATTCCTTTTTCATAAATGGCCAAATGCACCTGCTGTTTTGGTAGTTAAACCTGAAAGCACATTTTTATATTAACTTTGGGGGGTTTTTGCTTTAGGAGGCTTACCTTTTACTGTTTATATCACCAGTCCATAAAATTCCACAGAGGTATACATACCTTGATTATTCACATTAGTAAAAATATACTTCTATAATGTTTGCCAGCAGATTAAAATTGAAGCTGTTGGTTAAACACATATTTCAGCACATCTCAGCTGTGATGTTTTCTTATGGGAATCCTTTCTCACCAAAGAGCACTCTCACACATACATATGTGGCTTCCGGAATGAATGAACACTCTTGATCAAATTAACTAAACGTGTTTTCACATACCACCTTCCATCATGGCAATGTGCTTTGCTGGTGAAATATAATGAGACTCAAATTGGGAGTTGGAGGAAGAGATTACCTTCGTTTCAGGAGAGACTTCACGACAAAAGCCCTAGCAGAGGCCCGGGGCTCCTGGTCTCATAGTTTGAGATGTCAGGAACCAGAGAGATGGAAGAGCATTGCCCTGAACAAAGGCATGGGGTGGGGTGATAAGGACACCAGATTTTCTAGGACCTCTTTTTTAAGGTGCTATCATAAATCCTAATGTGAGACTAATATGATAAGGCCAGGTTATCAAAGGCCTCAGTTGATATGGAAGTTTGGGTTAGATTCATCAAGTCCAAACAACCGTTCTTACTCTTTGAGCAGGTGCCCTTAGTAGTTTTTAGGGATGATGAATGTGACAACAATGTGGTGATCAACTGAAGTGGAAAGTATGAGTTTGAGATTGAGGAAAACAAAGTGTGAGCTCTTTCAGCAATACAACCCTATGCACATCCTCCCTCCCCGCTTCTTTGTTTCGTTTTTTTTTAGTTTTTTGCTCCCTTTTCACTCTTCTCTTAAAAATAATTTGAGGGCTTCCCTGGTGGCGCAGTGGTTGAGAGTCCGCCTGCCGATGCAGGGGACACGGGTTCGTGTCCTGGTCCGGGAAGATCCCACATGTCGCGGAGCGGCTGGGCCCGTGAGCCATGGCCGCTGAGCCTGGACGTCCGGAGCCTATGCTCCGCAACGGGAGAGGCCATAACAGTGGGAGGCCTGCGTACCGCAAAAAAATAATAATAATTTGAACACAATAATTTCAGAACTGCATGGTACTGTTTTATATCAAATATCTAATGTTTAAACAAAATGATTCAGTCTCACTACCAGAGTGGTTCATTGAGATAGAAATTGTCCCTCGCTAAGTAGAGTTTGCCATTCATTTAATGCTTCATGTTGATATTTGCACTGTGGCACAGTTTATAATTTTCTGAGTCAATCCAGATCCAACTATCTACAAAGATGACAGACAGAGAGATGTATTACTAACCTCAAGAAAGGCCTGCATGGGGCTTCCCTGGTGGCGCAGTGGTTGAGAGTCCGCCTGCCGATGCAGGGGACACGGGTTCGTGCCCCGGTCCGGGAAGATCCCACATGCCGCAGAGCGGCTAGGCCCGTGAGCCATGGCCGCTGAGACTGCGCGTCCGGAGCCTGTGCTCCGCAACGGGAGAGGCCACAACAGTGAGAGGCCCGCATACCGCAAAAAAAAAAAAAAAAAAAAGAAAGTCCTGCATGAATTAACACACTCTCAGGACAAAGTGACATGGAATTAAATATAATTTTTTATTTTTTAAAGAAGATGTTAAGGGTAGGAGTTTATTAATTAATTAATTTATTTTTTGCTGTGTTGGGTCTTCGTTTCTGTACGAGGGCTTTCTCTAGTTGTGGCAAGCGGGGGCCACTCTTCATCGCGGTGCGCGGGCCTCTCACTGTCGCGGCCTCTCTTGTTGCGTAGCACAGGCTCCAGACGCGCAGGCTCAGTAGTTGTGGCTCACCGGCCTAGTCGCTCCACGGCATGTGGGATCCTCCCAGACCAGGGCTCGAACCCGTGTCCCCTGCACTAACAGGCAGACTCCCAACCACTACGCCACCAGGGAAGCCCCTAAACATAATTTTTAATCATATGCACTGTTTCATTCTGAAAATAGTTTGTGGTTATGCCGTCATATTATGCATATTCCTATATAGTAGCTACTAACTAGATATTTTTAAATTATATTTACAGTTACAGCCTCTTGACCCTGGTTGAAATTCTAACAGTTCACTGAAGTATCTATCCTCAGTCATTTTTCAGTTACATTCATGCCATTTTCTTGAGCATTGGATTATCTCCAGATTATTTTATGGAAACATCAAATTTAAAACAAGGTTATTACAACAAAGGCAAATGTCATATTATTCTTGAAAAGGTGGTGTGTAGCAATTCAAGTATTCTGTTCTCAGAGTCCCAATAATTGGTCTACGTATGTACAGTTGTAATTCTGTCAAAATATCTTTTCCTAGCATTGCCCTGGAAACTAGGATGTTGGTCTTTTGTTTCTCCTGAAGAGAGTTTTAGGGTTTTATTTTTGGTTTTAGATATTTTTTGTTGTGAATATGTGGAAGTGTTTCACTCTGATTGAGATTCTTATTTAGCTTCTCAAAGCAAACAAGCCCAAGTGGATTTAGATATGAGAATAAGTGTCTCAGGCTCCTTTTAGAAAAATAGCTACCAATTATATTATTTTACTGTACCACATGATGCATTTAATCAGCCATACTAATTGAAAGAGAATTTTATTTTATTAATAGTATGAAGAGACATTGCTTAGCTTTTCGATAACTTAAGTGGGTATATCACACTGTCATGCGCTTATGCATTTTCATTAATTCCCATAGTTTTAATGCTTTTGAATACTGTAAATGATCATACTTATCACATTCTTTTCTTTGTGTTTACGGCATATTGCCCCTGGCAGTACAGGAGGACAAACCATACCCCACAGGCCCACCAATTACTTAGAACACTTGTATGTGCCAGACACTGTTCGAAGAACTGGGGATACAGCAGGGAATAAAGTAGATCAAGTCCCTGCCTTCAAGCAGCTTTCATTCTACTGCAGGGATACAGACAGTAAACCCATAACCAAATAAATAAATGTGGTGATAAAGTTATATAAAGAAAAATAAAGTGGAATAGGTGGGAGAAGGGATTGTTGGCAGGAAGGTATTGAACACAGTTTAACCTGTCCTTGACGTGACTTGGCATCATCTGCTATAAATATTCATAATTGTATGACACACCGGTATGGTTATGTTTGTCTGTCTCTAGAGACAGATTTTTAAGCTCGGCTGTCATGTTCTGGGGGTCACGATACCTTCCTCAAACTGCACCACTTAGTATATTTATTAGCCGCATGGGCAAGAAAGCCTGGAAATAAACCTGGTTAGAAAAATTACAGTCAGAATCAATCCAGCTGTGGATGAATACTCAGGAAGGTTGATAATTTTAGTCAAAGCAGCTTTTATGTGGCATATGCTCTAGAATCTCAGTGACCTTTTTTGTTTATGCTTTGATTATGCTTTAGAGTTGAGATTGAATGACAGTTAATTATTGTCATTTTGTCCCCATAACGGTCCATTTCTGGCTTTGCCATTGAAGGATCTTAGGTCTTTTACTAAAATATGAGTAATTAAGGTTACTCATATGCTTAATAAAGCATAACATTGATAATAGTTGCTTCAGTTAATGTTGTGCTTTTTCAAAGAAAAGTGATTTCTATTTGTGTAACTTGTATTATTTGTATCAGAGCCTTAACTCCTTACTCTTCATCTGTAAAAACAGAGATAAAACTGATCTGACTTGCAGTTTTGCCATGCAAGCATTATGTAAAGGGTAAATTCTGACCTTCTTCACAATGTTACGATAGCTAATGTTAATAATAGTAATATAGAGTTCCCACTAGCTCAGCAAAGTGAGTAGTATATATTTTTAAATGAAGGTGACTTGCTGAGTCCCTTTTACTGAATAATTAAGCATTCCTTAGGGGGCTATTATATATCTACATAAGGGGAATGGTACTGACATTAAAATAAATTTGAAAATAAGTTGATTTCCTTCTGCTTTATACACACATATATCACTTTTGTAAATGCGCTGTTATGTAGCCATAACTTCACTCTTACAAATATGTATTGTCAACATATGTTTTGCCAATTTATACAGCAGACACTGGCAGGACTCAGAAGTCAGAAATTAGACTGGAATAGATACAGTGTAAAACTTAGTGATATTTGATCAGTCAGGTCAGTTGGGTTTAATAAGTAGGTCTAATTATTTGTAACCTACATGCAAAGCAGCCTGTAGCCTCTTCACCTCTACTCACAATTAATCAGTTGACTAGTTTCCTCTTCTCTCTTCTCCCTGACTTCCTTTCCCCCAAAGCAGAAGTGCAAGAGGTTATGTTTGTTTCATTGTTTAGCACACTCTTCCATAAGGCTGGTAGAGTTCTTCAGTACTTACAGGGAGAAATATTTTTTATTATCAAAACAATTCATCTGACTACAAACATAATAACACCTGGCAATTTTATAATTCTTTATAATTATAAAGGACTTTGATACATTTTTTAAAGAAATTTTAGTACTCCCCAAATCCTTGAAAGCTAGATGGGGCAAGAATTAATATCCCTAGAGTTTATACACTCTAGTTATTGGACATTTAATTTTAAAGTGCTTGTAAAAACTTTTTACATAATGAAAATGCACCCAGATATATATTTAAATGTGTTAATGATATGTTTGAAGTTACCTGTAAACATCATACTCCTGTTGGAATTTCTATGCGTAATTCCAGAGAATCCTTTTAAAAAATTGTCCTCCTGCATTAACGTTTTATATTATAGCTTTATATTTGTGTGTATATTATACATTTTATAGGGCAATCCAGAGTCTATGCAAAGTATCTTAATACAAATAACTTTTCCTTTGGCTAATTTATTGTAAGTGGTAATTTTCCAGTTATGTCAGATTGGAGTTTTAACAATTAATCTAAGTTGTAATGCATTGCCATCATATTATCATAAAAACAAAATCATATGTACATGAGACTGTGAGGCATTAATGTGAGGTTTGGCCAATGGTGAGATTGAACTTGTTGGACTTGCTTTGTAAATGTGATAAGATTATATGCCATTTAAAAGAATAACTGCATTGGTACTTAGGCTTTTTATTAGAATATTCACATGCTGTATTATGAACTCAAAAGTTCATAATCCAAAACTGGATTCACACCCAGAGACGATAATTTCGCATTTTTATCTAGAAGTATTTTTAAACGTTTATTAATGAAATAATGTCTGTCCAGCACTCAGCATAGTCCTGACATGTAGCATCCATTCAGTAAAAGGTAAATATTAATTTCATATTTTGTGGACATTTTTTTCTACAAATGGGTCCAGAAAATCTAAAGCATGGATATTACTCATTTGACTATGTCTTAGCCCAAGTTTCTTGGGCAGAAAGAAGATTGCAGCCCACTATAGTTATAGTTTGTAAGTAACCTTAATAGTTATACCATTCTTTGAAAATAAAATGAGAAGATAAAAGTTCTAATGAAAATAGGTATTAATTTGTGAATTGGGATGCATGTCTAAGAAACTTTAAAACTATTCATCTATTCTTATACAAATGCAGACTCACTGTATAATTTGGAAATCTGTGTTGATTACAAATAGTCTTCTTTAGTCTTTGCTTAGGAGTATAAACATCATTTTAAGTGTCATGGAGTTCCTTTAAATTTTCACCAGTGAAGCACAGAAATATATTGATATTATATACTGCATCTCCACTAGGGGGTGATCTGCTATTGAAAGCAGTAAGAAGAGAAGGTTTGAAAACACGGTGACCTTACCATTGCAAAATGGAAATTCTTGGCAGAAAACTCTCCAATAAAATGTTTTCAGTAAAAGTAAGAGACAAATTAATATGTTTGAAGTTGGGTCCAGCAAGAAGAGCTCTAAAATCTTTATTAAACATATACAAAACACACAATTTTGAGACTTAAAGGTAAGTATGTTGGTCAAGCATTTTTTTCCCTCTATTTCCAAATTTCAGGAGTTCAAGTTTTTCTTTTTTTTTTTCTTCCCATCATTACTGAGTATAAGGAACATTTCTATCAAAGAAGACTTTATCTTTGCTTCTTCTCTAAAGAACAAAGTTTCCTATTCTGGAGAAAGTAATTTTCAAAAACAAAATTTTGCATATGTAATACTTTGTAAAGCAATATGCAGATGAAAATACTGGGTGGGAAATTGACAAGAGATTGGACTCTGATAATTATCTAGAACTTACTTAGAGCTAGACATTGTGGTACACAGGTTTCATACAATCATCTCATTTAGTCCTCACAGTCTTCTTGTTTGACCCATAAATGGCTTGAAAACTTTGCAGAGTCTCAGAAGAGGATGTGGGCTAAAGACTGGGTATTAGGAGGTTGAAGGAGGTGGGATAGAGAATGGGAAGTTCAAAATTGCTCGGGAAACCAACGCTTATAATTTCCCACAGAAAAAAAGGCTTTTAACTACTGGAGTTGGAGATACCTTAAAAACCCGCAAAACTGCTCTGATAAAGAGAAACATTGAGAGATCATGGGTATCGGTAGCAAACCTAGCTGCTTCTGAATTATTTTCCTTGGATTTGTCTAAAATAAATGCTCTAGAACCTTATTTTTGTAGTGACTTCGAAAATTAGCCTTGGCTTCTAGTGAACGTGGGTTTGATTTAGTCACCATTGTTTCTCATTTAATTTCCTGACAAAAAATTGACTGTTTTTGCCGTTAGTCAAAACTTCCACCATAAAGAGTTGTGTTTCCAGTGCAATGGATACCTCAGTTTAGGATTAAGAAAAAAATGTATATATCTCCACCTGATTTTCTTCATCCTGTCAGCATGCTCACAATAACACACCGAGAGGGAACAGCTATTGAGAGCTATTGCTTCTTTAGCTTTTATAATTCATTAGAAATATGTTCTAAAATTTCTCAAGGGAAAACCCAGGTAAACCACAATCTAATCTGTGGTTTTCATTCTGCCCAGATGGTTTTATACTGATGGTTTGTGAAGCTCAGACTTCATAAGGTCTGTATTGAGGCTTAGGGAGATATAATCTTTATAGTGGATGGACACTTACATGCAATTTTTTTCCTACCTTAGATGAAAAATGCATCTAACTTCTGATTCATATAAGAAGCATTGCTTCTTTACATTTCATTAACTTGAGGATTTATTAAATCTAAGTGAAATATGTAGCGTTATAAGAGAGCCTTAAACTCTGTGTACAGTGTATCCTTGATATCTTCAAAAGGAATACTTGTGAGATCTTTAGAAATCACCAGGCTTGGGAGCATGAAAACGTTTGGACAGGCTTCTGCTCTTGTGAAATACTAATTTTTGCTGTGAGTAGCTTTTTATAGCTACCATTTCAACTTTCACGGACCTTTTATTTCTGGTATGTTGCCTGTTATCTATATACAAACCTCCATATTTTCATCATTGGAAATGTGATGTGTGATGATGGGGAACGATGCTGTGCAGTGGGCTAGGCTCAATCACTAGCGCAGCAGCTCGAATCCAATTTGCCAGCCCCAAGGCATGACTCCTTCAAATCTGTGTTTCTGTAAAGTACAAATTCCCCTACCTATGGACCTTCAGGATGAAAAACTGATAATGTTAAACCCTTAAATGCCAAGAATTCGCTATATTGTGTTTTCCCTATTACTGCCAGGATTGAAGGATCAACTCTTCAGTCTGTCAGGTGTTTAAAATTCTGTACACACCAAAGTGACTTGCCTGAAAGTATACATTTTACCACCCTGAATATATATGGTTTATTTTACACCTAAGGCTTGAGATATGTCAAGATCCAGATGTTATTGAGTTTGCAAGCATATTATGGAATCAGCCTAAGTTTTTAAACAGCTCTGTATATGGCACTAGAGCTTTGCTCTATTCGGTATAAGGATCTTTATTTTGATTCACAAAGGATCCCAAATATGACCATTGTATTCTAGAAACATACCATTTATTTATGAGTCAAGGTAAAAGTTTCCAATCCTGGCTGAACATTAGAATTTCCTGTGGAGCATTTAAAATATTCTAATACCTGAGCTTCATCCTAGATCAAATAAATCAAAATCATGATATCAGTAAATTTTTAAAAGCTCCACAGGTATTTCTAACAGTAAGCAGTGAGTGGGGTGATGCTGACAGAGTATAAGCAGGTAAACTGAGTTGACACTGTGGGTAAAATATAACAGATGCATTGGATTTCACGCATTTTATTTTAAAAACGCATATGCAGGACTTACTAGATGTCAGGCAGAGTTTTAAGTGGTTGATTCATTTAACCCTTGACGAAATTCTATGAGGTATTCAGTACCTCAACCCCATTTACAGATGAGAAAATTGAGTTAAACTTCCTCAAGCTTACTCACAGCTGGTGAAGGGCTGAGCCTAGCTTCCGAATCTTTGTTCCAATCTATCAGCTCCAAAGTGTGGTTCCTGAATCAGCTGTATCTCAGCTGGAAACTTGTTAGAAATACAAATTCGCAGACCTCCTCCCTGGAGTTTCTTATTCAGTAGCCTGGGGTGGAGCCTGAGAATTTACATTTCTGAGTTTCAAGGTGATGCTGCTGCTGGACTGGTAATCACCTGGAGACCCACTGAGAATCACTGTACTGTCCTACACCGCCTCTCTAAGTCACCCAGCATTGCTCCACTCCAGAATAGTCTTTTTAAATATAGGAATAATGTAAATGTTCAAGTCTCATTATAAACATAAAATATGTTTGTTACTCAGAGTGACCTTTGTTTATTTTGGAGAAACGTGGGCTGGCATTGTTTGGAGGTGATAAATCTGTGTGTTAATTGCACAAGCTGCCACTGAGTTCTTGATTAGAGATGGAGAAAGTGAGATTGAACAAAAAGGCAATGAAAGAGAAAGACTGTAGATAGAGAGTATCCTCATCTTGCTCTTCTTTTTAGCCACGATCCAGCTATTTCCCCTTTTAGGTACTCTGTTTCATACCATCCTTACTCCGTTTTCCTTTGGCTAAGTAATTCAGTGGTTAGCAGTACAATGCAGAAAATTTCTTTTATGGACTCATTTGTAGCTGATATTTAGAGACAATTGCAAGTCACATTTTAAGCTAGTTGTATTAATCTTTTGTTGGGATGAGAGATATGTTATATTGGAATTCTATAATCATGAGTCATGCTGTAAATGATACAATAAAATATATGTATATATTTGTTATATATATATACATATATATATATGGGGGAGAGAGAGAGAATGTTAAGAATATGAGACAGAATGTCAGCTAATGTTCATAGCAGGGAAGATGACAAATGATGAATTCATAGATTATCTTTCTGGTAATATTTTAGCTCCAAAACATTAATGTTTGTATAAATCAATAATAATGTCCCAATATATTTTTGTCAGAGCTTAGATCTTTAGTATACCCTTGTCCAATACAAGTGTGAGTTTTGATTTCTATAGGAATGTATTTTCAGTACAATTTTTCTTTCATAAAGTTTTTTATTTTATTTATTTATTTTTGGCTGTGTTGGGTCTTTGTTGCTGTGCACGGGCTTTTCTCTAGTTGCGGTGAGTGGGGGCTACTGTTCGTTGTGGTTCACGGGCTTCTTATTGCAGTGGCTTCTCTTGTTGCAGAGCACAGGCTCTAGGCACGCAGGCTTCAGTAGTTGCAGCACTCAGGCTCAGTAGTTGTAGTACATGGGGCTTAGTTGCTCTACAGCATGTGAGATCTTCCCGGACCAGGGATCAAACCTATGTCCCCTGCATTGGCAGGCGGATTCTCAACCATTGCACCACCAGCAAAGCCCTTCAGTACAGTTTTATGTACTTCATTATCCCTCAATCAATAAATGTCACAATATATATTTAAACTCAGAAGCAAAATAGAGCTATTAAAAGAACATTTTTAATTCATTCAACAAAACCTTGTTTTCTATTAAAGGTAGTAATCCACAGTTAAACAAACAAACAAACAAACAAAAACCAGACCTAGCAGTTAGGAAACATGGATACACTTTTGTTTTTTTTTGTTTTTTTTGCTTTTTGCTGTACGCGGGCCTCTCACTGTTGTGGCCTCTCCCGTTGCGGAGCACAGGCTCCGGATGCGCAGGCCCAGCGGCCATGGCTCACGGGCCCAGCTGCTCCGCGGCATGTGGGATCCTCCCGGACCGGGGCACGAACCCGTGTCCCCTGCATCGGCAGGCGGACTCTCAACCACTGCGCCACCAGGGAAGCACCATGGATACACTTTTATTCCATGACTTAGAGAGTACACATCGATGTCTGATGAGTTCTGCTCCTACTGCATGATTCCTTTGTCTGACATACAGCTCAGTGTCTCTGTTTGTAATCTTCAGTCTGATGCAGCCTAGGAGATGCAGGAGAGACAGATCTACAGGAGAGACTGCACCATCAGGAGCTGTTTCACCAACCATTTCCATCACCAAATGGAGTCATTTTTGTAGTGCTTTTTTACACAGGTACATAAAAATCAACTGCTTTTTATTAAAATATACTCCATCCAAAAATACCATTACAAAGTACTAAAGTGTTAAAAATTCTCTCTCTTAATGGAGTCAATAAGAATTAAATTTCCAATTCCTGTAATTATACTCTCCTTTTTTCACTGCCAACATGAGAACTGCATTACGTTTTTGGTTGTGGGGATATGATACTACCCCTACTGTTTTGTATCATTTGTATCATTTTGTGAGACTCAGTTTTGTTCATAATCTTTTTCTTCCTTGCTGCCATAAATCATTTGTATGAAACAGTCTTAGAAAACATCATTGTAGGTTTGAAAATCTCAGATGCTGGTTTATCCCAAATATAGTTATGATTGAACCTTTTTATGTTGTTTTCATTGTGGTTCTTAATGTTGGCTTTTAAGGGCAGCAAACCAGCTAGAAGGCTGGATCATTTTCCAACTGGAGAATTATGAATAAAGTTGTTCATGTGATGGTCGTTGATATAGAAGGGAAAGCATGGGAAGTATGTATAATAAATGCATAATATAGTAACGTCCTATTGGACATTACTGTTCTTCTGGCTTCTTGAAATCCCAAAGCCTCTAAGTGAAATTAGAAATGCAAAAACATGTATTTCTCTTTAGTTTACATACTGAGAATAATAATAACATCCACCTCATGGAGGTGTCATGAACACATAGTAGTGCCATGGAAGCGTTTGATAAATACAATAGTGAATTAACCAGAAACAGATTCCTTGAGAGCTTCTTCATGTGACGTTCCTGAAGCAAAAAGCTTTATCCTTATATTGTCCTTGCCATTTTCAAAACATCTGCAAGGACTCTTCAGACTATGTCCCTTTCTAGCTGTTCTTTAGGGCATCATCTAGCTGCCCCAGGCTGAGTGATGTGACCCTCCTGCTCTCTTTCCTTGTGTCTGTTTCTCTTCCTGCCTGTTGCACCCAGGAATATCTGTCCTTAGCTGGCTCCTGAAGGTGCCACACTCATGGAATAGTTCTCCCTAAATTAGACCTAGATCTTTCAACTATCAATGGTGTCTGTAGCTGTCACTGTGGAATGTGCAGTTTCCATGTTAAAATCCAAATAAAGACAACAATATTGTGTGTAGAATATGATCACAGCCATGAAAAAATTGTGTGTTTGTGTATATATTTATTTGCAGAAAAAATTCAGCAAATATTAAATAGTGGTTTGTCAGATTTTAGGCCATTTTATTTCTGTTCTCGACTTTTTATAAAACTTCTACAGTGAGATCGAAAGATTATAATAAGAATGACTGCAGAGAGGATTTATTTGTTTTTTCAAATCTCATCTCATGCCCCCCCGCCCCACTTCCAAAAGAAAAGTTTTAGGTGTGTGTTTTTTTTCTTCCCTGTCTTTACTTCCATAAATACAGAGAACAGAATCATTTTATAAGTAAATAATCAGTTTAATGTTTTGATAATATGTTTATATTTCTAAATTGTAATATTCGATCTGAAAAAATCACTTCAAAGCAATGCATGAATTTCATTTTCCAAATTTCCATAAAGTGTTTTTCCAAGTTATCATTTTCTAACATTTTTGCTTATGTTTTATATCTTTAGGTTCCCACAGCTTAGAACACCAAATTCTTTCCTACTTCTGATGCTCCTTGAAGGTAAAAGCCCTGATCGTTCTGCCCAAGCCAGAATTTGACACTTTTCTGTCCTTTTCCCCTCATATGTCTTAAACCAATGATTCAGGAGTTTTCTGTGTTCCTATAGCATCTTTCACTTCCACATGATCTTCTGTCCTGATCTTTATTAGATCACTGTCGACACTTTATTAATTTAGAGCCCAATTATCAATTTCTCATATGGGTGATTGTAGCATGGTCTTTGCTGACTTCCTGTCTATGCCCAGGTGTATAAGTGAATTTCCAACAACCAAGAACAAAGTGCATGCAGTCGTTAGTCCTCAATAACATTTGATCTGAGCTCAGTCAGGTTACATGATAATACAAGGACACTCAAGGCAGAGCTGCTCTTTGGAATGGCAGCAGCCTGGATTCTTCTTCCAGACTTGCAGCCTAGGGAAGCCCAGAGTGGCCCACCATCTGTGGAGTCTGTCCAAGCTCCATGTCAACTTCCTAGTACCATGGTGCAAATACTCCTTTTCTCCTTTGCCCAGTGTCTCCCTCACTGATCACACCAGAGGTTCTCGTTTCTTGTCTAGGGGGACTTTAAATCTTCAGTTCATTATCTGTCCCAAAGTGACTCAGCCTGAGTGCCTCAGTGCCCCTTCCTTTTCGAGATCTCCCTGGCAATTCCTTCATTTGCCTCCCGGAATTATTTTTGAAAAATCTTTCTGAGAAATTTTAAGCTTTTGACCCAAATAGCAACAACAACATTTCCGGCATAAAAATTAAAAAAAACAAAAACAAAAACGAGGGGTATACTCCCACAGCCTTAAGCAATCATACTAATTATCTTAGAGGAGTTCTCAAAATGTGACAAGGACAGAATGGTAATTGTAATGTTCATTCTCTGATACAATCCGGCTATAAATGCTGTCTTCTAAATCAGAGGAAGCACCATGCTTTTAAATAGTTTCTTGAAATAAGTTCGTCACTTTTTTTTTTTTTTTTTTTTTTTGCGGTACGCGGGCCTCTCACTGCTGTGGCCTCTCCCGTTGCAGAGCACAGGCTCCAGAAGCACAGGCTCAGCAGCCATGGCTCACGAGCCCAGCCGCTCTGCGGCATGTGGGATCTTTCCGGACCGGGGCACGAACCTGTGTCCCCTGCATCGGCAGGTGGACTCTCAACCACTGCGCCACCAAGGAAGCCCAGTTTGTCACTTTTTATATCCAATGTTTAATTCTTCTAGAATGTTTGTTCCTGTGGACTAAACAAGAATTCATAGGAATCAAAAAGTAGGAAGATTCGTGGACAGTATTAATCCTGTTACTTTCACAGTCTGGGCTAGGAGCTTAGTTGACACGTGCTTTTCTTTATCCTGATGTAAGGTCACTATCATTGGCTGTGATGAATTATTCCACCTCTGTGGGCAGTTGGCTGGTGCCAAGTGGAGTGATGCTGCCTGATTTCATTAGTCCAGCACTTTTCCCGAAATGGAGAGTTTGCCACCTGCATGGATTGCCTAAGGTCACAGAAAGCCCATCTGTGTGCCGCTCGTAGGAATGTCAGCCTGAGGGCAGCACCAGCAGGTAAAGGTCGGATGATCCACTGTGGCTCTTCAAGCCAAGCTTATTCAGAATTGGTTCTCCTGGGACTTTCCTGGTGGCGCACTGGTTAAGAATCCGCCTGCCAATGCAGGGGACACGGGTTCGAGCCCTGGTCCAGGAAGATCCCACATGCCGCAGAGCATCTAAGGCCATGTGCGCTCTGGAGGTCGTGAGCCATAACTGCCGAAGCCCGCGCGCCTAGAGCCTGTGCTCCTCAACAAGAGAAGCCACTGCAATGAGAAACCCACGCACTGCAACAAAGAGTAGCCCCCGCTCGCCGCAACTAGAGAAAACCCGTGCGCAGCAACGAAGACCCAACGCAGCCAAAAATGAAGGAAGGAAGGAAGGAAGAAAGGGAGGGAGGGAGGAAGGAAGGAAGGGAGGGAGGGAGGGAGGGAGGGAGTGGTTCTCCTGAAAACTCATTCAGCAGTATAATAAGAGACTTGACTAACTTGCCCCAAGTGGAAATCGTCTTTCAGCTTTAGCATCAATCGTTTGACTAAAGAATTTATTGCAGTAAAAACAGAAGTGTTGACTGACTAGTGTTATATTTTTGCAGTTTATATGGACAATTTGGCATGGGGAGACAGGCTACCTTTTGGAGGACAGAGGAGGGGATTGAGGTGGGAGCGGAGAGCATCCTCATTCTTGTAGTGTGTCCCTCCCCTACCTAGCAACCCCTTGTTTGCTAGGAACCAGAGTGGGGCAAATCAAGGAGAATGCAGAAACCCACAGTGGTGTGATAAGGAAGCAGAGAGATGCCAGTATGGACACCCTCCCAGTGGAGCATAAGGACTTGGTGGGAGTGGGAGAGTGATGGTGTTGATGCAGAGGAGCCCGGAAAGCATGCCATATGTTAGTAACCTCTTCACTAAGGAACTCTGCAATCATGGAACTTTAGTAATGGAAGGAATGTTGGAAACAGAGCCTTCCAAACTATTTAGTCTATAGCCAATGAAACTGAAGCCCAAAGAAATCCCCTTGAGATCTCATGTCTAGAGAGTGACTAAGCTAGGAATAAACAACTCATCTAGTGTCAAACATACCATACATCTGTGGAATACTGATGTTGCCAGATCTTTTCTCTTGGTGATCAGAGTAACACTGCTACATTTCCTTGAAATTCTCGGCATTAATAACTAATATTTTAGCTTTGTTTTCAACATTTATGAATTAGGGCATTCATAGTGTTTTAAATGCAAATAGACTTACAAAGCCATCAGAATTTGCCAAGATGTTTTATCAATAAACCAGGTTATTCTAAGTAGACAATTGATAGCACACCTAGGATTACAACATATATTAATAATAGTGATCCACATTGACTTTCAGCTCTTTCACTATATAGGGAGAAGGTAAATTGGAGCAGGTGAGCATGTGTTGCAGAGCATGATACTTTCCAGCAGTATTTTTGCAGATTACCATCAATTTCCTTTCCCCGCATGTAACCTTAAAATGAAGAATTGTGCCTTTTCTTTTAATGAAAGTGAAATTTTATTCGCTAGATTACCCTGGGTAAAACACTTTGCTAAAGTGATTCTTTAGTTAAATGTCCATGAAGTAGGAGTGCCGTGGTGCTTTTGTGTCTCAGGTGTGTCATTAGGTGGGTCTGCAGTAACGAAGAGCCTGCCAATCTCCTTTCTTTCATGCACAGATAGGAGGAGGGAAAGTGATGACTAGAAACCCAAGTCCGGCTTTCCACACATCCTGCCCTTTACTGTCTCTGAATAAGAGAGAGCATACAGTTTTCTTTCAAACTCACACATCTTAGAATGAAAGGGGATACTGTTAATAATTACTCAGGGGCAACAGGTATAAAAAAAAAAAGACTATCCTGGGAACACCAGGAAATGTGTTCATCCTATCTTTGAGCCTCAGACAAGAGCATCAAACCCTCCCATTGTACAGGTAGGTAAACAGGTTTACAGAGGAGAAGTAATTTGCCCAAGGTCATATTTTGAAAATGAAACTTCCAGGAATCCAACTCAGGACTGTGTGAGTCCAGAGCAGTTGCCGTTTCATCTGTGCTTTCTTTCCCTGCGGTTCAGCAATTCCCAGATTGTTTACACAAACATGCCGTTTTGTGGCCGTGATTGCAGGAGTAAGAGTTGAATGCTTGAGGAAAATGGAACTCTAGCTATTTCTTTGTGCCATTGATTCACCACGTGGGTGTTCAGTGTGTGAAATGCCTTTGAAGGACCTCAGACCTCAGACAGGAACCGCCTCATGGACACTCATATGCCCTCTCCCATGGGGAGCAGCACGGGCCCCTGCTTATACTCCCAGCAGAAGGGATTATCTGCCCCTGGTGGAAGTTCTTTGCTTTTATTCTTGACTCATCATCCATGTGGTTTCCTGAATTAGAAACCTCCACTCTGCCCCTTCCCACCCCAACCTGCCCATTTACACAGAAAGTCTTCCAGCCTTGCTCCTTGGTGACCCTCACCTCTTCCAGGGCCTCATTACCTTTTGCCTAGATACCTTGAGGGACTTCCTTTAAATATCTCTGCTATGTTTTTTCCTTCTTACATTGCTACCAGGGTCACCTCCCTGCAAAACAAACCTGAAAACCTAATCATAGCATGACTTGGGCAGTTCCTGTGGTACCCTCTGTTGTTTATAGATAACATTCATTCTTCCCAGAATAATATACAATCTCTTCCTTGCAGGGAAGGGGGGTTTCAATCTCTCTTGAAAGAGAGAAAGAGAGCAAGACAGAGAGAGAGAGAGAGAGAGAGAGAGAGAAAAGAGGGAGGGAGGAAGAAAGAAAAAAATATGACTGTCTCAGGGACACACTCTACAACACTGCTTGTTGTAAAAGTCACCTAGTTGCTTGAATCTGGCCTGCATGCTGCTTTCTATAGCCCTCAGTCCAAGCATGTTGTTGAGACTGCTTGGAAGAAGAGGCTCCTTTTTCTCATTTGCATGAAAAGCCCTCTATTTGCCAAGTCATGTGCCCACCGGGCTTTAGCCATCTGGGATCAGCATCTTTTAAAAATGTGTCCAGCTGCTCTATTTAGGCAGACTGTGACCCTGGCTGTTTCCTGACAGACTGTAAATCTCAAGGGTGGGGACTATGTCTTCATGGTGCTCCCCCAACTTTAATGCGAGTGTGGATCGCCTGGGGTTCTTGTTAAAGGGCAGGTTCTGATTCATTGGTTCTGGGTGCTGATCCACACTTTGAATAGCAGGGCCCTAAAATCTAGTAGTGTTAATAGCATGTAGTAGGGGCTCCATAAATAAACACTGACTAGGTGGGTAAATGGAAGGAAAGGGGAGAGAGAGGGATGGAGGGATGAAGCCATATTTCACACTTAGCAGAAACCTAAAGATCCATGTTTCTAATGTATTTAGAGAGAAGATGGCAAGTCAAGGTAAAATGATAGATGAGAATGGTGAATTTCTTTTTCTTAGGTAGTTTTTCACAATTGAAGACCAGACTATAAATTCATTAGAGGAGTCCTCTGTAATTTCTCTGCGAGCTTGCCTGTAGCTCTAATCATAAAGCCTGGACATAGACATATATAGATACAGGGGGTACATCACTTGTTAAATATCTACTGTAAAATATTTGTGTGCTGTGACATTTATGTGATTTTTGAGGAATTTAGGGTAGTAATCTTGTTGAATAGACTTGAAACCATTCATTCCAATGTTTCTTTTTGTTTTCCTCAAAAAAATAACAAAAAGTACATACTTTGTCATTGGTGAGGGACAAGCAATAAGGGTAAACACACTTTGTTTTGTTGGGCCACATACGTCTTCAAATTGCTTATCACATTTTAGAATTGGGGAAAGCTGCTGAGAAGGATGAGGCTGGGCTTACATAATGGAGCCAGCAGTGGGCTGAAAGCAAGAGACTGGCCCTGACACTCATGGCTGAGTGACCCTGGGTAAGTCTCTCTAGGCCTCAGTGCCCTTCACTGCACACTCTGTAGATCCAGTGTGTATTTATTGTGTGTTTGCTGTGTGTTAAGGCCCTTAACCCAAGACGGTATGAATATGTCAAATTAGGTGACTCCAGGGTCCTTCAATTTGTTGCTATTTTTGTTGTTTCCCCCTCTCTATATAATTAATAGACCATATTTTTTCTTGAAGTTGCAATAGATCTTTTTTTCAGATTTTAAGATAAGATTTGTGCAAAACGGAAGACGGGTCTAATCTAAGCAGAACTATTGCTTTGTGCGGCTCTTTAGTTCTTAATGGTGAACGTCGTTCCACACGTGGGCTTTTTTTGGAAGCCTTTCTGAAAAGAAAAAGCAAAAGAAGAAGTAGTATGCATTTTTGTTCTTTAACAGCCAGTGGCAAGTAGCACAAAAGCAACACTCAGCTTTCTGACAACATTGTCTTGAAGAATGTACTTGTGTCAGTTTTCAAAGGGAGGCGTTCAGACAGTTGCGTGGTTGTGGATACACAGTAGTCAGTGTTTGCTCCTAGGCTGAGGGTGGTGCTGCTTGTGCTACTTCCAAAACTGAAGAGTGTTTTCTGGGGAAACTGATAAATATTTTGGCCTACCTACATGTTTAACAATAAAAGGAAAAGAGATCATTGCCAGCCAGGTGTAAGTTTTTAAAGTATCTTGTGCTTTCCCTTCATGTCCTATGTAAATGTGCTTTCATACCAACACATATTAGAAGCAGTACAGAACATGAGCAAATTACCATGTAGGGAGTGCATTTCTGGTGTCTGTTTGCTCTCACTTCAGTGGTCAAGAAAGGTGATGTTGACTGACCCCATGGCAGTATTTCTGTGGTGTTTGATGCTATCCCATCTTTAGATTTCATGTACTTGGAACAAATAAATATTCTGGATCCGTCCTACTGGCCTTTTCTTGAATTGGTAGGTGTGACCCCCTCATCCCCATTACATGCAGAAAAAAAAGGTTAGTTAAAGGCTCAATAGCGAAGAGAGCCGTTAACTAAAAACATTTCCGTCAGATACTTATAACGAAAAAATATTAATTTTATAGAGTTGCTACTGTGTTAAAAATAAAACTACAGTAATTTGAAAGTATTTCTGTTGAGCCCCAAATAGGGAGACTGTTTTAGAAAAAGAGTAGGTTTTAAATTCACCATTTTCAATCTAATGAATATGCTGATTTTTTTCAAATAAATCTATTAGGGCACGTTAACTGCTGCTCTCTTTCTTTTTATCAAGTGCCAACACACACATATTCACACATAAAAATTCATACACAGGGCTTCCCTGGTGGCGTGGTGGTTGAGAGTCCGCCTGCCGATGCAGGCGACGCGGGTTCGTGCCCCGGTCCGGGAGGATCCCACATGCCGCCCGTGAGCCATGGCCGCTGGGCCTGCGCGTCCAGAGCCTGTGGTCCGCAACGGGAGAGGCCACAACAGTGAGAGGCCCGCGTATTGCCAAAAAAACAGAAAAGAAAAGAAAAAAAAATTCATACACAGACATAATCAGCACTCGGAAATAGTTTGTAACACAGTGATGACAAAAATTAATATAAAGAAATGTAAGATAAATAGTTCTAAGAGCATTGGAAGAAAAGCATAGAATGGATTCAATAATAAAGAACTGAGTAAAGTCACATGACAAAATAAAAGACAGCATTTGCTGGATGGCTTATAAGTGATGTGCCCTGGTGGCAAGACAGTGTCTCAGAGGGCTGAAATAGCTACTCTAAGCCAACCTCATCCTACACAGTTCAGCTTACATCTCATATCTTTCTTTCGTATTCTTTGCCCCTGAATCTTCTTCCTGCGAACACCCTACTAAGAAAGAACAAACAGTAATAATCCTCATAATTGTGTGTGTAAAATAGGGGAAACAATGTTTGTGTCTTGCAAATTTGTCAGTGCTTCAATTAGCTAGAAAGTTATTTCTGCGAGAATATCAAAAACATGCGTGTTGAACTTTTCCTCTTCAAAAATGCAGCTCTTTATATTTGGCTCTAAGTGTGATTTCTGTCTCCTTATTCTTTTTTTTTTTTAATATTTATTTATTTGGTTGCACCAGGTCTAAGTTGTGGCAGGCAGGCTCCTTAGTTGTGGCTCCAGGGCTCCTTTAGTTGTGGCTTGCTAGCTCCTTAGCTGCAGCATGTGGGCTCCTTAGTTGTGGCATGTGGGCTTCTTATTTGTGGCATGCGAATTCTCAGTTGCGGCACGTGAACTCCCAGCTGCAGCATGCATGTGGGATCCAGTTTCCTGACCAGGGCTCAAACCCAGGCCCCCTGCATTGGGAGTGCGGAGGCTTATCCACTGCGCCATCAGGGAAGTCCCTGTCTCCTTATTCTTAAGTCACCTCTCACATTTTCCCCTCAATGTCACTAAAAATTCTAGCCGAGAAATTGCTTGTTAAAAGATAAATGGATTGAGTATCAGTCGTGTTGCATTTTTCTTCTTTTTCACTTCATCTCTAGAGGAAAAAAAGGGAATAAAGGTTAGAAATGAAATGCTGAGCTGCAAATAATAAAATTTCAATATAGAGATAGTGATGAACTCCAATAAATACCTAATTTAAGAAAAGAATAACGGGATCAAAATTTTTCCTCTCGGTCGCCATTTTGATCCCAAAGCTGTACATGACTGTGATGGTCACTTGGGAACAGGTTTGTTTGCCTTTGAATCTTCTGTTGAATCAATGGTGGAAAAACCAAAAGCAAAAGAGATAAGTGATCCCAGAGAGCTGCTCTTGTAAGGATGGTACTGTCTTAGGTTTCCTTGAGTAGCAAGCCTGAATTTTATATTTTATGAATATGTCTCTTATGATTGTGGAAACTGGTCCCAGGAATGTCATCCCTCTCGCTCTATAGTTAATAAAATGGGCACAATTAATTAGAGCACTTAAGCTGACTATATGCTCCCAGCTCTCAAGGTGCCTCCGTCACATACTTTTCTGATATACTTCATATTGGCCAGTATGATAATACCTTGGATTTAGCTTTTGCAAATGCCCTTTTATATACTTGTTTTCTCATTGTTCTTTGGCAAATGCTATTCTAATTAATAATCACATTTTGAGGTTGCGTGAGAACCGATTGCATGTCTGCTCCCCATATAGTTTTCTTATCAATACAGAGTCCCTAACACATTACAGATTGTTGATAAGTATGTGAGTATTGATTTCCTGCTGAGTGATCTCTGCTGGGCTCATCAACCTTACCTGAGGAAGAAAGACCAATGGTTACTGGTTGTATAGGTTTGGTAACAAACGCTGTGTCTTAGACTGTAACATTAGATAATCTTGCTGCTCTGTTTCCAAATGCTTATGTAATGTGTTGGGCTTGTGTTTATAGTCATTAAGTTACCAACTCTGAGGTAGTGAAGACGTAATTGTGCTTGGGGCATAAAGTAGAATTTCCTAGTAAGAATAGTGTCCATTTGTTTCTTTTTCATTTTTTTCCCGTAGTGATAAGATTGGCCTGTAATTTTGTTACGGAGGAGAGACTGAGAGAATGAGGGAGCAGGAGAGAGAGAGAGGAAGAGAGAGACTCTGCTCTATCAGTAAACTGAGTGCATGTTGATCTTATGGATTTATGGTCTTATGTTTTTGCCCTGGTTAGCCGGAACTTGAATGGTCAGGTGGTTCACATTTCATTTCTTAGCTTTTTTTTGTCATATGATTTAATAGTAGCGTGACCTAATGATAGATCACATGAACCAGGACATTTTGAGAACAAAAAGGGCACTTCTATAATTGTCTGGGAATGAAAACTACCGTCGGGAACTGTAGAGTCACCTTGTCATTATTGTCTTTTTCCTTTAAGCCCTGACTTCACTTGAGAGCCACCCCTGTCTGACTTCCAAAAGAGGCAATAAAGGGCTTTGCTGTGAGTTTTGTTTGTTTGTTTGTTTGTTTTTTGTGGTACACGGGCCTCTCACTGTTGTGGCCTCTCCCGTTGCGGAGCACAGGCTCCGGACGCGCAGGCTCATCGGCCATGGCTCACGGGCCCAGCCGCTCCACGGCATGTGGGATCTTCCTGGACCGGGGCACGAACCCGTGTCCCCTGCATCGGCAGGCGGACTCTCAACCACTGCGCCACCAGGGAAGCCCTTCACTGTGGTTTTGTTGCTCGTGGCCTGTGTGGCTCTGCTAGTGCTTTCTGGCTTTGCACCGTTGCAGCATCTCTCCAAGAGACAAGAAAGATGTTGGCATATCCCAGCAAAGGCTGTATCTATTTTTCTGTGATACAAATGCAGACACTATCAGGGAATCTAATCTGAATCAAGCAGCAACTTTGTTCTCCAAGTATATATTATCGCCATACTGTGATAGACATAAATGCTGTAGCATCAGTCAGAGTAAGTCATGCCACATGCTTCTCTCTAGCCAATCCTTATGGACTTAGCGTTTTTAAAAATCTCACCCTGTGGGTAATTACACTAATAGTGTTTTTAAAGTCAGCCCCTATTTTATGCCATACGCTCTGCCACTTTCCTAAATTATATCTGATCATTAAAACAACCCTATAAGCTAAGTGTCATCATCTCCCCATGTGAAATCTAAAGAAAAAGAAGAGCAGAGAGATTAAGAAACTTGCCTTCTCAATAAACTGTAGATTCTGGGTTCCATCTTAGATCTGTCTGCCTCTAAGCCCATGTTCTTTCTGCTAAACCCTGATATCTCTTTAATTAATAATTACCATCAACTAGAATATCATAACATCTCATTCTTAGTTATTACCCCATAGAAGTCATTTTCTATAAATCTATGAATAAACGTATTTTGTTTTATTTTCATGTTACTTAATGACCATTGTTGAGTCATAAATTAATCAAAATTAATAAGGACTCAGGTTTAGGTAAATAATTGAAAAATCACTGATCCTGGAATTATTAACATAGCAGCAGTTGCTTAAGGATTAACCTGTTTCTTGTGCTTTTTCTCCACAAAGATGAACTAACAAACAAGGTTTTGTTCTCTTCTAAAGATTATTTCAGAGCATAGGATGCTTTATTATGATTATACACTATTAGTGTTCTCAATTCTATAAATATGTGCTTTGAAATATAGCAATGAGGTACAATTTCACCACCTTATCAACCAAGAAAGGAAGCAAGTACCTAAATTATCATCACCATGCTGACAATTTTCAACTTTAAATTATTCACAAAGTTTGAAAGAAGTCTATCCCAACTTTATCTTTATGGAGAATTTAATACGAAAAGTAGTGTTTTTACCTTGTTCCAAGGAAATGTTTCCAGTTCTAATAACAATGAACACATACTGAGGAATGAGCATAGGAAAATCCCAGAGTAAACAAAACAAAACAAAACAAAACAACAAGTCTCTTTCAACAATTCTGCTCTCAGAGGTGAGCAAGATTAAAATATATTTCCCTAACAACCTTTATTTCTCATTAAAGGTAGGTCACAGGCATGTGTGTGTTGATGAAACTGTGAGATCATCTTTTTTTCCCTTTTACAACACCTCTGCCTAGAGAATGCTCAAGCAAAGTTATGGCTATTCTAGTTGGTCAGTTCTCTAGGGAAATGCACACAGGCAAACACTTATCTGCTCACTTCTAGTGATGCACATCTTAACTGGGGTGGACACCGGAAGTTCCCTGTACCAAGTTTCCTTAAGATATTCAGGGCCAATTATGTGGACAGTCCGTAAATGTTTGTTATATTGTTCTCTACCAATGAATGCCTAAAATATAACGTTAATAAAAGATAACATCACTTTAGCTCGCATCTTCCCTTGACTGAAGGGCCATGTAGGGTTGGTTGGATCAAGGTTTGACCAACTTGAAATGTGGGATCTCTCCAAAGGATTGATTAAACAGGGCTTCCAAGCTCTGTACTCACTGTGTGCTGCTAGCTGCACATAGTTAAGGATCTGGGGCTTTTAGGTGAGCAGTGGGATTGCTGGCTTTGTTGGCAATACTCCCTTGTTTACACGGCACCAATTAATTTATAACATACAAGAATTTCATTGCCCTGTTTATCTTTGTAAGTCTCAAAAGAGAATGATAACCTTCCCTTTTCCCTTATGTGGTTATACGTGTGCTGTTTACAACACTAAAAAAATGTCTAGGACTTTATCCTTTAGAGATGCAATGATGTAAATACACATAGAAGTTAAGAAAAATGAGTATTTAAATAATTAATTTAAAATTTTGCCATAAAAGCATATTGTAATAGAAAGAGCATGTACAAGCTGTCAGAAGCTTTAACTCTGGAGCTATCCCCGCATCTTGCTAGTTGTGTGTGCCTGCGGGAAAGCTGTAGACATGAAGCCTCATTTTCCTTATTAGTGAAGTGCAGATGCTGCCACATTGCCTAATCTCGGTGTCTGAGAGGACCAAATGAAAGAAAACACCTGAAAGTCCTTCCAAAACCATGAAGTGCTATACACATATAAGCTGGTATTACTAAAAATATTACATTTAACATACTTTTCTTCTGACTCTTAAGTAAAACAAAGTTGGCTTTTGGTGGAAAAAATACTGTCACAATGATGTGAAAATTAAATTTCACAAATTTCTGCCCCAAGGTAATTTTATAACCAACTAGAGAGGAATCTGGTTATCTTAACTATAATCTAACTTTTATAAAATTTATTTTTCTATTAGGTTGAGTTTATAGACAAGCCGTCTAATATATTGTCACCTACATGATTTTAGTTTTTAAGTTTCCTACTTTCAATATATATCTCTCCTTAAGTTTTCTTTCTCTCTCGCTCTCTCTTTTTTGTTTTTCTTTCTTTACTTCCTCCCTCTCTCCTTAGCTACTTCCTTCTTCCTGTCGTTCTTTCTTTTCTTTTTTTTTCTTTCCTTTTCTTTTCTTTCATCCTTCTTCTTCTCCGTCACCTTCTTACTGTTGCTGTTGTTGACCTCTGCCACCTCCTCCTGCATCTCCCTTTTCCCCCCTCTTCCTCCTCCTTCTCTCTCCCTCCCTCCCGCCCCCTGCCCCACCCACTCCATCTCTTATTTTGCTTTCCTGACATCTGACCCAAATACAGTTGGGTCACTATGACTGTATGACTTTTGCTAACCCCAGTGACCAGGAGCTTACATACCTCGCCAATGTCCACCTGGTCACCTTGCTTTTGTGCTCTTGACAGCCTTGCCCAGTTTATGCATTTCTGACTTCTCAATTCTCCTGAACCATCCTGTCCCAGAATTCCATGCCATGTAACCATTTAGAAATCCATATTCCTAAATCTGTGATGTGTGAAATACCGCTCGAACATTATGTCCCTAGCTTTCCCAGTCCCTGAGATGCTACGTTCACTTTATCTTGGTTCTTGTTATTTCACTAACCCATTCCTCCTCATTAGCCAGAATCAGATTTACAGGAGCCCATCCTCCAGTCCCATTGCCTCTTGGGACGCCAAGCCTCCATTTAGTCTTTGACAGAGATTAACAGACGATGTCCCAACTGTCTAAGTTCACTCTCAGCACTACCTCCTGTGCTTCACTTGGTGAGAGATGTCACATGTGCATCATGCTTTTCTCCAGGTGGCCCAGACAATTGTAGCTTCTTGCTGCAGCAGCCGTAATCCTGTTCCCTTTCTCTCTGTCTTTAGTTGCATGTTCCCCAGTCCCTCTACTCCTTCAAGTCTAGAAACCTCCACACAGGTGTTTCTCTTCTTTTAAGAAGTACTTCTCTGACCCACTTCTACCAGAATGTGTATCTAAGAAATGATGCATATTTTGTGTCGTGTTTCTTGTTCTCCCTATGCCAGTGTCACAGACGGGTTCTGTTTTCATCATTCTCCTTACCCTCATTATTTCCCGACTGCTCGCTGAGGGTTTCTCAGAGATTGCTCTTCGTCCCCCTTTCTTTTTTTTAACCTACATCCCTGAGGAATATCATTTACTCTCACTACTTGTGTAGCCCACTGCACACACATCATCTCCTCAGATATCCTTAGGCAGGACCAAATTAACACATTGAAGATTACATTCTGGAATCTCTCCCCCAGATCTGTTTCCTCACAGTCTCCTCCACCTTAGGAAATCACTGAATGCATCAAGTTGGAAATTCCTGAGTGTTGTTGGATTCCTCCCTTTCTCTCACCTTCCACACTCCCTGTCCCCTGACACATCCTCGTTTGGTGCACTTTTTTTGTCTTCCTGCCGCTATTGCCTCTTAGTTGGGCCTTCAGCAATAACCTCCTACCCTGTCTCTGCTGTTTCCACTTAGCTCTCCATACAGCAGCAAGAAAGCACCTCTAAAATTGTATATCACACCATGCCACTTGCCTACTTAAAACCCTGAAGTCACTTAAGTTTGCACTTAAAATAAAATCCAATATCTTTCCCAAGCCCAAACATAATAGCCAATATTTTTTTTTCTTTTCCATTATGGTTTATTAAAGGATATTGAATATAATTCTCCGTGCTATACAGTAGGACCATGTTGTTTATCCATTCTATATGTAATAGTTTGTATCTGCTAACCCCAAACTCCCAGTCCACGCCTACCCAACTTCTCCTCCCCCTTGGCAACCACAAGTCTATTCTCTATATCTGTGAGTCTGTTTCTGTTTCATTGATAAGTATTTGTGTCATCTTTTAGATTCCACATATAAGTGATATGATATGGTATTTGTCTTTCTCTTTCTGACTTAGTTCACTTAGTATGATAATCTCTAGGTCCATCTGTGTTGCTGCAAATGGCATTATTTCATTCTTTCTATGGCTGAGTAATATTCTATTGTGTGTGTGTATGTGTATGTATGTATGTATATATATATATATGCCACATCTTCTTTATCCATTCATCTGTCAGTGGACAATTAGGTTGTTTCCATGTCTTGGCTGTTGTAAGTTGTGATGCTATGAACATAGGGGTGCATGTATCTTTCTGAATTAGAGTTTTGTCCAGATATATGCCCAGGAGTGGGATTGCAGGATCATATGGCGACTTTATTTTTAGTTTTTTGAGGAACCTCCGTACTGTTTTCCACAGTGGCTGCACCAGTTTACATTCCCACCAACAGTGTAGGAGGGTTCCCTTCTTTCAACACCCTCTCCATCATTTGTTATTTGTAGACTTTTTAATGATGGCCACTCTGACCAGTGTGAGGTGTTACCTCATTGTAGTTTTGATTTGCATTTCTCTAATAATTAGTGATGCTGAGCATCTTTTCATGTGCCTGTTGTCCACCTGTATGTCTTCTTTGGAGAAATACCTATTTAGATGTTCTACCCATTTTTTGATTGGGTTATTTGTGGGTATTTTTGTTGTTGTTATTGAGTTGTATGAACTGTTTGTATAATTTGGAAATTAAGCTCTTGTCAGTCGCATCATTTGCCTATGTTCTCTTCTAGGAGTTTTATGGTGTCATGTCTTATATTTAAGTCTTGAAGCCATTTTGAGTTTATTTTTGTGCATGGTGTGAGGGTGTGTTCTAACTTAATTGATTTACGTGTGCATAATAACCAATATTTAAATGTATCTTTTTATTTATTACCATAATCACCCTATGAAGTAAGTACTATTACTATCCTAGCTAAATAGACAAGGAGTCTGAGGCACAGAGAAGACGGGAAACCTGTCCACATTCCTACAGGTAATAACTGGTGAATCCAGGGTTAAAACTCAGGCAGTAGCCTCCAGAGTCTGTATCATGAATCAGTGTAGGTCGTTACTTAAAAGCCCTGCAGAGCTGCCCATTGTCTACCCATTCAGCCTGACTGAATCCACTAGAATGTAAGCTCCACAAGGACAGAGGTGTTAGTCTGCTCGGTTCCCCCAGAACCTGAAACAGTGTGTGTACCTGAGAGGCAAGCTCTTGTCCACCTGTGGACTTTGCACATGTTGGTCCCTTTACCTGGACCAACTGCCAAATTTTACCATGGACACTTCCTTCTTGTCTCTACCATGGACACTTCCATCTTGTCTATACCATGGACACTTCCTTCTTGTCTTTAAGGTCTTAATTAAACTGTGATCCCTACTCCTAAACCCCCAAAATAGTCCCTCCCTAGTCACCCTATAGCAAATCCTGTCTGACTGTTCTTACCTCATCATTCAGTTAATTTCCTTCATGCAATGTATCTCAGTTCAAACTTCTTGTTAATTAATGTATTCTTCTCCCTTGTGACCTATCTGCCAGAATGTAAACTCCACAAGGGCATAGACATTTGTACTATTGTAAGCCCAGTATCCGCCACAGCAGCCATTCAGAAAATATTTGTTGAATGAATCAACTTTCCAGTTTCAACTTTAAGCTCTCTTTAAGCTCAGAGACAACCTCAAACATGCATAGCTATTCCTGGTGTAGTCATAAATTCAGTAGACATTAAATAATTTATCATAGGGGACTTCCCAAGTGGTGCAATGGTTAAGAATCCACCTGCCAACACAGGGGACAAGGATTCGAGCCCTGGTCCGGGAAGATCCCACATGCCGCGGAGCAACTAAGCCCGTGCGCCACAGCTACTGAGCCTGCGCTCTAGAGCCCACGAGCCACAACAACTGAGCCTGCGTGCCTAGAGCCCGTGCTCCACAACAAGAGAAGCCACCGCAGTGAGAAGCCCACACACCACAACAAAGAGTAGCCCCCACTGGCCACAACTAGAGAAACCTGCGCTCAGCAATGAAGACCTAATGCAGCCAAAAATGAATAAATAAATAAATCATTTATCATAAAGCTAGTTCTATGCTGGGTACTGGAGATGCCACACAGAACATTTCTCTTTGTTCTAGACTGTGAGCTCTCCAAGTTCAGGACCATTTTTAACTTGCATTACAATAATACATGATTATAATGTAATACGGTATGACGTGATTGTAGAATAACCCATTATTCTTAGAATTTAAGCCACAGTACCAAAACCCAAGTTGATATAAGTTGCTAGACCATTTTATTTTCCAATGAGCCATATACATTTACTTCCAAAAGGCAGGTCTCCTGTTAACTGACTTTGTTGGGGCTAAACTATAGTATCCCCTACGTCTTTCAACAGGAAGATGCCCCTTAGTTTGATTTTGACCTTCCTCACAGGACAAGTAGCAACTTGCTTGGCTCATAGTATTGCTTACTGATTCCTGCTGTTGTGAGCTTTTTCTCAAATGCTGGCTTCTGCCTCAGCAAAAATGACCTCACAACTGAACTTTTCAAGAAGGTACCCTTTCTCCCATTTCTGCTGTTCCCCAGTCTTGTTCACAAGGTTTTTTGTAACTCTGTATCTAATGTGATTTTGTTCGTGCAGCATTGGTCCCTAATTCTCCAAAGATCTGGTTTCACCCTCTGCAGGATCTCATAATCCCACTGTAATTAACTTTTCTTATCTTTACCCTCTTTTGTTGAATTCTTCAATAATCTATCTTAAAAATTAAGCACCAAATGTGAGGGATCAATGCACATATCAGTCATACAAGATCCTTTTGCAGGAATTAATGCCACATCCAGTCTCCTTCCACTTCGCAGCACGTGCTTCCACACGGGTGCGTGCATGTGTGTGCAGGGGGTACGTAAACACATGTGTATCTCCCCATGCAAATATTGAAATAGCCAACACAGTAGATAAGGTTTACAGTGGGCTTAAGTCCACAGTGAGAAAATAAACAAGATAGGGAATAATTATTACGATGATGACGAATACAGTGTCCTAGTTGTTTACACCAGAGTCAATAGGAAATTAAAGCAAACAAGCAAACAAAACTTCTGTTAGTCGAAGTTGTCATCCTTCTAGCATAACAGGTGGCAGCGTAGGTTCATGAATAAAGTGCTTCTAAAATGTATTTATAGCTACTGATCATTTCTTTAGAAAAAGAATGGAAAAATTGGTGAAGGAGTAATGCTGTGAATTATCAAAGACTTTTAAAGGATTGAACCTCCCCTCGCACCCTTGAAGTGAATTAGACATGTATTATGTTCACTCCTTTAGAAAGTGAATAGGCTTAGAGTATCAAGAATTGACTTGGTTAACACAAATAGTACAGTGGTTCTCAGCTGGGGGCATTTTTACCTTCCACTCCAGGAGACATTTAGCAACGTCTGGAGACATTTATGATTTTAACAACTAAGGGTTGCATCTAATCAGTAGAAGCCAGGGTGCTGCCAACCATCCTACAGTGTATAAGTTGACCCCCTTCACACATCTACACAAGTACACACACACATAAACACACACCTCAAATAATTTTCTAGCCCCAAACAACAGTAGCACCAAGATTGGGAAACCCTGGGAGAGCCTAATACAGTCCTCAGAATCTGACTCTGTAGTCTTTCCCTAAAAACATCATAAAAATTACAGTTAATATTTTCTAAGCCCCCTTACTGGGTATAATTCCCTCAGAAAATCTTTATTAGAAATGACTATGGGAGTGTAAGATATGCCCCTTCTTGACTCCTTCTGTAATATGGTTGGACATATTGGAGAGATGTTATTAGCACTGAGTCCTGGGATTTTTATGTAAAAGATTATGTAGCCATTTACCAATTTACCAAAAGTTCCTCTTGGTCGACATAAGGACTCATAGTCTCAGCACTAGAGACTATGGGCAAGAGTCAGAAAGTTTTAGTACTTTTGCTTCCATTAAATTCTCAGTCGTCTGTGTGAGATAATTGTACAGATTACTTGCAACATATTTTTTCTTCTCCTAATCATTCTTGGAATTGACCCCTTGCTGTGTATAGACATGCATGATTATTGGCTGCCCTTGGGCACCATCTGGGACACATAATTTATACTTTCAGTTGTCAGGAATTTGGAATTAATGGAATGTTATGATTTTTACTGTATCTCAAAAAGTAGGTTTCAGAAGAGGTTAAGCATAGAGATAAGATTATAAGGTAAGGAAACAGTGAAAGGGTCTCTTATAATGAGCTGCCAACCTGACGGAGAGCAGCAGTAAAGAAAGATGGCTTAGATTTGCTCCCAAACTGTACTCCCTTTACTTCAGTTACTTTCTCACACCCAATGCTTAATTCCAGTTCTTGATTTCCAGTTGTTTCATATAAACAATACTATATTATTAAGATTAATAACTATTATAAGTATTAGTGTTACCATATTAATAACATTTAAGCATTTACTCAAATGTTTTATTTATATTTTCCCACTATACTTTTAAACAACCTGATGAGACATGTTCCCTTTGTTTCTGAAAGGGACAGTGAAGCTTATAGAAGCTGTCTTGCTTTCCTGGGGTTGCAGAACTTGTAAGTGGCACATTTTCATTCAAACTCAGGTTTGTCCGATTCTGTCACAGGCAATGGTCCTAATCTCCAAATTATTACTGTACTAGTGTTTGTGGTGATTTACTTTAACGTTTAAACAATTTAATTTGTTTTATTTTTTGTTTCCATTACGGAAGTCATAAGTTTTATGTGAACTTTAGGAGGGGAGGCTTAGGAATCAAAATATTATATCCCAGTTACATATTTTGGTAAGGTACAAAAAGGTTTAGTATCATTATTTTGACATTGGCAGGTAACAGTCAAGAACATGTAACATTTTCTGAACTGTATCAACATTCACCAACTGTAATCTGTAATTATGATTTTATGTGACATCCCAGTTACATATGCTGGAGACATTTACTCTCTTGAAGAGGACCTTCACCTGCTTGGAGGAGAAACTTAGCTGAGTTTAAAAATGCTGTTCCTAAAGATCATTGAATCATCTTGAAATCACTGACTGAGACCTGCAAGATGGTGGAGGAGTAAGACGTGGAGATCACCTTCGTCCCCACAAATACATCAGAAATACATCTACATGTGGAACAGCTCCACCAGAACAACTACTGAACACCGGCAGAAGACCACAGACTTCCCAAAATGCATGAAACTCCCCACGTACCTGACTGTGTGGCTGACAGCGTCTTGGTGTTCCGGCCGGGTGTCAGGCCTGTGCCGCTGAGGTGGGAGAGCCAAGTTCAGAACATTCATCCACCAGAGACCTCCCAGCTCCACATAATATCAAGCGGCAAAAGCTCTCCCAGAGATCTCCATCTCAACGCTAAGACCTAGGTCCACTCAATGACCAGCAAGCTACAGAGCTGGACATCCTATGGGAAACAACTAGCAAGACAGGAACACAACCCCACCCATTAGCAGAGAGGCTGCCTAAAATCATAATAAGGTCAGACATCCCAAAACCCACCACCAGATGTGCTCCTGCCAACCAGAAAGAAAAGATCCAGCCTCATCCACCAGAACATAGGCACCAGTCTCTTCAACCAGGAAGCCTACACAACCCACTAAACCAACCTTAACCACTGGGGGCAGACACCAGAAACGAGAACTAAGAACCTGCAGCCTGCGAAAAGGAGACCCCAAACACAGTAAGTTAAGCAAAATGAGAAGACAGAAACACACAGCAGATGAAGGAACAAGGTAAAAACCAACCAGACCAAACAAATGAGGAGGAAATAGGCAGTCTACCTGAAAAACAATTCAGAGTAGTGATAGTAAAGATTAAAGATGGTCCAAAATCTTGGAAATAGAATGGAGAAATTACAAAAAACCTTTAACAAGGACCTAAAAGAACTAAAGAGCAAACAAACAATGATGAACAACACAATAAATGAAATTAAAAATTCTCTAGAAGGAATGAATATCAGAATAACTGAGGCAGAAGAACGGATAAGTGACCTGGAAGGTAAAATACTGGAAATAACTACCACAGAACAGAGTAAAGAAAAAAGAATGAAAAGAATTGAGGACAGTCGTGGAGACCTCTGGAACAACATTAACCACACCAATATTCGAATTATTGGGGTCCCAGACGAAGAGAAAAAGAAAGGAACTGAGAAAATATTTGAAGATATTATAGTTGAAAACTTCCCGAATATGGGAAAGGAAATAGTCAAGCACAGGAAGCACAGAGAGTCTGGTACAGGATAAATCCAAGGAGAGGGCTTCCCTGGTGGTGCAGTGGTTGAGAGTCCGCCTGCCAATGCAGGGAACACTGGTTCGTTCCCCAATCCAGGAAGATCCCACATGCTGCAGAGTGGCTGGGCCCATGAGCCATGGCCACTGAGCCTGCGCATCCAGAGCCTGTGCTCCGCAATGGGAGAGGCCACAATAGTGAGAGGCCCGCATACCGCAAAAAAAAAAAAAAAAAAAAATCCAAGGAGAAACATGCCAAGACACATATTAATCAAACTATCAAAAATTAAATACAAAGAAAAAATATTTAAAAGCAGCAAGGGAAAAACAACAAATAACATACAAGGGAATCCCCATAAGGTTAACAGCTGCTCTTACAACAGAAACTCTACAAGCCAGAAAGGAGTGGCAGGACATATTGAAAGTGATGAAAGGGAAAAACCTACAGCCAAGATTACTCTACCCAGCAAGAATCTCATTCAGATTCGATGGAGAAATTAAAACCTTTAAAGACAAGCAAAAGCTAAGAGAATTCAGCACCACCAAACCAGCTTTACAACAAATGCTAAAGGAACTTATCTAGGCAAGAAACACAAAAGAAGGATAAGACCTACAATAAAAAACCCAAAACAGTGAAGAAAATGGTAATAAGAACATACATATTGATAACTCTCTTAAATATACATGGATTAAATGCTCCAAGCAAAAGACATAGTCTGGCTGAATGGATACAAAAACAAGACCCATATATATGCTGTCTACAAGAGACCCACTTCAGACCTAGGGACACATACAGACTGAAAGGCGATGGAAAAACATATTCCATACAAATGGAAATCAAAAGGATGCTGGAGTAGCCATTCTCATATCAGACAAAATAGACTTTAAAATAAAGACTATTACAAGAGACAATGATCAAGGGATCAATCCAAGAAGAAGATATAACAATTGTAAATATTTATGCACCCAACAGAGGAGCACCTCAATACATAAAGCAAATGCTAACAGCCATAAAAGGGGAAATCGACAGTAGCACAGTTGCAGGAGGGGACTTTAACACCCCACTTTCACTTATGGACAGATCATCCAAAACGAAAATAAATAAGGAAACACAAGCTTTAAGTGATACATTGAACAAGATGGACTTAATTGATATTTATAGGACATTCCATCCAAAAACAACAGAATACACTTCTCAAGTGCTCATGGATCATTCCGCAGGATAGATCGTATCTTGGGTCACAAATCAAGCCTTGGTAAATTTAAGAAAATTGAAATCACATCAAGTATCTTTTCCGACCACAACAGTATGAGCCTAGATATCAATTACAGGAAAAAGTCTGTAAAATAGACAAACATATGGAGCTAAGCAATACACTACTAAATAACGAAGAGATCACTGAAGAATTCAAAGAGGAAATCAAAAAATACCTAGAAAGAAACGACAATGAACACACGACGACCCAAAACCTATGGGATACAGCAAAAGCAGTTTTAAGAGGGAAGTTTATAGCAATACAATCCTACCTCAAGAAACAGGAAATGTGTCAAATAAGCAACCTAATCTTACACCTAAAGCAGTTAGAGAAAGAAGAACAAAAAAGCCCCAAAGTTAGCATAAGGAAAGAAATCATGCAGATCAGATCAGAAATAAATGAAAAAGAAATGAAGAAACATTACCAAAGATGAATAAAACTAAAAGCTAGTTCTTTGAGAAGATAAAGAAAATTGATAAACCTGTTAGCCAGACTCATCAAGAGAAAAAGGGAGAAGACTCAAATCAATAGAATTAGAAATGAAAAAGGAGAAGTAACAACTGACACTGCAGAAATACAAAGAATCATGAGAGATTACTGCAAGCACCTATATGCCAATAAAATGGACAACCTGGAGAAATGGACAAATTCTTAGAAAAGCACAACCTTCCGAGACTGAACCAGGAAGAAATAGAAAATATAAACAGACCAATCACAAGCACTGAAATTCAGACTGTGATTAAAAATCTTCGAACAAACAAAAGCCCAGGACCAGACAGCTTCACAGGCGAATTCTCTCAAACATTTAGAGAAGAGCTAACACCTATCCTTCTCAAACTCTTCCAAAATATAGCAGAGGGAGGAACACTCCCAAACTCATTCTACGAGGCCACCCTGATACCAAAACCAGACAAAGATGTCACAAAGCAAGAAAACTACAGGCCAATATCACTGGTGAATATAGATGCATAATCCTCAACAAAATACTAGGAAACAGAATCCAAGAGCACATTAAAAGGATCATACCCCATGATCAAGTGAGGTTTATCCCAGGATTGCAAGGATTCTTCAATATAGGCAAATCAATGTGATACACCATATTAACAAATTGAAGGAGAAAAACCATATGATCATCTCAATAGATGCAAAAAAAGCTTTTGAGAAAATTCAACACCCATTTATGATAAAAACCCTCCAGAAAGTAGGCATAGAGGGAACTTACCTCAACATAATAAAGGCCATATATAACAAACCTACAGCCAACATCTCAATGGTGAACAACTGCAACCTCTTCCTCAAAGATCAGGAACAAGACAAGGCTGTCCACTCTCACCACTACTCTTCAACATAGTTTTGGAAGTTTCAGCCACAGCAATCAGAGAAAAAGAAATAAAAGGAAATAAAATCGGAAAAGAAAAGTAAAGCTGTCACTGTTTGCAGATGACATGATACTATACATAGAGAATCCTAAAGATGCTACCAGAAAACTACTAGACCTAATCAATGAATCTGGTAAAGTAGCAGGATACAAAATTAATGCACAGAAACCTCTTGCATTCCTATACAGTAATGATGAAAACTCTGAAAGAGAAATTAAGGAAGCACTCCCATTTACCATTGCAAGGAAAAGAATAAAATACCTAGGAATAAACCTACCTAAGGAGAAAAAAGACCAGTATTCAGAAAACTATAAGACACTGATGAAAGAAATTAAAGATGATACAAACAGATGGAGACATACACCATGTTCTCGGATTGGAAGAATCAACATTGTGAAAATGACTATACTACCCAAAGCAATCTACAGATTCAATGCAATCCCCATCAAGCTACCAATGGCATTTTTCACAGAATTGGAACAAAACAGTTCACAATTTGTATGGAAACACAAAAGACCCCAAATAGCCAAAGCAATCTTGAGAAAGAAAAATGGTGCAGGAGGAATCAGGCTCCCGGACTTCAGACAATACTACAAAGCTACAGTAATCAAAACAGTATGGTACTGGCACAAAAACAGAAATATAGATCAATGGAACAGGATAGAAAGCCCAGAGATAAACCCACACATATGTGATCACCTTTTTTTTGATAAAGTAGTCAAGAATATACAATGCAGAAAATACAGTTTCTTCAATAAGTGGTGCTGGGCAAACTGGACAGCTACATGTAAAAGAATGAAATTAGAACACTTCCTAACACCATACACAAAAATAAAACTCAAAATGGATTAAAGACCTAAATGTAAGGCCAGACACTATCAAACTCTTAGAGGGAAACTTAGGCAGAACACGCTATGACATAAATCACAGCAAGATCCTTTTTGACCCGCCTCCTAGAGAAATGGAAATAAAACAGAAATAAACAAATGGGACCTAATGAAATTTAAAAGCTTTTGCACAGCAAAGGAAACCATAAACAAGACAGAAAGACAGCCCTGAGAATGGGGGAAAATATTTGCAAATGAAGCAACTTACAAAAGATTAATCTCCAAAATTTATAAGCAGCTTAAGCAGCTCAATATCAAAAAAACAAACTACCCAATCCAAAAATGGGCAGAAGAGTTAAATAGACATTTCTCCAAAGAAGATATACAGATTGCCAACAAGCCCATGAAAGGATGCTCAACGTCGCTAATCATTAGAGAATTGCAACTCAGAAAACCACAATGCGGTATCACCTCACACCAGTCAGAATGGCCATCATCAAAAAATCTGCAAACAGTAAATCGTGGAGATGGTGTGGAGAAAAAGGAACCCTCTTGCACTGTTGTTGGGAATGTACATCAATACAGCCACCATGGAGAACAGTATGGAGGTTCCTTAAAAAACTGAAAGTCGAACTATCATATGACCCAGCAATGCCACTACTGGGCATATATCCCGAGAAACACGTAATTCAAAAAGAGTCATGGGGACTTCCCTGGTGGCTCAGTGGTTAAGAATCTGCCTGCCAATGCAGGAGACACAGGTTCAAGCCCTGGTCCGGAAAGGTCCCAAATGCCGTGGAGCAGCTAAACCCGTGCACCACAACTACTCAGCCTGTGCTCTAGAGCCTGCAAGCCACAACTACTCAGCCCACATGCCACAACTATTGAAGCCCGGGTGCTGCCTAGAGCCTGTGCCTTTCAACAAGAGAATGCACCGCAACGAGAAGCCCACGCAATGTAACAAAGAGTAGCCTCTGCTCGCCGCAACTACAGAAAGCACATGCGCAGCAAGGAAGACCCAATGCAGCCCAAATAATTAATTAATTAATTAATTACATTTAAAAACAAAAGAGTCATGTACCACGATGTTCACTGCAGCACTCCTACAATAGCCAAGACAGGGAAGCAACCTAAGTGTCCATCGACAGATGACTGGATAAAGAAGATGTCGCACATATATACAATGGAATATTACTCATTTTGAAATCATTAATTGCTATTAATACTCCTCTACTAATTTTTTTAAGATCTTTTGATTGATGATTTTAACTTTAAAAAAAACCGTATAATTCCATATTTTGCTTGCAACATTTGTCTTCACACAGTTAAAGTGTCATATGTCAATGTTTTAATGGTAAGGATAACTGTAGTGTAGAGTTTCTTTAAAACAAAGTGAATAATTAAATTGCACAATCATCTCTGGTTTTATTTACTTAAGTGTTCTTTCACATTTTGTGGTTTTTTCTTTCCCCTGATGAGTATGTGGCATGTAGCTATATATTCACAAGCTACAAAAGAGTAAACAATGAAAAGTATGTTTCTCTCTATCATCAGACCCTAAAGTCCATTCCCTGGAGTCACCTATTTGTGAATCTAATCTTTCCAGAAATATTCTTTGCATATAGATATAGATGGGTATAGATATAGTCATAGATGCACACACTTTTACATTTATATGCATGTATGTACATACACTTGTATATATGTGGTCTCTTAGGCTGTAAATGTGAATATATTATATAAACACTCTCCTTCAGTTTTTTTATTATATAAACACTCTCCACACCTCAGTTTTCTTTCACTCAGTAATATCTCTTAAAACATTGCACACTGACAAATACAGAGGTATTTCATCCCTTCTAAGGGATGCAAAGTGAATTGCTGAATAGATGCTGAGATTTGTCTTCAGAAAATCAGACTAAGGAGCATTTTAGCTGTCTAGAATCAACTTTAAATTCCTTTTTCACATATTTTCATTTGTTTAACTTTGGAGCTCTCGCCAGTCATGTTCTTTCACGATTCTTCACACTTCCAAATTTGATTTTATTTGTTGTTTGTTGCCATGATTTTTCTCCACCTCCGCGCATCACAATGAATTGGTTTCCCTGCATGTCAAAACTGTCACTGAAATGCTGTTTTGAAAGCTCGCAGGCTTTGCAAGTACTTTTGAACTCATCACACATTTCTCTGGAAATAGTGTTTCATGAGGGAGACCATGTCTTGATTATATATTTCCTAATAAAAGTAAGAGACAGAAGATTATGTTGCTTCCCTCATTAATCTTCAGACTCAGAAGAAATCAGAAAAATCCATTTTTATTTTGTTTATGTAATTGTTTAGAGGCCATATATTACCAATAGATCAAAATAAAGGACATTAATTTTTCTCTTGTTCTGAGAAACGTTTATTGAAGGCCCTCCATTTCCTAAGCATTATGCCATGTGTTAAGGATTCACTAAGAAAAGTTCTAGACCCCTGCCTTCCATAAAGCTAATGAAGGAGGCAAGAAAGTGGGTGAAAAATACTAGGACATGGTTTTGTATAATTGAGGTGTGCGTTGAATACTGCGGGAATATGAATAGGTATGTAGCCACGTAGGGGTCAGAGGAAGGCTTCACTAATTAGACAACACTTGATCTGAATCTTAATGGCTGAGGAGTTTAAGCCAGATAGAGAAAGGACTGGGGAAGGAGTGATGCAAGAGGTAGAGAGGAAACAAAAGATTCAGGCAGAAGGAATTAATTCAGTCCAAAGCAAGAAATCGGATAATACATTTGGGAAGCTCTAAGTTTGGTATAACTGAAGTGTACTGCACATGTGATGACTACAAAGAACCCCCGCCCTCCAGGGACAGTCAAGGATCCTCATGCCAAGGAGCTTTGAGCAGCTTAAGTTTTCAGGCAGGGAGCAACATGAACAGATTTTTAACTCTGGCAGCTGTATGGCAGATGGACTTGAGAAAGATGAGAGTGGGCCATTTCAGAAGCTACTGAAATAGTCCAGGCCAGAGCTGATGAGACACAGACCTAAGCATTGGCAGCGATGATGGGGGAAAAAAAAACGTTTGAGATTTATCTAGAAATTAGACAGATCTTAATTCACTCCTGAGTCATTGAGTAAGAAGGTAGTAGACCTACAGGCTAGTAGGTTCTGTCCTAAATACTGAGGATCGATGGAATGTATGAAGAAAAGAGGCAAATTATCAAATAAGAGCACTAATATTTTCCATGCTGCATTTGGAAGTTTATACTAGTGCAATGAGGACAGAAAGAGAGAGTAATGATTTCTCTCTGGGGAACTGCCAGTCTCAACTCTGCTGGAGCCTTGCATGTGAACGGCATGGATAGGAGTCAGGGAACAGATCCCAGAGGGCTTATATGCCTCATTAAGAGTTTGGACTTTATCTTCTAGGCAAAGAAAGCAATTGATGAGTTTTAAGCCAGACATGCCCTTTAAAAAGTTTATTGTAAGAATCGTGTGGAAGACAAATTGGAGGTGGGTAAGACCTGAGGCAGGAAGAACAGCAAAAAGGCCAGTTTAATAATATGGAAGAGGTGAGAATTACGGAAGTAATGGCAGGAATGGAGGGCAGGACACAGATAAGACAGTTGTTATGAGTTAAAATCAGTAATAGTCATGAATTAGAGGGGTGAGTGGAACAACAGAATTGAGGATGGCTCCCAAATTGTGCAGTGATCAACTTGGTGAACAGGGGCAGGAACCCCACAAAAGGGGCTGCATTCCTGGGAAATACGATATGTGAGGTTTTGGTTCTGTTGAATTTTAGGAACCTGTGCAAACATCAAGTGGAGAAGTCTAGTTGGTGGCTGAATATATGGGACTTGAGGGTCAGCAGTGTTGTCTGGTGAAAGTTACAAAAAAGATCTGAGAATTATTGTGTGTAGTTGGCTGTTGTAGCTATAAAGATGGATCACACTGTGCAGGAAGAGTGTGTAGATTGAGGCCACAAGAAGTTGATGAACAAACTTCTAAGAAACTACCCCATGATGGGCAAGGCCACTCGACCTCCCCCCAAAACCCCTCCAACTTCATGGCTTCAGCCTTGTAGATCTTTTTATGTTTTTGATGCTCCAACCTTGCTCCCACTCAGGGCCATTGAACTAACAGATTTTTTTTTTTTTCTCCATCAAATGTTTTGCTTAATGGCTACTTCCTCAGAGAAGACATCTCTGACCACCCTGTATTACCGCCCCCATTTACATCTCTGTCATCTCTGTCACCTTCCCCCTAGTTTATTATCTTCATGATTTTGACTGATCACTTATTTAGTATCCTATTGCCTCTCTTAATTCTCCCCATCTTAAATCACCATGAAATAGGATCTTGCCTATCGATTTTGCCATGTACTTCCAGCCACAGATTGTGCCTGAGATGTGATAGCTTGAGAAATATTTGAACTATGTAAGAATGCCAAATTCCTTACACCAGATATGGTTTTATTTATATATGTAAGATATGTAACTGTCAGCTTTATTCCTATTTTGACTAAATGTGCATTTGCAGAAAGACCATGACTTCTTTTCAGTTCCTGTATCTTGTATATGTTTTTGTCTTAACAACATATATTACTACAGTATCTAACTTCAAATGTTTTTATAGTTAGATTTTATAATCTAAGTGGAGATTTTAATTGTCTTTAGACTCGAGTCAGAATCTCATTATTTGCAACAAATGAACCACAAAACTTTTGACAGTTCTTTTCCAAAAGTGATTAAATTTTATTTGGAGTATGCTTCCTATTTTTGTGTTATTTTGTGTACCAAGAATTTTTTTAAAAAACACTTATTTAAAATATAAGGTATAATAATAACACAAACATTTTTGGACTCATCATCCAACTCAAGAACCAGATCATCATCAATAAATGAATCTTTCTATTTCTCCCCTATCCTAAACCCCCTGCCTCAGCATAGTATCTACCATACTGGGTTGGAGCTCATCATTTTCCTGCTTTAAAAACAAAATTCTTTCATGTGAGTATGTATGCATGCCTAAAAACTGTATTAATTAATTTATTCATTAAGTAGTTATTGAATCAATTATATCCATTGAGCTTTATAAAAGTGGTGCTACACTGTATAGAGCTCTCTCTGGCTTGCTTTTATTGATTAATGTTACTTTTCTAAGATTCATTCATGTTATTTTGCATTATTATAGTTCATTCAGTTTTACTGCTATATAACATTCCATTGTGTTAGTATACATAAGTTAATTATCTAGACTTCTGTTAATGGACTTTTTTTTTTTTATTTCAGTTTTGGTTTTAAGGTTTTTACTATTACTGTTTTGCTATCACAACAGTATTGACATGGATGTTCTTGATAGCCTCCCTAGTGCAAGAGTTGTCTAGAGTCAAACTGTCTTTGTTGAATGATCAGTTTCATTTTTCTTTCTTTTTGTTGTTTTATTTTCAGTACTTCAAGATTAAAAATATTCTTTTGTAACAGAGAGCATTAAATTAATTTTTAAGAAAAAAAAAAGACATTAAAAACCCAAGCCTAAGTTTTTAATTAGGTTTATCAGATATGAATTTACTCTGTCAAATTGTTATTAAAGTTTCAACTTATGTGCCTACCTTGTTGCAGACAGTAACAGAGTGTTTGAGGACCACACTTTGAGAAGCACTACCCTGGGGTATAATCTTTGAAGTAGACTTGCCCTAGGGTTATAAATTACCAAGTGATGCCAAAGTGTTTCAAAGTGATTGTCTCAGTTTACACTCCTAGCAACAGTGTACAGGTCCCTCCATAGTCCAAATCAACACTAACACTTATCTTCTGGCTTTTTACTATTTGCCTGTTGGATAAATGTTTTTTTCATTAATGTTAAACTCTATTTCCCTGATTACTTAAGAGGTTAGGCATCTTTTCAAAATTTATCAGCCATTCATGGTCCTCTTGTGTGAAATGTCTGTGTCTTTTGCTTATTATTCTGTTGTTTGGGTTATACTTTTTGTGTATACTGTATGCTAAACTTGTGTCAACTATATGTATTGCAGTTATTTTCTCCCAGTTTGTGGCTTTCCTTTTCACTTTTTTTTTTAAATTAATTAATTAATTAATTTTTGGCTGCACTGGGTCTTTGTTGCTGCGCACGGGCTTTCTCTAGTTGTGGCAGGGGGGGCTGTTCTTCGTTGCGGTGTGCAGGCTTCTCATTGTGGTGGCTTCTCTTGTTGCAGGCCCTAGAGTGCGCGGGCTTTAGTAGTTGTGGCACATGGACTCAGTAGTTGTGGCTCATGGGGGTCTAGAGCACAGGCTCAGTAGTTGTGGCACACGGGCTTAGTTGCCCCGTGGCATGTGGGATCTTCCCGGACCAGGGCTCGAACCCGTGTCTTCTGCATTGGCAGGTGGATTCTTAACCATTGCGCCACCAGGGAAGTCTGCCTTTTCACTTTTAAAGGCAAGTTTTACTGCATCAAAAGACACTCATTATCATACTTTCAGCAAGTCCTTACTTTCTGTGAGAAAACATAAGATATAGTTGATATTGTAGCTATGTGATGGAAATTTCAGGCATATTTTTAAAATATTCAGGTAAGCACAATAGTATTTTTTTCTGTTTAACAAATGAGGAAGTGTGGGCTCAGAGACAGAAAGAAGACAGAACTCAACTAATCTTTGAGATAGGTAGATTAGATAGATAGATAGATAGATGAATTCCTATTAATTCCTTTGTTCAGTTGCACAATTCAAAATATCTGGGAAATAGGTAATCCTACTGTCTCAGGTAATAGTGTACAGATACACCACAAAATCTTAGGTAAGGCCTGGCTAATACACTATATAACTGGAAAACAAAGTGTTGGAATTCCCATGGAGACATCAGTCTTCAAGACTTAGATATGAAAAGAAGGTATGAGAGAAGGCTGTAGGACCAGTAATAAAGTGGGTTTTTTTCTACTTTATCTTTTTTTGTTGTTGATTTTGAATTTTATTTTATTTATTTTTTTATACAGCAGGTTCTTATTAGTTATCCATTTTATACATATTAGTGTATATATGTCAATCCCAGTCTCCTTTATCTTTGACGAAAATTTTCCTTTCCAATTGACAAAATGTTTTTTTCTTTCTAAATTTTCCTAACATTTCCTCCTTCAAAGACAAGAAGTTAGAACAGAAAAACAAACAAACACATAGAATGTGAAATATGGTCTCTGAAAGACAGCAGTAATAGAATATCATTAAAATTGTTTATTAGAAACTCTTTTAATATGGGTATCCTTTTGAAGAGTCTCACTCATCACACTGGGCACAGGTTTGGTCTTTTCCTGGGAGAGGGGTTCCATGTGATGGGCTGTGATAAAGCACGAATCATAAAGAGCAGATGCATTCCAGACGCGGTAAAACATTTTCATATTGTGCTGGAGAGAATTAGATTTGCATAGCTACATATTTTGTTAAGGTACATTTGTTTTTCTTGAAACTGCTTCTCCACATTTAGAAAATATATTAAATGCTTACATTCAAGCTTCATCTTAATAACTGATGATCTGTATAACATATAGTATTCTGTGTGAGGGAAATAAGCTTTGAGATTTTAAAGTAATCCATAAGTATATGTGAATTTTGAGGCAAAACTAAGCCAAACAACTGAAATTACCTGGAGCAACATGTAAAAATGTTGTCAGGATAGTTAATATAGATTTCTTTAATAAAATCTGGTCAGTCTTCAGCAATACTTTTTAAGCTACCCTGTCAATATGACTTTGGGGTATCTGCTATAGACACAAAGGAGACATACACTTTAGCCCATAAAGCTTAACTTATATATGAAGGAAAAAAATAAAATGGAAACTATTTATTGCATTTTGAATTTTCTGTTTCTTTCACTGAACAAAAAGTATTCTAGATTAAAAGTTATAATTGATATTCACAGAGTATTTTCATAGGGATTATTTTCAAAGACAAGAATATATTTGTATTTAAAAAGCCACTCTGATTAAAAGAAGATTTATTATTTTTGGTGATGCTAGCATATGCCTAAAGGAAGCATGACATAGCCCTGGTTTGACACTAAACTGATACATAAGTGGTGGGTATCTTTGTGATTAATCACCTAAGAGTTTGTTCCAGGGATATTTTTCCCCCACTGGGGAACTAGTACCTTATAATGGGAAGATGAAAATGTATTGTCTCTGAATTAAAGACTTTATTTCAGTGCCCAAAGCATAATAAGCCTCAAGAGGCCTAGTATGCCTTGAAACTTCAGGGTTTTTAATATTCCACTGGCTCCAAATAATACGCAATATTTAAAACTGTTACCTAGGGCTTCCCTGGTGGCACAGTGGTTAAGAATCCACCTGCCAATGCAGGGGACATGGGTTCGAGCCCTGGTCCGGGAAGATCCCACATGCTGCAAAACAACTAAGCCCATGCGCCACAACTACTGAGCCTGTGCTCTAGAGCCCGCAAGCCACAACTCCCGAGCCTGAGTGCCACAACTACTGAAGCCCGAGTGCCTAGAGCCTGTGCTCTGCAACAAGAGAAGCCATCACAATGAGAAGAAGCCCGTGCACCACAACAAAGAGTAGCCCCCGCTCGCTGCAACTAGAGAAAGCCTGCACGCAGCTATGAAGACCCAATGCAGACAAAAAATTAATTAAAAAAATAAAATGAAACTGTAACCTAACCTTCATTCTTTCTGCATTTTTCCTTATACACATCCTTTATCCAGCCTCTGCTCTTCAGAGAAAACAGGGAAAACCCATTATTCTTAATATAGTGTCTCCTACTATTTAAAAATCATAGACATTTAGGGCTGAAAGGAAAATTAGAATCTAGTTGTTCCTATAGAACCTGATGGCACACATCCAGGGATGGAGAAATTGTTGTACCTTGTGGTTTCTCATTATTTAAAATACCCCAAATATGTCTCCCTACAACTCTTCCCTGTTACCGGCCCTCTGGGACCACATAGACAAAGTAAATTCTTCTTCTAACAATTCTTCAGATATGCTAGGATCTAAGTTTCTAATTTCTAAGTTTTCTCTTTTCCAACTAAATATCTCACCCCGTATTCTCAGTATTTCTGCTTGGTTTTTCACCACCCTGACCCTTTTCCTTAAAGCACTTTATTATATGGGTCAAAAACTTAAATGCCAACAGGAATCAGGCAGTTAAGGTGAATGTGTGAATTTGACTGAAGGTATATCAGAAATGTTGCATGTTAAACATTTAGGAATGGTCTTCTCTTCCCTTAAGAGAGATGTTCTCTCTCTCTCCCTCTCTCTCTAGCATGTAGCTAAATCAATCATTTGTTTTCCCGCTTTTAGTAGAGACAGAGGTAGAAGAATATACGAACTTTCCACTTAAATCTTCCATATGGAAAAAAGCAACAGTACAAACAGGATGACCATGGTCATTGACATTTGGCTGCAGTTGAGGGAGACAACAGATTATGCAGCAATGGTAACATCTGGAGAGAGAAATTACACACAACCTGAAGAGTCGAGGGCTGCTCATCTCTGGTAGAGGATTGCCATGTGGCAACATGGACCCAGCATATGTTATAGCTTCCACCTCCAGGCCAGCCTGGAAATCCAATTTTTGTTTTTTGCTTGTTTGGGATTTTTCTTTTTTTAATGTGAAATTTTCTAATTTTTAAATGTTAGTAGTGAATTTTTTAAAAAGAGAAAAGTCTCTGTGCATCAACACTGTGCTGGCCAAACAAAATATGTAAATACATCTGTAGGCCAGACATGGCAGGTTTGTTAGTCCTGCTTACCAATCACTGCTGCAGATGTTGTTTTTCAGGATTGAAGCTCATTTGGCTGAAGTGTGGAGCCAAAGAGGCACAGCTGGGCTGACAAGGCTGTGTGAGGGCTGAGCCAGCCCCAGGTGCCAGGGCATATCTAGATGAGCCAAGGGCAACATCTCCTTAGGAGTCTAGTGGCAGGCTGTGGCCAGAGGTAGACACAGGCTGTCAGCAGCAGCCAGGAAGTCTCTCACCTACCTAAAGGTAGGCAGGCTTTACCTCAAAAGCTGATAGAACAAGCAAGGGAGGACCCTGTGCACACAGGGGCACTGGTAGTGGGCATAGCTTAGAGGTAGGGAATTCAGAGGCAGCCAGCCAGGCAGAGATCCTGAAATGGGAACCCATTTACATGGCAGAAGGTGGGATATAGGGAAGAATGCAAGACAGCAGATACTGGAAGAAGAGCAGGCAGCAAGGCTGACTTGATGATGAACTATTAGCGTAGAGTCCCTTACATTCTTTATGCCCAGAAATAGGATTTGTCCAGAGCTGAGAATGAGGCTGAACCCATGATGGGTAGGAGATGAGGGATGGTGTGAGGGTGATGGAGTGGGAGGGAGGAAAAGCAGGAATGTGGTAAAGAAAAAAAAAAAAAAGGTACATTATCACACAGGCAATTTATTCTTCACTTAAAAACCCTAGGGACTAAAGATTAGTTGAAATGCACAAATAGATGATATAGGTATAGATAGATCTTCCCTTTTGTTCAATTAGAGAAATGATGAAAATATCAAAGGAAAACATCCAAAATATTGATTCAGCCAAGGCTCAAACTCACTCTCTCTCTCTCTCTCTGTGTATATATATATATATATATATATATATATATATATATATATATATATATATATATGCTATTAGTCCAGCATCGTCAGCCTTGCTGCCTGCTCATATGTGTGTGTGTATATATATATGAGAGAGATACATAATATATAGTATAGATAATATGTATAATCTCCCTAGCCTATATATTTTCATTTAAAATAGCCTATATACATAAAATATTCATAAAGCAGAATTTCTTGAAGAGAAATCTTTGTATGCAATATTTCCAGAACACCTTCTTATTCTTTCTCTCTTGACTAATCTTTTTTTTTTTTAATTAAAATGAGAATTTCATAAGGAAAACAGAGATCCTGGAGAGGGATGGGCATTTGGAAAGGAATCCTGGATCAAAGACCTCTATTGTAGCTAAAATTCCAAAATTTTTCTCAAACAGCCATTAATCTTTTCCTTAGGAAGTCAAGTCAACAGGGTTATCACTGTAGCTATTTTTGAATGGAATATGCTTCAAAAACTCTATAGGGTTAATTATGTGCAATTATCTGTTCTCCAGAGATAGACAGAAAGGGATCTTGAGAACTTTTACGTTTAATAATCACTTTCATTTACTCACATGGATTTGAACCAAAATATGATAACTGAAAGAGTTAACTGATTTTATAATTATAACATTGATAATCTTCCTAAGATTCTGTAATCAACTATATGAAAAGAAAAGGAAAATAGCCTAGTGGAAAGTCTGAAGGGCCATTATCACATCACTGAGTTTGCCTCTATATACCTAGTCTGGTATGGTGCACGGTGTGTATTGGTGCTTAATTAATATTTGTCAAATGAATGAATTTTCACAGTATGGAAAGTGGTTTACGGTCTTCTAAGAGAGGGATAAATGAAAGTTCCCTCTTAATTTGTGCTTGTGAAAGATGCATTTTTGTTAAGAATGATGATAAATAACAGGTTGAGATTTTGTTTTATGGTGAAAAACTTTCCAAGGTTAGCATTTATGTTATTTTTACTTGCAGATCCAAAGTAGGTAGACTAATCCATATTAAAATATAACCTGTTAAATCATAGTCCTAAGCCAGCACCCTTTTTAAAAACTATCTTTTAAGGAGTAATCATATGTAATAGATACGTTCCTATTTGGCTCCATTTCATAATCGCTGGCCAAGATAATGTAACAGAGATAATAGAGGCCACATAGAGAATAAACCCTTAATCTAATTTAGCAGTCAGCAAGATATTGCTAAAATAGTCATGATGTATGAGATGAGGATATATTAACTCAGGAGCTCATACAGTTCCTGTTGGAACTGAATCCCTTTTGTTCAAGTAGAGCAGTAATGAGACTATCAAAAGAAATCTATCCAAAACAGTGATTCCGCCAAGGCTAGTCATCAGTTGGCTCAAGAAGGTGCCTTGGGCAAGACACATGGGAACCAACCTTGAATAGAGAAGCAGAGATAACAACAGGTGATGATTTTTCTCACTTTCTGAAGTTCAGAAGCTCAGAGTGAGCTGTGTGGGCTCTGTCATTCTTTGGCAGGATGCTGAAGTCTTAGTGTGAGCTACAGGTCAGAATGAATGTGACAGCCTTACATCTTGAACTGAAGCCTAAAAAGCTGGTCAGGCAAAAAGCTGTCAGCCATAATAGATAAGAGCAACACTTTGTTAGAAAATCTACACAAAAACAGTTTTTTAGAATGGGATCCTCTTTATTTTGAGTTTAAGAGGTTTTCTTCTGTCCTGCTAATGGGAACATGTGGCTGCCTTCTGATTTTTTACAGCAGAATATCAAAACCATGCAGTTCTACTTGAGTATTATACGTTTGAAATACGGCAAAGAATACTCACAATAATCATTAGGGGTGTCGTCATAATAGATGCTGACTCTTGTGGAGCAACTGGAAGCAAAAGATAATATTTTAAAGATTCTATATTACTAGAATGCTTAATACTGTGATTTTATTTTTTTTTAATTTATTGGAGTGTAGTTGATTTACAATGTTGTGTTAGTTTCAGATGTACAGCAAAGTGATTCAGTTATACATATACATATATTCATTCTTTTTCAGATTCTTTACCCATATAGGTTATTACAGAATATTGAGTAGAGTTCCCTGTGCTATACAGTAGGTCTTTGTTCATCATCTATTTTATATATAGTAGTGTGTATGTTAATCCCAAATTCCTAATTTATTCCTCCCCTACCCCACGTTTCTCCTTTGGTAACCATAGGTTTGTTTTCAAAATCTGTGAGTCTATTTTGTAGATAAGTTCATTTGTATCATTTTTAAAATTAGATTCCACATATGAGTGATATCATATGATATTTGTCTTTTTCTGTCTAACTTACTTCACTCAGTATGATAATCTCTAGGTCCATCCATGTTGCTACAAATGGTATTATTTTGTTCTTTTTTATGGCTGAGTAATATTCCACAATATATATGTACATCTTCTTTATCCATTCCTCTGTCAATGAACATTTAGGTTGCTTCCGTGTCTTGGCTATTGTAAATAGTGCTGCAATGAACATTGGGGTGCATGTATCTTTTCGAATTATGGTTTTCTCTGGATATATGCCCAGGAGTGGGATTGCTGGATGATATGTTAGTTCCATTTTAGTTTTTTAAGGAAGCTGTTCTCCAGGTTCTGTTCTGAACAATATTTAAGGAATACTGCTCTGCATAGTGACTATACCAATGTACATTCCCACCAACAGTGTAGGAGGATTCCCTTTTCTCTACACCCTCTCCAGTATTTATTGTTTTTGATGATGGCCATTCTGACTGGTGTGAGGTGACAGCTCATTGTAAGTTTTGATTTGCATTTATCTGATAACTAGTGATGTCGAGCATCTTTTCATGTGCTTTCTGGCCATCTATATGTCTTCTTTGGAGAGATGTCTATTTAGATCTTCTGCCCATTTTTTGATTGGATTGTTTGTTTTTTTGATGTAGAGCTGTATGTGATGTTTGTATATTTTGGAGATTAATTCCTTGTTGGTTGCTTCATTTGCAAATATTTTCCCCCATTCTGTGGGTTGTCTTTTCATTTTGTTGATGGTTTCCTTTGCTATGCAAAGGCTTTTAAGTTTAATTAGGTCCCATTTGATTATTTTTGTTTTTATTTTTATTACTCTAGGAGGTGGATCAAAAAAGATATTGCTGCCGTTTATGTAAAAGAGTGTCTGCCTATGCTTTCCTCTAAGAGTTTTATAGTGTCTGGCCTTACATTTAGGTCTTTGATCCATTTTGAGTATGACTTTAACACAAATTTTTAGCCAGTGATTGTGTTTATAATAGACCTCATCTGAAAAGTGTAACTGCTTTTCACAACATTTAGTTATGAAGTCAGGTGCAGTGACAGGGTTTTGAAGCCTTTTTTAAAACATTCCAATAGTAGTATTGTTTTCACATCACTAGACTAGCAATCAGTATTTCCTGATTCTTATTTAGACACTGGCTCATATGGCCAAGCCACAGACTGAGGAGATAGGGATCTTAGAGTACTTTGACGCTCACAAACATGTATATGCAATGATTTCATTTATTTAAAATAAATCATGACTTCATTAGCTAGCTATGATTTTATTTACTGGCTCTCAGACATTTAATATCTGATGTGAGAATCTTGGCCTTTTGTTTATAATTTTTCTTTTCCAATTGAAAAATTGAAACCTCTCTTTTCTGAAATGTTACTTTTAGCTAAATAGGAAGTAAAATATTTCAGTGTGATTAAATTTGAGGAAATTATTTTGAAGTGAGGCATCAAAACCCATCTGGTTTTAAAGGGTTTTGTTGTTGTTGTTGTAGGAATTAATTACATAACATCAACAGACAAATGAAAGCATAAACTCAAGATCATCAAAATCTTACTTTGAAAGCTGTTTCTGGGCAAAAATTATCCTGGCAGTTGCTGCTGCTGTTAAATATGTGAAGATCTTCTAGACCATCTGGTTGAAAGTCTCAAATCTCCACTTTCCAAGGGTAGAAAATCAGTGGTCTTCCCCTTAATAGCTGCTTTCATGAGTTTTCAGTTGTACTAGAGGGGCTCTGCTCCAGGAGATAGGGCAGAATCAAATGATGCTATGTGAGTGGAATTTAGGATTTCTCATCAGTCAGAGCACAGGAGATGGCAGGAAGTGGGGTGGACAGAAAGAGGAAAGAGAGCCACCGTGAAAGAAACAGAAATAGTGTACCTGAAACTGGCCCTGCATTCTGTCTTCTATAAATATTTGGAAATGTGTTAAGCCTCAACACACAATCTATCACTTGTTAATGCTGTTTTCTCACTAATAGGCATTGCTATGATTTCCGTGTGTCTACTAAAAAGAAAAAAAATTCTTATAACAGAGAGAAAATTTTTGTAGGTAAAAGTGCTGTGATAGCTAAGCATAAAGAGCTAGCTAGTTCTTCCTTCAGACTATTTCTTTCCTTTGATCATTGTCACAGCTGGTCTGATGACACTAGTTTGAATTCATCAGCTGAAACAGAAAGGGAATAATCTTCCAGAGTTAGTAAGTGTGAGAAAGTTGTAGTTGCAAGACATAATACTGAATTTACTAGGAAAAATAAGCCAAACATAAAACAAAAGAACCTTAAAAGACCCACTAAGGTAACAAGAGTTCTAAGACAGGCCAAATTAATCTCAGCCATTTGAATTTTAAATGCATGAATTCGTATAGTATATGCTTTTTTGTATCTGGCTTCTGTCATTCAGCATTACGTTTGTGAGAGTAACCTATGATGTTACATAGAGTTATGGTTTGTTCATTCACATGATATAGGGTTGACCAAAAAGTTCATTCAGGTGTTTCCATAAGATGTTGTGGAAAACCCCAAACAAACTTTCTGGCCAACGCAGTACATTCATTCATGCTACTGGTTGATAAATATTTGGACTGTTTCCAATTTGGGGCTATTGCTACTGTTGGCAGCTATTATAATACATACTATTGCTCTTATGAAAAATGTTATACATGCCTTTTGGTGAAGATATGTATTATAATTGTTTCATATACCAAGGAGTAGAATCAATGGTCATGGGATATACATATACTTATCTATATTGGTTACTACCAAACACTTTTCCACAGTCGTTGAACCAATTTTGCACTCCCAGAAATAATGTAGGAAATTAAGTGTTACCTTTATATTCAGGGAAAAGTAATGTCACAAAATAAACATCAGAAGGACACCTTTACATTGCTATATCTTCTTTTTTTTAAGTCAGTCTAAGGATATCTAGACACTGGTGGGAATGATTCATAGGTGACCTTAGGTCACTATTGCTTAAGAGATTCGTAAGGTGTTTCTTCTATGAAGATATTTTTTCCAAGATGAAAAATATTCAGAAGCACTTCCATATTCGCTAATGGCACTTTTAATGACTTTTAATATAAGTAATGGTATTTTAGAACACAGAAAAATCTTCCTAAAACCTCAAAAGATTTCACATATTGTTATCTAATGATAGTACTGTTTGCTCCATTTTCAGATAATGCAGCTGAGATCCAGAGATGCTAAAAGGTGAAAACCTTTGTTTAGAGAGCATCTTTCCGCATCAAATCTTGGCCTATGATTGACGTTTTCATGGTACGGGCTGAGATCCTATTTTTCTCAGATACAGACATAGGTCTGTGAGCCAGTCTTTGAAATATATTTGAATTGTGATTTTAATAGCTGAGCTTTATTTATTTACAGTAGTCAGTACCACTGTTAATTTGCTTTATCTTCATTTATACATTATTTTCCTTTTTTAAAAGAAATTAGAAATCAAGTCATAGAAAGATTAAGTGCTTTGCTTAATGTTACTAGAAGGTGATATTCCATTTCTGAAGTTCCAGTTACAATGTCTTTAACTTCTAAAGCATCCATCATTTTAGCTGCACATATAATGGCTCCTCATTATGACAGATTATTATGTTAGGACTGATTGAGTGTATAAAGAATGAGAACTGCATTATGGTCAAAAAGCCTGGTGTGATAAGGGTCAGATCTCTTTCCCAGAATTGGAGTTGCACAGAGTTGCTGCTGTGCATTTATTGCTAGAAAGTATCAGTATCTATGTCCAAGTTCCTTTAAGGAAGTGGGACGTTACAGTAATTTTTAAATATAAATTATGGTTGAAATTTGTATGCAGCTATTAAGATGATGTTGATGAACTATTTGAAATAGCTAACTTTAAAAGTAGACTATGAAGTTGCATATGCCTTCTATACAACTATATACAAATATATAGAAAAATATTGAAAGTATTGTATATAAAATATTAATGGTGATTATCATGTGATTTTGGAAATATGGGGTTTTTTGTTTGTTTGTTTGTTTGCGGAACACGGGCCTCTCACTGTTGTGGCCTCTCCCGTTACGGAGCACAGGCTCCGGACGCGCAGGCTCAGCGGCCATGGCTCACGGGCCCAGCTGCTCCGCGGCATGTGGGATCCTCCCGGACCGGGGCACGAACCCGTGTCCCCTGCATCGGCAGGCGGACTCTTCAATCACTGCGCCACCAGGGAAGCCCAATATGGGTATTTTTTGACAACTTTTTTTATATTTCCCAAATTTTGTAAAGTATTTATTACTTTAAAATGAAAAATAGAAGTAGTGTGCTAGAGAAACCATTGAAAATATTGATAAGCAGAAAAGTATTCAGTCAACCAGTATTGATAAATAACCATGAATACTTGAATATATACTATCAATAGAATTCTAATGATTACACAATATTTAGAGCTAAAGCAGTCTCAGAAGGATTTCTTTTAGCCATGGTGTTAAGATCACTGTGAACATTCATCCTAAGTATGCTAACTTACAGGATAAATTAGGACCTCGGTCAGAACTCTAAACTGCATTAGTATTCGGTATTTGTTTTTCTCTTTCTGACTGACTTCACTCTGTATGACAGACTCTAGGTCCATCCACCTCACTACAAATAACTCAATTTCGTTTCTTTTTATGACTGAGTAATATTCCATTGTATATATGTGCCACATCTTTTTCCATTCATCTGTTGATGGACACTCAGGTTGCTTCCATGTCCTGGCTATTGTAAATAGAGCTGCAATGAACATTTTGGTACATGACTCTTTTTGAATTATGGTTTTCTCAGGAGGGTAAGCTGTGACAAAGTGAGAGAGTGGCATGGACATATATACACTACCAAACGCAAAATAGATAACTAGTGGGAAGCAGCTGCATAGCACAGGGAGATCAGCTCGGTGGTTTGTGACCACCTAGAGGAGTGGGATAAGGAGAGTGGGAGGGAGGGAGGGAGACGCAAGAGGGAAGAGATATGGGAACATATGTATATGTATAACTGATTCACTTTGTTATAAAGCAGAAACTAACACACCATTGTAAAGCAATTATACTCCAATAAAGATGTTAAAAATAAAACAAAATAAATAAACTGCATTAGTGCTTATGTCCTTACAAACGAAAAGCACATTTGAAGGAGCACTGGATCTGCTCCAGTGGTTAATGCCATGGGTTTTCTATCTCTTCTGAATCTCTAAGAAGGAATAAAACTTGCAGCTATATTGGTTTCTTCCTCGTATTTTATGGAACTTGAAGTTTTCATAAAAATATTTCCATGTGCCCTAGATAAATAAAAGATTTTGTAAAAGAAATCATGTGTTTATGTGGGTCTCTCCACACCCCCATCACCTCTAGATCCAGTTGCAACACCACACCAAATTGGTCTCAGAGCATGACAGCTAATGCAGAAACATTTCACAAGCTCACAAGGTCTGAAAAAAAAGGACCTCTGTAGTTCAGTAGCATTCAGGCCCACTCATTTTACTAGGACTGTGGGTGCCATATTTCATGTGATATGTTAGAGAATGCATTTGGAATGTGGATGCTGATTCGTCGTGCTTCACCCAGGTGTGTACAGGTCTGTCAGATACATTCTCATTTTTGTGAGTGGGCAAAGAAGAAAACTCTAATCAACATAACAGTTTTCAAGACTGCTGATGATGACTTAAGAATGTCATCATTCTGAGCCTGCAAGTGCCTGTTTTGATGAGCAGGTTGTGACATGAGTCCTTTACCTGACTGATGGTTGGTGTGAGACAGAGGACCAAGGGAAGGGCATGGAATTTAGGAAGCAAGTGCTGACATGGTCATTTCATTCTTTCATGAATTCACACAGCAAATGGTTATGGAGTGCCCTCTCTGTGCCAGGTGCTGATCTCAGCACTGGGTATGTGACTGTGAACAAATCAGACAAGTCCATCCCCTCATGGAGCTCGTGTTCATTGGCATGGTCACTGTGGATACATCTCAGAAATTTTAAATTTCCTTGAAGATTCTGGTGGGCCAGACATTCAGTGCATCATCACCCTAGCATCATTTTAAAATGTAATTCTGGGACCATTAGCATCAGAATCACTTAGGACTCTTTTGAAAAGTCAGAATCATACTGTCTTCAGACAAGGCCTGGAAATCTGCATGTTTAACAAGCACCCTACTCCCAGCAGCACCTTCACACTGAAGTTTAAAAACTACTGGTCCCAGAGGGTAGTTCTTATGTTAAGTGCCCTTAATATATATTACACACTACACACACATAGGCCAATAATAATAATAATAATAATAATAGTATAACAATAACAGCAGGGATGGGAGAAGCCTTTGGGAGGTGATGGCTATATCTATGGCCTTGACGGTGGTGATGGTTCCATGGATGTATACCTGTCCACAAACTCATAAATCGTATATGCTAAATATATATAGCTTTTTACATGTCAGTCATACCTCATTTAAGTGGTTCAAATTTTTAAAAGCTTTTAAATTTAAAAACTCAAAACAAATAAAAACCATTGGTCCAGACATTTATTTCTTTTTTTTAATTTAAACAAGTGATATTGTATTTTATTAGTTCACATTTTAGTATGACATTTATATTCCATTTTCTATTTCACTAGTTGTCATGTATATTCCTATTGTTTTCATATTCCTCCTTTTGCCAATAGTGTTTTTTAATAAGATTTTCTTTATAAAGACAATTCTAAAATATTTTGATGTTTTTTTTTTATTGGAGTATAGTTTCTTTACAATGTTGTGTTAGTTCCTGCTGAACAGCAAAGCGAATCAGCTATATGTATACATATATCCCCTCTTTTTTTGGATTTCCTTCCCATTTAGGTCACCACAGAGCATCAAGTAGAGTTCCCTGTGCTATATAGTAGGTTCTCACTAGCAGGCATTTATTTCTAATATTTATTATGAAGAAATAATTGCAAAATATTTGAGACCAGAGTAATTTTCAAACCTTGTGACATAACCAAAATCGTTGACTTGCCGTGAAAGTTGTCGTCTTCCCATTCTAACACTCTGTATTCAAAAAGAAGCAGCTGCAGACTGACTGCATTAATGATTTCCAGAACACACATTGAAAAATTAAATAAAATAAGCTTAACAGCATGTTTTACTACTCTAATAAATTTCATCATTTCTCTTCTTCCTGTAATTTTTTGTAGATATTTTTGTGTTGAGTTTTTTTCTTCACCAAAGAGCATTTAAAATTTTTCCTGTCAGTTCCATGATGGTGAGTAAGAGGGGGAGAGTTATTTAAGTTCCTAATCAATGCTCTTTTGCTAACATTGGAGGTTAAATAAATGATTTAAAATCACAGATGGAATCCTTACAATTAAAATTACAGATATAGCAATAGACATAAAAGTTTCCCTTAAAAAGCAGCAAATAGAAGAATCACAGCTGTTGTTAAAAGCTGTTTAGGAAGAAATATGAAGTCAGCTTGATTGATAATGTTTAATGCCCACTGAACATCTGTTAAAAGCCTTTCTTTCATTTCTTGGTAAGTTAGGGGAGGCAAAATAATTTTCCCTCTACCCACTCCCACACTCACCCTCACCCCCCATAATAAAAGACAGATTAGCAGGAGAATAACAAATAGAAGTTTATAACAGGCATACCTCTTGTATACATGGGAGAGATCCAGGAGAACTAAGTAACTCCCCAAAATGGCCCAAGCCACCACCTTAAATACCATCTCCAGCTAAAGACAAAGGAAGATGTTGCGAGAGGAGGCCAGTTATGGGAGGTTACCAGGAAAAGTACAGAAAACAAGGACAAGGTTGTTATACAGATTTAAGTTCTGCTTTTTCCATTGCTAAGGGTTTCTAGACATTTAGTCATCCTCCTCTTCAGAGGTACGGAGAGGGAGACACCCTTGCAAATGGAGATTTCCCTTGTAAATGTAAATGTCTCTAACAAAAGGGTAACTTCTACTTGGTTTTCAGAACTTTTCCTATATCTGCTGTTTCTTAAAACTAGCTCTAAGTTAATCCTGTGTCAAAGGGGCAGATTTTGGAGAGGCAAATTCTGCCCCCCTTCAGTAATTTCTGAAAACTGAAGGAATTGTTATAAACTTCTTGTTAGCCTAAGCCGTATGAGTTGATATCTGGTGCAATAGTATATTATAACATTCTTACTTCTATGTGCATTTTCTCTATAGCCCAGGTCAAATCAAAGACACATCACAGAAAAGCAACTACTGATGACAGAAAGTTCCCTAATTTTCTTGTCTCAGCATGGAGAATGGTCATTGTTGAGAGGAAATCACATGATATTATTAATCAACTACTGAAAATTAAGCAAATTTGTTGACTTTGTATACTCTCCTCCTTGCTCTTCTGAACCTTCATGTTTCATTGAAACATGCGGGATGTTTCATCATCCTCTCTGCAACCTTTAAATTTTGCAAGTTCAGTTACGTGGAGTATTTTCTCCCCTTATCTCTCTTCCCTTTTTCTTCACACCTCTTGATTCTTTTTTTTTTTTTTTTTTTTTTGTGGCTGCATTGGGTCTTCATTGCTGTGCACAGGCTTTCTCCAGTTGCAGCGAGCGGGAGCTGCTCTTCGTTGCAGTGTGCAGGCTTCATCATTGTGGTGGCTTCTCTTGTTGCGGAGCACAGGCTCTAGGCGCATGGGCTTCACTAGTTGTGGCGCACAGGCTTAGTTGCTCCGCGGCATGTGGGATCTTCCTGGACCAGGGCTCGAACCCGTGTCCCCTGCATTGGCAGGCAGATTCTTAACCACTGCGCCACCAGGGAAGCCCCCTTTTGATTCTTGAAACTTACACTGATAATCCCCAGTCTGGGAAGCCTTTCCTCTTGCCCTGGGAAATTAGTCCCTTTTTCAATCACAGCTCCTTGCACCTGCAGGCAGGATTCTACTTCAGCACACATCGCACTGTGCTTCTTCCTGCTGTTTGCCTCTGGAAGTAACACAGTCTTATTCATCATGGAACCCCACCTATGCGGCGGCTGTCAAGCCTCTGGTGGGTCAAAATACCCTAGATTTTCAAGTAGAGGTTGAAGACTTCAGCCTATAAAGGTGTTTTGTTTGGTCCATTCATTCCTGGTTTTGTTGTCGTTGTTGTAGCCAGCATTTAAACATTAGGAGATTGCACACACCATACATGTTTGGATTTCTGGCTCTTCTTAAAAATCAGAAGGTATGACAACACTGGGCCTAACAGATTACGTTTAAGGAATAGTCCTTTAATATAGGACAAATACCTTTTCCCTTAATCCCCTTCTGCCATTCGTTTCTGACTCTTGTAGGGATTAAAATTTGTGCCCCACCCCCTGATTTAAATTCCAGATGCCTTAGAATGGAGTGCAAAACATCATATCTAACCCAAGATCATTTTACTCTGAATCTCCATGAACCCTCATATGCTCTTAGTCTTGCTGTTCAGAAAGTCTCAGAACTTTCTTAAATGCCATATTTCTCTGTGTCTTTTCATTGAGCCTCGTGGTTGTTCATATGGGTCTAGACATTGTGAGCTCTTTGGGTTGAGAGCGTGTCTGTTTCATTTCTGAATGAAATGTGCATAGTAGATGTTCAATAAATAACAGCATATTCTTTAACTTTGACATGAGGTGTTAATGTGGTATGGCTTCGTGACTCTCAGGTTAAATTCTTTTTTATTCAGTGTTGTTGCAGGAGGGACTGCGAGATAATAATAGGACTACTAAGGGAGTTGGAGATCTTCCTAGGGAGACAGAGAATTAGGTCGAAAGTGACTAACCCTGTGCACCTAAAACTTTAACTTGCATCCAGGTCACTTGGGAATCTTGTGAAACTGCAGCTTCTGACTCTAGGTCCAGGGTGAGGCCTAAGAGTCTATCTCTAACAAGGTCCAAGGCGAAACCTTGAGTGCAAGTCCAACATATTTGATCCTTTAATAGAGAATTTGATGTTGGTTAAGTGGGAAACTGCCTCTCTGGGACACATTGTAATCTGAAGATAAGGGCTGAAGGAGGCGTTTCCATGAGTTTACTTAACTTTGCTTGTAATTATTCAGTATGCCGAGAAAACCGCCTACGGGGCTCTGGAGAGTAAGTTTGTGATGGGCCAGCGGATTCCCTTTGTATACTGAGCATGAGACCTTTACGTATTTAGGAAGCCCTCACTTAGAAAAAATGCTCACGTGAAGAAGGCCCTTTGATTTCAGTTCAAGGGCAAGCCATCCGGCCCTCTCCTTGCTAGTAATCAGGCTAATAGTGCCAGTGGCTTCATTGGAGAAAGCATAAAATGGCACTTCAGAATCTGTTCAGGTGCCTATTTTTAGACTCTGGCAGCCCAGGAAAGAGTGTTTATTTCATGTTTAATGCAACCTTCCACTTCAAACTGAAAACATTTCTTTTCCTCTACTGAGTTTCTATCAAGTCTCCTAAGGAACACTGCCAGCTTTGCACATCCCTATCCTCTAAGATGATTAACTGTTTAAAATCGAAAAGCCTTAAAAATGCAAATCCTGCCACAGGCCCCTGGCGGGGTGAAAAGACAACTCTAAAACGTTTCCAGATGGTTTCGACATTATGTTCTTTATGTCCTCCAAGCAACGATGGTGGACCAGTTGGTAAAAAGTCATTTGGAGGAATATTTAGCAACTTCCTTTTCAGAGGCCTTTGAAGCCTGCCCCCTAATTCCTGGGGTGCCAGTGCATTCGTGAGATTCTGCTAGGCAGCTGTTCCCCTCCGGTAAGAGCTGCCTTAGCAGAAGGCTCAGACGGCTTGTGCGGTCTCTTGTTTTTGAATCATTTTACACTCCTAATCTACTTTGCAGTCTCAAAATGTTTTCTTACCCTGACAGTTTAGAATGTGAGAGCAAGCTGTATCCGTTAATCCAAATCAATGGATCTTATTGCATGAGAAGAGTGCAGTTAAACCTTATCAGTACTATTGAGTTTTTACGGAAAAGTCTTAAACTGTCAGATTTCTTAGCATATCATATTCTACCTGGAGTCATTTTCCCCCTGAGCAATTTAGTAACTTCTCTTTCTGACAGTCCTTGAAAGTATATCCTCCACCTTTCAAAAAGAGAGACATTCAAGTTACTGCTTATTTCTAGCTTTCAGTCACAAAATCCATAAAAATTGTGTTGCTTCAAAATAGAGTGAGAGAAGAAGTATGGATTTTGAGCAGGTGTCAGGTTGTTAATAAGGTTTTCCACTTTGAGCAAGGGGAGGCCATTTCAGCATTTAGGACATGTTAATCCCAAGTTACATTTGTCCTCTGCTGAATATATATATTTAGCCTTTAAATAGCAATTTACATTTTCAAAGGGTTTTCAAAGGGTTTTGTGAACATTAATTAGCGTTTCTTCATTGACCCTGTGAGATGGGTCAATACCATTATCACTATTTTACAGAGCAGAAAAGTGAGATGACAGAAGCTGAGTTATTTGATTCGGAAAATATAACAAGGCAAAGTCATCCTGGAGTGGATTCCTAGCACCAGCCTAGGAGATCACACGTATCGCACTCTGAGCATCTGTGCCCCTGCACCCAGTGCTCAGAGGACGCTTAATGTTAGTAAATGCAAAGATACTTTTGCTAAAGTAGTGAAGGGACAAATCATTAGAGAGTTTAGTTGATTACTACATGAACTAGGTCTGCCATGTGCAAGTAGGTGGCATTGCATGTGGAACTCTTGACCGAAACTGGGGCAGCAGGCTTTTCTGACACTCATCTCTGTGACGATATCATGGAAAAAAAATTTTTTAACTGCAAGGAAGTACTTTTTATTGAGCATCTACTCTGCATAAAAATGATCTTAGAATCTACAAAGTCATTGCTAAGATGCCTATGAGGAGGTACTGCCATTCCCAATTTGAGAATTTAGAAAACTGCAATGTATGGGTTAAATTCCTTGTGCAGATCACTTGGCTGATTCAAAGGCAGGCTTAGATTCAAACACAAGTCCATGAATGATGTTGACTTGTGGTCCCCAGACATGCAAATGATGACGTTAAGTGTCAATGGAAAGAGAGAGCTTTGTTGGCAAGCTACCCAGGGTTGACTTCTTTCTCTCTGGTTCTTATCAGTGGCTCAGGTGGAGGGATGGACAGCAATCACATCATGTTTGAGAACCCTGTGAAGATTAAGAGCATAAGTGTTAAGAGAATATGAGTATAGAGTAAATTTTCAAAAGGCCAAGACAATGAGTCACATGGAATGCTGTGCTGATCAGGCCACCCTGGGAGTGCGGTTGAGTGTTTAGTTTTGGTTCTTATACTTTAAGAGGACTAAAATCCAGCAGAACCATGTTTAGAGGTGAGTAACTATTGTGCCAATGGGATCTATTTGGGCTGCATTGCAGCAGGCAATCAATCAGAGCCGTCTTTCACGTGAAGGGATGTCGTATGGAAGAAGGAATGTCATCTGCGTTTGACACTAGAAGAGTAGATGTTAGAATTAACACCAGCAGTTAAGACTTAAAGGGCCAAAGACTTACGTAGAGAAAATTTTTCTGAGTCAGATCTGTTCAAGCAGTAAGTCAGTTAACCAGGAAGGTACCAAATCCTAATCATTAAAGTCGTTTGACTGGTAGAGTGAGTGGCAGGAGCATGCCTTTGGAGTCTGACTTACCAGAGTTTGCAGCTCAGCTCTACCATTTGCTCTGATGCTGTCTTATTCTTAAAGAATCACATAACAATAGGATCGCTCCTATGTTAAATTTCCTAGAGTTCTTTATGGCCGACAAGAGCACCTAGTAAGTTTTAATGTCAGGGTCTCAGTTTAGAGGGATGGGGGCTTAGACAAGATGTGCTCAAAAGAGCTGAATGACCTTTAATTTCTAAATCGGGGCAGCCATTAATCAGGGGAATGAATTTTCTAATTGGTGATATTTCATAAAGGAAAGTACAGATGAGTTCAAAGTTTGTCCTGAAGCTTTCACAACATGTACTTGGAAAGTATCACTTAAGTGTAAAAAGAGAAAGAGAAAATTGTAGTCAGATTTTCAGTATATTACAAGACATTATTCCTTAATTCTCTATTAAGATGTTTTAAAGCATGTTTCACACAGAAGTTGCTATTAAGATGACTTTAAATTATAAGCACTTTTCTTTTACATATTGTATTTCCTCTCCTTTATCCTTTTCAACCCTTTCACTTGAAGCATAATAAATAAATGAAGTAAATGCTTGAATGCAGTGTCTTAATTATGTAATATGAATTTTCTCTGTAAGATGGCAAATTACATCTAATAACTTTAAACAACTGAATTAGCATATGTCAGTTATACTTATTACAGCAATTTTGTACACATGACTAGACATGTGAATGGTGAGGCTTAGGATACTGGTAGTGATTGAAAGGGCAAAGGAGAGCAGGGATGGGCATCAGTGATTGCTATAAATCAGCCAAGAAACGCATCCAATGTAATCTGTTACTGGCGACATTACCATGGGACAGCTTCTTGGTAGAAGTGCCTGTCTAATGTGACATGGAACATTTCCAACTAAAACCTCCCTATTAGTAGGCTTGAGTTTTTTCCCCCCAAATCATAGACAGCACAGTGGTTTGAAAAGAGTTTGAAGGTGTCACCCTGCTTTCAGAAAAAGGAGGCATATGTTTTTGGAGATACTTTATTTTGAGATTTGTTAGCACCACCTTCATCTTAGAAGATGATTTCTGTCAAATCTTTCATTCCAGTTTGGATCTAAATCGGGAACAGATTGAGTTTTTGCATCCTATTTTTATTCCAGGAAAGATTATGAAAATTAGAACGACAGACTTACTCATTTCAACCAAGCAGAGTTAAATTGTGAACAAGCGAGTTCTCTGACCATCTCCCAATACTCCCCTTACTTACAAGTAGTTACTTAGAAGTTTTACTACGGGCAGTCCCTTATCTTGCCGCCACCCGATCCTCAGTCCTGCCTGCATCTGCACCCCCTTTCTCCTCATTCCCTCTTATTTTAACATAGGAAATGTCTTTTCTCCTATCAAAGGCCCATCCATCTCTGGGCACTTTGGGCCTCATTTCTTTCTCAGATGCCTGTTTCCTTCCCCTTCTAAGTTCCTCCCTTTGCCTCTTGCTTTATTCTTTCAAAATCCATTAAACGGTTTGGCGAGCACCTACTCCATGGTCTCCTGGTGTCTACTGTATTTGGAGATGCTTCTTGTCTCTGAGACAGAGAGAGTTTTGATTCTTTTATTCTCACAAAGGGCAAGATTCGTGGAAACCTCCTTTCTGTCTCTCTCATTAAACGCACCCTAACAGTGGCTAGAAGAAACCTACACTGGCTTCAATGCTGTGCATCCAGAAAGGAATCTTCAGTTGTTAGGAAGGTGCTCATCTAGATGGTGTTGCCAACTTGGCAAACGAGGGTAGGGCTACAGGGTGAGGGTTGTGGCCAATAGAGAGGTTTCACCACAGCTACAGTTAAACCTTTGGAGGGAATACCAGGGACAGCTCCAGAAAGAGGAACAAACTCCTGGTTGTTTTTATTATTACTTTCCAGGGAGCATAAACTATGGGCTCTCTGTGATATTCAATCACTGTTTCTTTTTTTTTTTTCACATATTTATTGGAGTATAAATGCTTTACAACGGTGTGTTAGTTTCTGCTTTATAACAAAGTGAATCAGCAATACATATACATATATCCCCATATCTCCTCCCTCTTGCGTCTCCCTCCCACCCTCCTATCCCACCCCTCTAAGTGGTCACAAAGCACCGAGCTCATCTCCCTGTGCTATGCAGCTGCTTCCCACTAGTTATCTATTTTATTTGGTAGTGTATATATGTCCATGCCACTCTCTAACTTTGTACCAGCTTACCCTTCCCACTCCCTGTGTCCTCAAGTCCATTCTCTACGTCTCCGTCTTTATTCCTGTCCTGTCCCTAGGTTCTTCAGAACCACTTTATGTTTTTTGTTTTATTTAGATTCCATATATATGTGTTAGCATGCAGTATTTGTATTCCTCTTTCTGACTTACTTCATGCTGTATGACAGACTCTACGTCCATCCACCTCACTACAAATAACTCAATTTCATTTCTTTTTATGGCTGAGTAATATTCCATTGTATATATGTGGCACATCTTCTTTATCCATTCATCTATCGATAGACACTTGGGTTGCATCCATGTCCTGGCTATTGTAAATAGAGCTGCAATGAACATTTTGGTACATGACTCTTTTTGCATTATGGTTTTCTCAGGGTATGTGCCCAGTAGTGGGATTGCTGGGTCGTATGGTAGTTCTGTTTTTAGATTTTTAAGGAATCTCCATACTGTTCTCCATAGTGGCTGTATCAATTTACATTCCCACCAACAGTGCAAGAGGGTTCCCTTTTCTCCACATCCTCTCCAGCATTTATTGTTTGTAGATTTTTTTGATGACGGACATTCTCACTGGTATGACATGATATCTCATTGTAGCTTTGATTTGCATTTCTCTAATGATTAGTGATGTTGAGCATCCTTTCATGTGTTTGTTGGCAGTCTGTATATCTTCTTTGGAGAAATGTCTATTGAGGTCTTCTGCCCATTTTTGGATTGGGTTTTTGTTTTTTTGATATTGACCTGCATGAGCTGCTTGTAAATTTTGGAGATTAATCCTTTGTCAGTTGCTTCATTTGCAAATATTTTCCCCCATTCTGAGGGTTGTCTCTTCGTCTTGTTTATGGTTTCCTTTGCTGTGCAAAAGCTTTTAAGTTTCATTAGGTCCCATTTGTTTATTTTTGTTTTTATTTTCATTTCTCTAGGAGGGGGGTCAAAAAGGATCTTGCTGTGATTTATGTCATAGAGTGTTCTGCCTATGTTTTCCTCTAAGAGTTTGATAGTGTCTGGCCTTACATTTAGGTCTTTAATCCATTTTGAGTTTATTTTTGTGTATGATGTTAGGGAGTGTTCTAATTTCATTCTTTTACAGATTGCTGTCTGGTTTTCCCAGCACCACTAATTGAAGAGGCTGCTTTTCTCCGTTGTATATTCTTACCTCCCTTATCAAAAATAAGGTAACCAGGGCTTCCCTGGTGGCGCAGTGGTTGAGAGTCCGCCTGCCGATGCAGGGGACACGGGTTCGTGCCCCAGTCCGGGAGGATCCCACATGCCGTGGAGCGACTAGGCCCATGAGCCATGGCTGCTGAGCCTGCTCATCCGGAGTCTGTGCTCCACAACGGGAGAGGCCATAGCAGTGAGAGGCCATGTACCGCAAAAAAAAAAAATTTAAAAAAATAAGGTAACCATATGTGTGAGGGTTTATCTCTGGGCTTTCTATCCTGTTCCATTAATCTATATTTCTGTTTTTCTGCCAGTACCATACTGTCTTGATTACGGTAGCTTTGTAGTACAGTCTGAAGTCAAGGAGCCTGATTCTTCCAGCTCCGTTTTTCTTTCTGAAGATTGCTTTGGCTATTTTGAGTCTTTTGTGTTTCCATACAAATTGTGGACTCTTTTGTTCTAGTTCTGTGAAAAATGCCATTGGTAGCTTGATGGGGATTGCATTGAATCTGTAGATTGCTTTGGGTAGTATAGTCATTTTCACAATGTTAATTCTTCCAATCCAAGAACATGGTACACCTCTCCATCTGTTTGTATCATCTTTAGTTTCTTTCATCAGTGTCTTATAGTTTTCTGCATACAGGTCTTTTGTCTCCTTAGGTAGGTTTATTCCTAGGTATTTTATTCTTTTTGTTGCAGTGGTAAATGGGAGTGTTTCCTTAATTTCTCTTTCAGATTTTTCATAATTGGTGTATAGGAATGCAAGAGATTTCTGTGCATTAATTTTGTATCCTGCTACTTTACCAAATTCATTGATTAGCTCTAGTAGTTTTCTGGTAGCATCTTTAGGATTCTCTATGTGTAGTATCATGTCATTGCAAATAGTGACAGTTTTACGTCTTCTTTTCAGATTTGGATTACTTTTATTTCTTTTTCTTCTCTGATTGCTGTGGCTAAAACTTCCAAAACTAGGTTGAATAATAGTGGTGAGTGTGGACAACCTTGTCTTGTTCCTGATCTTAGAAGAAATGCTTTCAGTTTTTCATCATTGAGAACAATGTTGGCTGTGGGTTTGTCATATATGGCCTTTATTATGATGAGGTAAGTTCCCTCTGTGCCTACTTTCTGGAGGGTTTTTATCATAAATGGGTGTTGAATTTTGTCGAAAGCTTTTTCTACATTTATTGAGATGATCATATGGCTTTCTCCTTCAATTTGTTAATATGGTGTATCACATTGATTGATTTGCATATGTTGAAGAATCCTTGCATTCCTGGGATGAACCCCACTTGATCATGGTGTATGGTCCTTTTAATGTGCTGTTGGATTCTGTTTGCTAGTATTTTGTTGAGGATCTTTGCATCTATGTTCATCAGTGATATAGGCCTGCATTTTTCTTTTTTTGTGACGTCTTTGTCTGGTTTTGGTACCAGAGTGATGGTGGCCTCGTAGAATAAGTTTGGGAGTGTTCCTCCCTCTCCTATATTTTGGAAGAGTTTGAGAAGGATAGGTGTTTGCTTTTCTCTAAATGTTTGAGAGAATTCGCCTGTGAAGCCCTCTGGTCCTGGGCTTTTGTTCGTTGGAAGATTTTTAATCACAGTCTCAATTTCAGTGCTTATGATTGGTCTGCTTATATTTTCTATTTCTTCCTGGTCCAGTCTTGGAAGGTTGTGCTTTTCTAAGGATTTGTCCATTTCTTCCAGGTTGTCCATTTTATTGGCATATAGGTGCTTGCAGTAATCTCTCATGATCCTTTGTATTTCTGCAGTGTCAGGTGTTACTTCTCCTTTTTCATTTCTAATTCTATTGATTTGAGTCTTTTCGCTTTTTTCTTGATGAGTCTGGCTAATTGTTTATCACTTTTGTTTATCTTCTCAAAGAGCCAGCTTTTAGTTTTATTGATCTTTGCTACTGTTTTTATCATTTCTTTTTCCTATATTTCTGATCTGATCTTTATGATTTCTTTCCTTCTGCTAAGTATGGGGCTTTTTTGTTCTTCTTTCTTTAATTGATTTAGGTGTAAGATTAGGTTGTTTATTTGAGATGTTTCTTGTTTCTTGAGGTAGGATTGTATTGCTATAAACTTCCCTCTTAGAACTGCTTTTGCTGCATCCCATAGGTTTTGGGTCGTCATGTTTTCATTGTCATTTGGTTGTAGGTATATTTTGATTTCCTCTTTGCTTTGTTCAGTGATCGCTTTGTTATTTAGTAGTGTGTCATTTAGCCTCCATGTGTTTGTATTTTTTACAGAATTTTTCCTGTAATTGATATGTAGTCTCATAGTGTTGTAACTGGAGGAGATACTTGATATGATTTCAGTTTTCTTAAATTTGCCAAGGCTTGATTTGTGACCCAAGATATGATGTATCCTGGAGAATGTTCCATGAGCACTTGAAAAGAAAGTGTATTGTTTTGTTTTTGGATGGAATGTCCTATAAATATCAATTAAGTCCATCTTGTTTAATGTATCATTTAAAGCTTGTGTTTCCTTATTTATTTTCATTTTGGATGATCTGTACATTGGTATAAGTGGGGTGTTAAAGTCCCCTACTATAATTGTGTTACTGTCGATTTCCCCTTTTATGGCTGTTAGCATTTGCCTTTTGTATTGTGGCACTCCTATGTTGGGTGCATAAATATTTACAGTTGTTCTATCTTCTTCTCAGACTGATCCCTTGATCATTATGTAGTGTCCTTCTTTGTCTCTTGTAATAGTCTTTATTTTAAAGTCTATTTTATCTGATATGAGAATTGCTACTCCAGCTTTCTTTTGATTTCTGTTTGCATGGAATATCTTTTTCCATCCCCTCACCTTCAGTCTGTATGTGTCCCTAGGTCTGAAGCGGGTCTCTTGTAGACAGCATATATATGGGTCTTGTTTTTGTATCCATTCAGCCAGTCTGTGTCTTTTGGTTGGAGCATTTAATCCATTTACATTTAAGGTAGTTATCGATATGTATGTTCCTATTACCATTTTCTTAATTGTTTTGGGATTGTTATTGTAGGTCTGATCCTTCTCTTGTGTTTCCTGCCTAGAGAAGTTCCCTTAGCATTTGTTGTAAAGCTGGTTTGGTGGTGCTTAATTCTCTTAGCCTTTGCTTGTCTGTAAAGGTTTTAATTTCTCCATCAAATCTGAATGAGATCCTTGCTGGGTAGAGTAATCTTGGTTGTAGGTTTTTCTCTTTCATCACTTTAAATATGTCCTGCCACTCCCTTCTGGCCTGCAGAGTTTTTGCTGACGGATCAGCTGTTAAGCTTATGGGGATTCCCTTGTATGTTATTTGTTGTTTTTCCCTTGCTGCTTTTAATTTTTTTTTATTTAATTTTTGATATATGTCTTGGCATGTTTCTCCTTGGATTTATCCTGTACGGGACTCTCTGTGCTTCCTGGACTTGGTTGACTATTTCCTTTCCCATATTAGGGAGTTTTAATCTCTTCAAATATTTTCTCAGTGCCTTTCTTTTTCTCTTCTTCTGGGACCGCTATAATTCGAATGTTGGTGCGTTTAATGTTGTCCCAGAAGTCTCTAGACTGTCCTCAATTCTTTTCATTCTTTTTTCTTTATTCTGCTCTGTGGTAGTCATTTCCACTATTTTATCTTCCAGGTCACTTATCCGTTCTGTCTCAGTTATTCTGCTATTGATTCCTTGTACAGAATTTTTAATTTCATGTATTGTGTTGTTCGTCATTGTTTATTTGCTGTTTAGTTCTTCTAGGTCCTTGTTAAACGTTTCTTGTATATTCTCCATTCTGTTTCCAAGATTTTGGATCATCTTTACTATCATTACTCTGAATTCTTTTTCAGGTAGACTGCCTATTTCCTCCTCATTTGTCTGGTGGGTTTTTACCTTGCTCCTTCATGTGCTGTGTTTCTCTGTCTTCTCATTATGCTTAACTTACTGTGTGTGGCATCTCCTTTTTGTAGTTCTCATTTTTTTAGGTGTCTGTCCCCAGTGGCTAAGGTTGGTTCAGTGCGTTGTGTATAGGCTTCCTGGTGGAGGGGACTGGTGCCTGTGTTCTGGTGGATGAGGCTGGATCTTTTCTTTCTGGTGGGCAGGATCGTGTCCAGTGGTGTGTTTTGGGGTGTCTGTGACCTTATTATGATTTTAGGCAGCCTCTCTGCTAATGGGTGGGGTTTTGTTCCTGTCTTGCTAGTTGTTTAGCATGGGGTGTCCAGCACTGTAGCTTGCTGGTCATTGAGTGGAGCTGGGTCTTAGCATTGAGATGGAGGTCTCTGGGAGAGCTTTCACCATTTGATATTATGTGGAGCCGGGAAGTCTCTGTTGGACCAGTGCCCTGAACTTGACTCTTCCTCCTCAGAGGCACAGGTCTGACAACCAGCCAGAGTACCTGTCAGCCACACAGCTCAGAGGAGAAGGGAGAAAAAAAACCATAATAATAAAAAAATTGAAAAATTAAAAAGCCATAAAAAAAGAGAGAAAGAAAGAAGAGAGCAACCAATCCAATAAACAAATATAGCAATGAATACAAGTGCTGAAAACTATACTAAGAAAAAAAGAAAAAACAAACAAAAAAACACACAGAACCCTAGGACAAATGATAAAAGCAAAGCTATACAGACAAAATCACACAAAGAAGCATACACATACACACTCACAAAAAGAGAAAAAGGAAATATATATATATATATATATATATATATATAAAGGAAAAAAGAGAACAACCAAGTCAACAAACAAATCTACCAATGATAATAAGCTCTCAATACCAAACTACGATAAACATGAAACCAGAAACAAATTAGATGCAGAAAGCAAACCCCAAGTAAGGTGCTCCCAAAGTCCACCATCTCAATTTTGGGATGATTCGTTGTCTATTCAGGTATTCCACAGATGTAAGGGACATCAAGTTGATTGTGGAGATTTAATCCGCTGCTTCTGAGGCTGCTGGGAGCAATTTCCCTTTCTCTTCTTTGTTCTCACAGCTCCTGGGGTTCAGCTTGGATTTGGCCCCACCTCTGCCTGTAGTTTGCCTTCGGGCATCTGTTCCTCACTCAGACAGGACGGGGTTAAAGTAGCAGCTGATTAGGGGGCTCTGGCTCACTCAGGCCAGGGGGAGGGAGGGGTACGGAATGCTGGGGAGCCTGCAGCAGCAGAGGCCGGCATGGCGTTGCACCAGCCTGAGGTTAGCCATGTGTTCTCCCGGGGAAGTTGTCCCTGGATCACAGGACCCTGGCAGTGGCGGGCTGCAAGTCTCCTGGGGGGGGTGTGTGTGGATAGTGACCTTTGCTTGCACACAGGCTTCTTGGTGGCTGCAGTAGCAGCCTTAGCGTCTCATGCCCGTCTCTGGTGTCCACACTGATAGCCGCAGCTGGCACCCATCTCTGGACCTCATTTAGGTGGTGCTCTGAATGCTTTCTCCTCGCACACCCCAAAACAATGGTCTCTTGCCTCTTAGGCAGTTCTAGACTTTTTCCCAGACTCCCTCCGAGCTAGCTGTGGCGCACTAGCCCACTTCAGGCTCTGTTCACGCAGCCAGCTCCAGTCCTCTTCCTGGTATCTCACCTTCGAAGCCCGAGCCTTAGCTCCCAGCCCCCACCCGCCCCAGCGGGTGAGCAGACAAGCCTCTCCGGCTGGTGAGTGCTGGTCGGCATCTCTCTTCTGTGAGGGAACCTCTCTGTTTTGCCCTCTGCACCTCTTTTGCTGTGCTCTCCTCCGTGCCTCCAAAGCTTCACTCCTGGCCCACCCCTCTGGCTCCGCCAGTGAAGGGGCTTCCTAGTGTGTGGAAACTTTTCCTCCTTCACATCTCCCTCCCAGAGGTACAGGTCCCGTCCCTATTGTTTTGTCTCTGTTTTTCCTTTTTTTCTTTTGCCCTACCCAGGTATGTGGGGAGTTTCTTGCGTTTTGGGAGGTCTGAGGTCTTCTGCCAATGTTCAGTAGGTGTTTTGTAGGAGTTGTTCCCCATGTAGATGTATTTCTGATGTATTTGTGGGGAGGAAGGTGATCTCCAAGTCCTTCTCCTCTGCCATCTTGAAGGTCTCTTTATCACTATTTCTATTCATGGTGAAATACTTGTTTACTGAGTGATTACTGTGTGCCAGACAGTCTTCCAAATGTGTATACTAATTAATTTAATTTTCATGATCACCATAATATTTTCTACATTTTACAGGTAAGAAAACTGTGATAAAGAAATATTAAATGATTTATGCTAGATCACATTAGGTAGAGCAGGATTCAAACCCAGGTAGTCTGACACCAGAGCCAGTCCTCTCACCCCTGCAGCAAGATTCTCCATAATCTACTTAGGAAGACAATATCAAAAACTCTAAGCAAAAAGTTTCCTGGGTTCCCTCAGGCAGTTGTGCTCAATGACTTTGACACAACTTACTTAGAAGAACAAAGGATAAAGTTTATTAATCTGAGTCTTTTCTTGTGAAAATAAAGTCCCAAAGTGGCAGAAACACAGAATTCTTGTGTTCCATTTGGGGCTTTTTTCCCCTCATATACCCATAACATGTGCAGTCTTTTCCTTTTTGAACATCCTTTCTTTCATTATTCAAAGTAGGCTCTAAAGTTAACCATTTTTTTAAAAGATAGGGAGGAAAAAGAGTAATCTTCTTCTAATACTTCTTTTTTACATACAGATTATTAATCATCTAAAATTTATGTTCATGGGTGTGTTCTAAATTAGAGTCAAATTTATTTTTCCTAAATTATAGAAAATTGTCCTAACATCATTTGTTGAATAATTTTTCCTTTACCCACCTATTAAGATTACTACCTTTTAATTTACTAAATTTCTGTATATATGTAGGACTCTTTGTGGATTGTTCATTCTATTCTGTTGATATATTTGTCTATTCTTGTACTATCACCACACTATTTAACTCACTCAAAGAAATTTGATGTCTTCCTTTTCAAGACTTTTTTGTAGTTTTATTCAACCACCATGGATATTTTAGGATAAACCTATCAAGATCCATTTTTTTTAAGTTGATATATTTTCTGGAATTGCATTGTATTTTAAAAGGCATTTTTTCAGTTATAATTATAATCAGTGTTTACCTAATTTAGAAATTAATTTTTAAAGAATTGCTTCCTTATTCAGGATTATAGTAAGTTGTGCAGTTTATTCAGAGTTTGCTCTTATGTTCTTAAATTCTCTATAGTAGTTGTATACATTTTTTATCAGGATTTTTAAAGGTACATTATAATATTTATCACAAAGTTGGCATGGTTATTTTGCAAAGGGTATCAGTCAATTATACAACCATTACAAACTTGTTGCAGTAAAAGAATATTTATTGCATTTTATCACCTCTTTGAACTTAACATAATGTTTCTGATTTGGAATTGAGTGATTTTAATTCCTTAAAATGTAGTTTGATTATTTTGTCATACAAAAAGGCCCAAACAAATTATTTCAGGAACTCAGAAAGAAGAAAAGATCTAATTTGAAACCATTCTTAATTTTCCTGATAAAGGAGTTATAAGAAGTCCTAAGTTCTAAAGTAAATTACTGAAAACTGAGTTTCCTGATTTCTTTTAATTAACTTACTGATCTAATGTTCTTCTTTGCTGTTATTTAAAACTTTAAATTAGATTGAGAAAATTTGGTAAAAATAAATTAAAGCAGTGATAATTTTAGATTATGTTTTATTCAAACCATAGTATCTATATCTCTTACCCAAGATTTTGTTACACTATCATTCCATTGAGAATTACTGATTTCAATTGAACATTTGATTTTGTACTTGAAAAATACTAGTTGAAAGCTTAAAAGTATCCTTGAATAATGTTTCAAATTTATACCAAAAAGGTCTTTAATTATTATTTTGTCAGTTGGCAATACTCGTCAATAGGTCTTTTATCTCTAGATGGTTCTGTGTATAGTAACTGTCATTCCTTGGTTCATTGGGACATTTGTAAAAAATCAACATTTAATCAGAGGTATATTTTTCTACATCTCTTCTTTTAAACTGTTCATTTAAATAATGTATCATTATAAAAATATATTTAATGTTTTCACATAATTGTTCTTCTTTGACCTTCACACCAATATTCACACCAATATTGTATATTTGAAAAAGCAATGATTTATTCTCACCATTTAATGGGTAAGAAGGTTGACACAATAATGTGGTTTGCTCACTGTCACATAGCTGATCAACAGATTCCCAGTCCAGTGGTCTTCCTTGTAAAATCAACTCCTTCCTAACATTCCTTTTTAAAAAGCCATGATGGGACTTCCCTGGTGGCACAGTGGTTAAGAATCCACCTGCCAATGCAGGGGACACGGGTTCAATCCTGGTCTGGGAAGATCCCACATGCCGCAGAGCAGTTAAGCCCATGTGCCACAACTACTGAGCCTGTGCTCAAGAGCCCGCAAGCCACAACTACTGAAGCCCATGCACCTAGAGCCTGTGCTCCGCAGCAAGAGAAGCCACTACAATGAGAAGCACATGCACCGCAACAAAGAGTATCCCCTGCTCACTGCATCTAGAGGAAGCCCGTGCGCAGCAGCAAAGACCCAACACGGCCAAAAATAAGTAAATTAAAAAAAAAAAAAGTCATGAAACCACCTCTCAAGATTCCTGTCTTTGTTTTTTTGTTTTTAGTTTGTATGTTATATCTCATTACATTTTCTACAAGTGCCAGTTTTGGAGCAGATAGCTGCTATGAGGACACCCTAAGAAGGGAAACTTGAGGGGCAATAGAAAAGCCACATAGCAATTGTAGTGTGGATCTCACAATAATACAGAAGGAATAAATTACAAAGCCGCAATCAACTTAGATCTAAACTCAGGTGATGTGGATGTAGCAATATTATGCCTTCTCTGTGTAATTGCAATTACTTTCGAGTTTATTTTGTCATCAAACAAGGAATTTTTCAATCAGTGCAGCCTCTGAAGATCAGCACTGTGGTATATGAATTGTTTAATTCATTTATCATGCACTTCTTAATGCCCAGCCCCCACCCCCCCAAAAAAAAGATCAAGAAGTTTGAGGAATACACAGAACGCAAACGTGGAGGACAAAGGTAATATCGCAGTTGGTTCTCATTCTCGAAAAAAACGTTTAAATGTGAGAAGAGTAGAATAAAGCTTTTAGTGACATACGTGATTTTATTTAATAGAGAAACAATATTTGTCAAAATGAACATAAAGTATATTTTATGCTTGTTTAATTTTTTCATCTTTTTAGATAACTTACATAAACATACATAGGAACTATTTGTTTGGACAAAGAAGACATTTAAGCAGAAACAGTGTGCCTCATATTTCATGTCCTTACACAAATGACAAATGTCAGGCCCATGGGATTCATTCCCAACTTGTCATAGCACTTTTCCCTTCAACTTCTGGATCTTTCTCAACTGAAGGTCCCAAAGAGCTGCTCCCATTTGTTCTAAATTCTGCTGGAAGAAAAATCTATTTTTTTTTCTAAGATAACATATTTATTTTTCTTCCTCATTAAAAACATGATCATTTAACCAGATTTTGTCATCCTTAATTATCCCAACACTAGTCATAGTGAGTTAAATAAAAAATCTGCTAGGTAGTTTCTTTGCCAAAATAAACTTACAATCTAACTGTAGATAAGAAAGGAGTGAAAATAACTAAATAACTAATTAGCTAAATGAATGAATAAATGAATGAATCTCTGATTGACCAAAGATTAAATTAGAAAGCCAAGCACTATAGTAAACACCAAACTATGTGATATAGTGATCTCTGTAATACCTTGCAAAAAAGAGTCAGGCTTTCCTGGAATTGATAGAAGATGCATCTGTGTGGTAGAAATTTAGCTAGATTTAAAAGGATGCGTAGCGTTTGACTTGGCAGGGCTGTGCAGAAAGGGCAACTTTGGGTGATTGAGAACAGTGATTTTCAAACGTTTTTTCCCATTTGCAGAACATTTTTTGAAGTAAAGTGTTACTTTAAAACCTAAGGTATAACAGCTCAAAGCAGAGCTGCTTTGATTGAAGTGAGGAGGGAAATGGGCTTCACAGTCCTGTGAATTTGGCCTCCTGGTTTCTCCTGGAGTTCTGATTTAGCATGTTCAAAATCATCCATTTATATTTCATCTGTATCTGTATCTTCTGTGGCATCTTTGAATGCTAATATCTAAGTCCCATAATGGAGACCTTTGCAAAAATCCAGACTTGAACCAGGGTCCAAGCAGTAAAAGGGGAGGAAACAAAAGAATAATTAGGAAGCAGTTGTAAAAAATACATACAATGTGTTAAAGGGATGCTGGGAAGAGGAAGAAAGGAATCTGAAATGTTGCCAAAGTAATGAGTCTGTATATCAGGAAGAAAATCAGTGGTACTAGGTAGAGAACTAGAAAGTCAGGAGAAGAAACTGTATTTGTTTCTTTTAGCATGTATATGTTTTATTCATTTTTTCCCCCTTTCAATATATCACTGTGCTGAGATGGGCTTTAAAGCAGGGATTTAAAGACCAGATTTATTCTGGTAGGATCTTTAAGTCTCTGTCTTTTCTGAAAATCTGGAATCTACTGAGAGGCATGTGATGTACATTATGCCTGCCATCTTCAGGCAGCCCCGGCCCTGCATCATTTACAGCATACCAGGTACTGGCGATAGAGTGAAAAGACGACACAGTCTTAGCCTTCAGAAAACTCGCAAATTTGTGGAGACGTGTATTTAGATGAATAAACTAATGTAAAATTAAAACTGGGTTAAATAGTGAGGAAGAATGGTACCTAGTGCCAGGAGAACATATACCAGGCCTGATCTAGTCAGAGAAGGTATCCATGCGGCAGTGATATTTAAGCTGAGTAATAATTAAATAGAAGAAATGGGAGTGAGAGATGGAAGATGATTCCAGGTAGAGGGAAAGGCACATGCAAAGGCATTAAAGGGAGAGAAGAAGCCAGTATGGCTGGAGCATAGAGGGTGAGATGTAAGAGAGAAAGCTGGAGAGGAGTGGATTATTTTACGAGCACTGGATGTCGTTGATGGGGAAAAGGAGAGTCACATGATCATATATGGGTCTTGGAAAGATGACTCATGTTGCATCATGGAGAACTCTTTGTAGAGTGGCCAGATGAGACATGGTCAGATAGGTGACTGTTGCAGATATGCAGACAAAGTTCTCGGTATCTTGGGCCAGAGTGGCTGTCCTAAAGATATAAAGAAGAGAATTAAGATTCAAGTGATAGTTGGGAGGTAAAAGAGATTGAAATTGGTGATGAGGGTTAAAGGAGAGCAATGCTGTATTAATGATATATGGAGTCTTGACATGGCATCATTATTGCAAGAATCACTTTCCCAATTTAATGTTTGCTTTTAAATTTTATTTCTGGTGTTTTTGATATGGGAATATTTTACAGTTAATGTAACATTAAAATCTAATTTTTATTTATATTTTTTGTTTATACGTTTGTTTTTGCTTAAAAAATTCTCCACATGCTTAGAAAATGTAAATTACCTACTTACCTACATTTTTCCCATTCTTTTACAGTATTTTTTTTCTTGTTGTAAGGGCTGAAGCTAGTAGGATTTAGGTCTTTAATACATCTGAGATACACAAATATGTACATGCATACATGTATATAATGTATTCAGTATAAATGTGAGGTAGGTAAGGATCTAAATTTATTTTTTCCTTGTAAATAACTAATTGTCCTATAACCCATATATTATATTGTGATTCCAAGTCATTTACCTTTTTATGAAGTATTTTGACAATAAGTGTGCCACTGAGATTAGCCCTACAAAGTATTAAAAAATTATATTCATGTGAATACTTTAAGTGATCTGTTTTCTTAAAAAATAACCCTGTAAATATTATGTAGAAAGTAATTTAAATGCCCTGCAGTATTGGGAGGAATAGTGTTGAAAACAGAGTCATGAAAACAAACCCCAAAGCTAATGTGAATTCGAGTGTATATAGTTTTGCTTATTTACAAAATACATCTTTTTAAGTCATTGATTGTACTAATTATAGTTATATTCCTCAGCTCTCATCTGTATTCTTCTTGGAATTCTACCTTTGCCTCTTAGGACTAAAAATAAGTCATTTAATTTATTTTATCTGCTCTGACAGAAAAAAATTTTTTTACGAACTCCTTCTAACCTCTTTTGAAAGATAACTGTACAGACTTGAAACCCAAATTACCCTTTTCTCTTTTACTAAAGCTAATGAGTGCACTGTGACATTAACTGGGTTTCATGAAATGATTTTATCAATCTGTAATATAAATTATGTTTTTCTGTTGTGTCAGCTTGATGTATGTGAAACAAAGATGCGGTATACCCAGTCTCCGGTAAGGAAATATCAATTAGAAAGGTCAAAATGACTCAAGTCATTGTGTTTTCATTTCCAGAAAACTTGCCTTTTAAAAGATGAGGCTTTACTTATTTTTAGTTTAGCACCATCTTGGAAACACCTACCTGTTAATTAGAACTGTGATTCCCTTCCATTCCCACAGCAGTGCTGAGCCCATGCAGAAGTCGACAGCACTATAATTAGGAATTTTCTTCTAAGAAAAACATTATAATAGACATCCTGCCATGCTTATTTTATTTTAATTGGGTGTTTAGCTCTAGGGATCTTCATAATTTTTCATAAAACTTTAATGTTAGTAAAATCACCTGCAAGGAAGCACTGCTTATCTCCTTGATTATACCATAAGGAGTAGGATCTTAATTTGAGCCTTTCTTTTCTTTTTTTTTAAGCTAATGAGAGCAAAGAGTTTTAAGTGGATCAACACAATGCATCACCAAGTATTGCTTATGACCTGTTTGAAAGAAAAATTACACAGGACGGAGTTAAACAGGGCAGGAAGATTTTGTTCAGAACTGTCACAATGGGGAGAGAGATTGAATTCAACTACCTCTGAAACACAAGGCCAGGAGAGTTTTTAAGTGCTGAGGTGAGGTAATGAAAAAGTACTGGAGGACTTTAGCAGGGACGTTGGTCAGTGTTATCAGGCCATCTGTGTTTGCTGATCAGTGCTTATGAAAGTAAGCCTCCCACCCTCCCCCAAAGAAAGGGGAGACAGGATCTGTCTTTCTGGATGATTACATTTCAAAGGGATGGTTCCCAGCTCCTTGAGAAAGAGTCCTGGGTTACAAAACCGGCAAGAGGCTGGAAGAAGATTTACATCTCAAAGAATCAGAGGAGGCATTTACAATTACAAGTTTTCTAAAGTAAATGTTCCAAAAGAAGAGAGGTAAGGGACCTTAAGTCGGGAGGAAACCTGTCCACAATTTAGTCAAGCTGAAGGGAATGCCAAGGCCATTTTGGTCACCCATTGATGAACTACCTGATGATCTGGGAACTGAGCGAAAAGTCCAAGTCTTTTCTTACAGGTAAAGGATATCCAATCTTAAAATCTTTACATTTTATGGATAACTAAAGGCTGCTCACAAGTAACTTACTAAATTAGATGTTAGCATATAGCAGGGAAGTCTTTGCAATCTGCTTTAGAGTGCCAGAAATTTCACTATCTGAAGTTTACCAAATAATAATAATAGAGACACCCATTGATGCCAGACACTGTTTTAAGCATGTTTTATATAATGTGCACAACAGTCCAAGAGCTCTTCTTTTCCCAGAAGTTGTAACTTGTCCAGGGTCAGACTGGGAATGGAAGAGCAGAGCTCAAAACCGGGGCTGTGACTCCAGGGCCGGGGTCTGGGCCCAAAAGAGACATGCATGAGCACAAGCTGAAAGAATGACAGAGGCACGTGCAGAAGAGGATCATATTTCTTTTTTCCTTCCTTTAAATAACTGAAATATCCTCCGAAGCCAGTCCTAACTCCACCCACTTTAACACTTCCTACCTAAGCCTTAGTTTTGTCCTGCTTCTTGAATGGAAGACAGTCTTGTCTCTCTGCAGGTGTCAAAGGCCTTCTTCCAGCTTTGCTTTCATTATTGTTTACTGTGGTCTCTCAGCAGCACTTCATTTATTTATGCAGAAATTATTAATGTGACAGAGGTCAGCCTGATTAAGAATCAGTTTGGACTCCTATGATCATTTCACATTCCAGTGGCACAAAGCAGGAATGAAGATAGTGTCCTCGACCTTTCTTTCTGCTTGGGTGATGACATCAATTACGAAAATAGTAAAAAGATGTATGACTACCATCAGTCATGGTCCTATAGCACTGGCTTGCGAGTGACTACTTAAGTGCGATATAAAAGCTTTAAGATGTGTGCCAATTCTTGTACAACCCAGATATGTGAAGACTTCTGTTACATTTCACTTTCTAACTTAAATATTCAGGGACTTCCCTGGCGGTCCAGTGGTTAAGACTTTGCCTTCCAGTGCTGGGGGTGTGGGTTCGATCCCTGGTCAGGGAACTAAGATCCACATGCCTCGCAGCCAAAAAAAAAAAAAACATAAAACAAAAGCAATATTGTAACAAATTGAATTAAGGCTTAAAAAAATACAAAAAAAAGAGAGAGAAACATTCAGAAGCCTGGGAAAAAAAAAAAACAAAAAAAAGAGAGAGAAACATTCAGAAGCCTGGGAAATAACGCAGAATGCTGATAATTTGTCATTAGAGAATCAAAGTTCTTACAGTAAATGTTTTGATCCCTGTTTTGGTTACCAACTAGTTTGGGGGTGAATATGTGAATTTATTAAAAATTAATCATAAATATTTTATTAAGTACTGTTCCCAGGCTACCCTCTGGGAGCAGGTTACCTAGAAAGGTATACAGTCAAGTAAAGCAGTGGGTACCAAATGGCATAATTAATGCAGTGAGCACTTGTCAAAATTATACAGCTGTTCATAAATTTATATACTTAGTGCTTGTCTCCCCTATTAACTAGTTAACTCCATGAGGGCAGGGACCATGTTTGTTTTGTTGCTGTACCATAGCAACTGATACATTTTAGAAACTCGATATTTTTAAATGAGTGAATGAGTCATTCATTCTGCAATTAAGAGAGGCAGTCAAAAGGCTGGAGAGGACTAGATCAGGACAGGTTTGGTCAGGGAAAGTTACTGAAATTGTCATACTGTCATAGATCTGTTATCTTCCTCATGTTTTCAAAGTTTATATTAATTGGATTCCTCTAGCTTTCCTGAGCATCTGCTATGCAGATGACACTGCACTATGTTCTCCTCCCCAACTTATCCAATAAGACTGTACTCTGTAATGTACTGACAGCCAAAGTTAATTTTCTACATAATGAATATGAAATTTTCACTCCTAAGTCTTGAGAATATAATGTCTTATTTTTATTTCAGAGTATATTTAAACACAAATCTACTGACATAAGAAACTACACATAAACCAGTTAACACTGAACACTGACTGCATGATGGCCCTCCTTCTATGTGTTGGGAGGTCATCAAATTTTAGCTTCTTGCAAATGGCACTCCAAATTACCCTGAAGGTCACTAGAGGAACATTAATGATGATCACTAAAAATGGTCATGTAGCCCAAATTCAAAATTACAGAAATACATGTCATTCTTTTAACAAAATATCATGTCTCCTCCATTCTTATACCTTCTACCTTAGTGGATAATATGATGTTCATTCAAACTAATAAGCTTATGATCAGTCTTTCGTGAGGTTAAATGATTGGTTGCTTGAATTTGGGGATAATGGAAATAACAAATCAGCAGCAACAGCAACAGAGAAAATCTTTAACTGTAGCTTTAGCACCTTTATAGTTAAAGAGGAATCATCTTGGGCTTTGAAAGCTTTCCTAACTGGAATAAAACCCATGAACTAGAAAGCAGATTATTTTCTTTTTTTATTTGGAAAGCGAGGTGTAATTTTATGCATGATCAATTCCATCGTATAGTCTATACATTTCCTCCAATGGAAAAGATACATTCATTAATTGTGTCAGTGTCTTTCAAAATTGTACGGCAACTACTACCTTTACATTTTGTTTTTGAAAGGTCTTGAAAACCTAGTTTGGATGTGATAACCTCTCTCTTTCCCATTGTCTAATATAAGTTATAGTGTGATAATTAAATCACCAGTGAAGCACATTGTTAAATTATATTGATATTACATGAAAAAAGGATGTGTGCAGGTTTACAAAGTGGCAACTTGAAAATTTCTTCAAATTCTTCTTTGCCTATTTGCTGTAATAAATTGTGAGTAGAATAAAAGGTTTAATGAAATATTGAATGCAAAAAATTTACTTGACTATTTACCAAAGATTTTAAAATATGTACAGGGGAAGTGAATTGTATAGGTTTCAACAATCATCTGCTGTTATCTTAACTATGTATCAGGAAGCATCTACGTGATCACTGCCTGAATGTAGGTATGTCAGGCTAAATCTGGCAAACTGATATGCAATCAAGTCAATTATCATTAGTTTTCTATTTTTTAATCAATTACTTTATTTCTAACAGGGTAATTTTAATTAAGGTATATGGGGGACTTGACTGGTGGTCCAGTGGTTAGTAGACTTCGCCTTCCAATGCAGTGAGTGCAGGTTCAATCCCTGGTCAGGGAACTAAGATCGCACGTGCCTCTCAGACAAAAAACCAAAACATAAAACAGAAGCAATATTGTGACAAATTCAATAAAGACTTTCAAAATGGTCCACATCAAAAATACCTTTAAAAAAATAAAGGTGTATGGGTTTATTTAAAGTAACAATTGATTATATGCCATAATATCATTATAAACTGAAATCTGATGAAAAATCTTAGTGATTTTTTTTCTGATTTTAAATCTCTTTGATGTTTGCCTAAGATAGCATGTGTCCAGAATATACTCTGCTGGGAAATCTATATCACATGATGATTTTCTATGTTGTCTGAAAGTATTTTTATTTTATTTTTTAATTTTAAATGGATTTTATTTGATTTTATCATGTACTCATATATTTTAGTTATCTGTTTTTGAGAAGGAATTGAGGCAAAGAAAAATGAAGTTCTTTTTCAGGAAATCTTCAACTCTTGCTATTTATTCATTGATTTAGTTTTAGATGTTTTATTTGAAAAAGTCCATATAAGGCAGGTTTTCATTTTGAGTGGGTGGTGTTTTAGGATTGTTCAGGTCATGCGCCTCCTTTGTTCAGATACTGGGGCTCTTTTGTGGTCATTGAGTATTAATTTTTTTTCAAGTCATCAAGCACATCCTGTTTTGTGATTTTTGTTCCATGCATCAGGAATTTCACCTGTATCTATAAATCTTTTGTGATATTTTTCTTGTAGCTTTGATCTGAAGTGACAGACTCCACTTGGCATATTCCCTTCCTGCCTGTCAATAGTTCTTATATGGGATTTCCCTGCCATCTCCCCAAACCAAAGAACAATCACTTGCTACCAAACTGGTACAGTAATCAATGACAAAGTGGTCTATTTTGCACCACGATATTCCATTGACAACCTCTGGATGGTGGCAGGGAACACTGTGGTCTCCTCTGAAAGTATTTTTAAACTGTAGAGAATATATACTGCTGAGAAAACTTCATCACATGTAACAGTGTCTGGAAGCTATTTTGTGTTGTCTGACAGGTTGTTTTTTTTTTTTTTTAAACTACAATAGCTAACAAAATTAAATGTAACAGGAAGAAAAATACCAGTTTCAATGGTACAGATTACCCATATGAGATTGTAGTTTGGATCTCAACCAAGATTAAACTAGCTAATTAAACAGAGGCAAATCATACAGAGCTGAAATTAAAACGTATCCATTTACCAGATTGTTTTGGGCAGGATTCCTTTGGTTGCAAGTGACAAAATCACAACTAAACTACTTGAATGAGAGAAAAAACTACTGTCCTAGGAAACTAGGAAGTCTGAGGGTGATCTGTCCTTAGGCGCAGCTCAATGCTGTGTTCAGTGCCCTCAACAGCGCTCGGTCTTTCTTTTATTGCTTCTCTGCCGTTGTCTGCCCTTGACTTGCTTTTCTTTCTGAGGAATTATAATGTGCAAAATGTGAGCCTGTAGCCAAAGAGAATGATTTTTTTGCTCATGCCCATGAATGAAACTAATCTGGAGTAAGCCATTTATAACAAAGCATACTAATTGGCCATACTGTGATTTGTTCCCCTTTAGGAAAGGTGAGGTTCATGTGGAATAAAAGGGAAAGAAAGATTTTTTTTAACCATCTTAATCATTTCTAAGGGTACAGTTCAGTGATGTCAACTATATTCACATTGTTGTGCAACAAATCTCTAGAACTTTTTCATCTTGCAAAACTGAAACTCTATACCCACTAAACAATTCGTTTCCCCCTCCCCCAGCCTCTGGAAACTACCATTCTATTTTCTGTTTCTATGAGTTTGACTACTTTAGATATCTCATATAAGTGGAATCATACAGTATTTGTCTTTTTGTGACTCGCTTATTTCACTTAGTATAATGTCCTCAAGGTTCATCTATGTTGTGGCATGTGACAGGATTTCAAAAGGAAAAGACATTTCACAATTTTTTTTTTTAAGGGATAGCCAAGAACACAAATGCCCTCAGGCAACTTAAATTCATAAAACAAACATAAAGAAACCTTATGGGACTGAAAATAACTGGAAAATGCACTGCTCACTTAACATTTTTCAGATTCATTCAAAACACTGAGTTTACCAGTTAAAGAAAGGCAAAATCACATCTGTAGCCTTTGGACTAAAAGTTTTAACACCTTCTTTTAAGTAGGCTTTGGGGATGATTTCTTAAAAAAAAAAAAAAAAGAGACAATTTTTGTATATAATTTTTTAATTAAACCTTTTATTTTGAGATAATTATTGATTCACATACAGCTGTTAAAAAATAATGCAAAGAAATCCCATGGATCCGTTAAGCAGTTTCCCCCAATGGCAAAATCTTGCAAAACTGCAGTGAAGTTTCCCAACCAGTATATTGACATTAATATATTCCACTGATCTTATTTAAATTTCCCCAGTTTTTCTTATGTTTATTTTTGTGTGCATACACACGTGTAATTTCATGCAATTTTATTACTTGTGTACAATGAATTTTTAAAGTAGAGTTTGTAGATTACATGTGGCTATTTCCAAGGTGCTATTATTTTTATAAATCTTAGTAGCAAAATATGTAATGCTGTTAATTTTATGTGACAAACATGAAGAAGGGTATATCTTATACTTAAACTAGATCTTTGCTTTCAAATTTCAAAACTTACTCAAACTATATACCCTTTAACATTTTCTCGTTCTGTCTATAATTATAGAATGATATATGAATATTTAGTTTTCCCAAACCTTTCTTCTCCTTAATATTTAGAATTAGGTACTGTTTTCATTGTGTCATTATTACCAGAGAAGTAGGACATAGTTTAAGAACTTCACTGTTAATATTTGAAGGTAATAATTGAAGGGAAATAATAGTGTTAATTTAAAAGTTTACTATTTTGCTCAGAATGTTTATATTTACTGGTCTTATAAAAGACAGATCATTAGGCGTTTGCATTAAGGGCAGCAAGACTCTCCATTTAGTTATGTAGAACTGTATAACTAAATCATAGTAAAATGAGTTTAAATATTTGCAAGGCAAATTACACAACCCTTAGGTACGTAGTCACCATTATCTTTTACACCTCTTTAATGATTTATTATTTCCTTGTTCACCTTCATAGAGTTTGTACTTCCTCGAACAAGAATACCTTCTTTTCCCAAGTCTTTCTTAATCTTATATATAGGAAGAGACTCAAAGAGAATTTTCTAAGTTATTGAATAGAAAATCCTTTTTAGGAAAAATGAAGTGACATAATAGGAACAAAAGACATTGCAATAAATTGAAATAGCTTCTTTATATAAATAAATTAAGGACATTTTCTCTTCATAAAGAAAAATTAATGTAATTATTTTCTTAATAAAGAACACAAAGCTTTCCAATAATTACATGGTCTCTTATTTCCCCTTCATTTCAGCAGAGACCTTATGAAGACAATTCAGTCTTTTAGTTTTTAGATGATGATCTGAAGTTAAATGATGGCTGTACTGAGCCTATTTGAATTATTTTCTAGGGAAAACTTAATCAAGGCCATTCTCGTTTACTCATTTATTCAATACTTACACTAATAATAATAGTAGTAAAAACAAGTAACAACTTTTCTGAGTCCTGAATTGTTTCTCTCTAAACCATCATAACTCTTTATTTTAGCTTTCTTAATTTCTATCTCTTCCATCCTAACTGAGCCTTCCACTGTTTATTCTTTATTTTCCTTATGATTTTGTTTTCACGTCTATGATAGTTTATTTTGTATTCTTTATTTCTTAGTTTTGTGAACTCCCATTTCATCTGTACCATCACATTCCTGAGATCTTATGTTTCTACTTTGTTGTTTCCCAAGAGAGAGGAAAATGCTTCTTATGTTTTTTAGAACAGTCGTTTAATGTTTTCCTGTTTCATGGCTTCTTTTCTGGGGGGGTGTGGGGCTGATTTTCATCTAGTCTTTTTTTCTTACAGAAACTTTGTGTTAGTGCTGTACTATATCCCTTTTTTAGAAAACATACTTATCTCTGGAAAAATTATCAACACTCTTCCCTGGACAAGTCCTTCACCATAGATATATTTTGGCTGAGATGTTTGTTACCATTCTAAGCTTTCTGACTTCCCCAGAGAAAAGGCATTGGGTTCTCTGCTGCCTCAGGTTAAAGCTGCTTCATGAAGACATGGTTTAACTGTTTAATTCTTTACTTTCTGTACCTCTGTCTCTTCTACTTTTCTTCTACTTCTCTGAAACAAAATACTTCCAGGAGGGGCTTGTTCTGCCAGCACAGGTCACCTCAGTTTCTGCACCCACAGCCGTATATATAGAATAAGTTTTATGGCCTGCACTGTCAGGCAGTATATTTTTCTTGGTTAGTTCTTAGGTCAACTGTCCTTGAACCCTTTTGCCACTGACAGAGCTCTTTTGCCACTGACAGAGCTTGGCCTTTTGCTACTTTACGAGCTTTGCAATGCTCCAGAAGTTACCTTGTCCCTGTTTGCTGTCAACTTCTTAGTATTTCTTTCAACATTTTAATTGTTGAAATGAACTCCTTTATTTACATAACTATGATCATTCAGGAAATTATCTATGCTATGTTATCATTATTTTTTTAACACCTTTATTGGAGTATAATTGTTTTACAATGGTGTGTTAGTTTCTGCTGTATAACAAAGTGAATCAGCTATACATATACATATATCCCCATATCTCTTCCCTCTTGTGTCTCTCTCCCACCCTCCCTATCCCACCCCTCTAGGTGGTCACAAAGCACCAAGCTGATCTCCCTGTGCTATGTGGCTGCTTCCTACTAGCTATCTGTTTTACATTTGGTAGTGTATATATGTCCATGCCACTCTCTCACTTCGTCCCAGCTTACCCCTCCCCCTCCCCGTGTCCTTAAGTCCATTCTTTACATCTGTGTCTTTATTCCTGTCCTGCCCCTAGGTTCTTCAGAACCTTTTTTTTTTTTTTTTTAGATTCCATATATATGTGTTAGCATACAGTATTTGTTTTCCTCTTTCTTACTAACTTCACACTGTAGGAGAGTCTGTAGGTCCATCCACTACACTACAAAAAATGCAATTTCATTTCTTTTTATGGCTGAGTAATATTCCATTGTATATATGTGCCACACCTTCTTTATCTATTCATCTGTCAGTGGACACTTAGGTTGCTTCCATGTCCTGGCTATTGTAAATAGAGCTGCAATGAACATTGTGGTACATGAGTCTTTTTGAATTATGGTTTTCTCAGGGTATATGTCCAGTAGTGAGATTGCTGGGTCATATGATAGTTCTATTTTTAGATTTTTAAGGAATCTCCATACTGTTCTCCATAGTGGCTGTATCAATTTACATTCCCACCAACAGTGCAAGATGGTTCCCTTTTCTCCACACCCTCTCCAGCATTTATTGTTTGTAGAATTTTTAATGATGGCCATTCTGACTGGTGTGAGGTGATACCTCATTGTAGTTTTGATTTGCATTTCTCTATTGATTAGTGATGTTGAGCATCCTTTCACGTGTTTGTTGGCAATCTGTATATCTTCTTTGGAGAAATGACTATTTAGGTCTTCTGCCCATTTTTGGATTGGGTTGTTTGTCTTTTTGACATTGAGCTGCATGAGCTGCTTGTGTATTTTGGAAATTAATCCTTTGTCAGTTGCTTCATTTGCAAATATCTTCTTCCATTCTGAGGGTTTTCTTTTCATGCTGTTTTTGGTTTCCTTTGCTGTGCAAAAGCTTTTAAGTTTCACTAGGTCCCATTTATTTTTGTTTTTATTTCCATTTCTCTGGGACATGGGTCAAAAAGCGTCTTGCTGTGATTTATATCATAGAGTGTTCTGCCTATGTTTTCCTCTAAGAGTTTTATAGTGCCTGGCCTTACATTTAGGTCTTTAACCCATTTTGAGTTTATTTTTGTGTATGGTGTTAGGGAGTGTTCTAATTTCATTCTTTTACATGTAGCTGTCCAGTTTTCCCATATGCTATGTTATAATTAATAAATCTAAAAGAAATGGAAATTTAATGTAGTAGATTAATAATAACATACAACTGTATCTTGGCATTTATTCTTCCAGTCTCTGATTTTTATAATAATTTTTCTATAACTTCTCAGATAATTTCCTTCTCAGAGGGTGAGATTTTGGGTGGTACACTTAAAACACTGGGGTCAGTCAGGACATATTGATGTCACTTGCCATTGTGATTTTGTTAGTGTGAAATGATTTTTCCTTTCAGTATAAGGCTCTGGAGGTACCATGAAATCAATTGAAAATTCTGTAAAGGAAATGAAGCCCTGAATTATTTCAAACAAGCTAATATAATTTAAAATGTGTATTTTATAGTTTTTCTTAAAGCACTTTTGCTACATTAAAAATTTAGTGTGATAAGTAGAAAAACTGACTGCTTATGCTAGTTTTAGTCATAACCTCATTACTGTCAGTCGACCCTTGGTTAAATCACTTAACACTCTTTAACCTTGGTTTCCTGAAACCCCCACAATAATTTATCTTTCTGGTAGTAAAATATTGAGGACTTTTGTTAGGAGAAGGTACCTAATGGCATGTTAGATACATTGAAGCAGTGAGTGTATGTGGCCAAATTATAACTGTTCCCAAGCATTTCCAGAAGTGAGCAAAGATGAAGCAAGCCTAGAGGGTGCTGCTCTCATCCTCTGAAAACTCCTAGCTAAAAAGAGCAATCTCAGGAGGAGGCTGGCAAACCCTTTTTTTGACTGTTTTCTATATACCAGACATGATGTTAAGCACTGTATGTGTATGTGTGTATATATATATATATATATATATATATATATATATATATAGTTCTATTGAGCAACATTTTAATATACATTGAGGTGGTTGGCATTTTCCCTTTTATAGATTAGGAGACTGAGATTTACACAGATTGGCTAGGAAATGGCTTAGAAATGGTGGAGCCAAGGACACTACATAATGATTAAGGGATCAAACCAAGAAGAAGATATAACAGTTATAAATATATATGCACCCAACATATGAGCACCTCAATACATAAGGCAATTGCTAACAACTGTAAAAGAGGAAATCGACAGTAACACAATAATAGTGGGGGACTTTAATAACTCACTTACACCAATGGACAGATCATCCACACAGAAGATGAATAAGGAAACACAGGCTTTAAATGACACAATAGAACAGATAGATTTAATTGATATTTATAGGACGTTCAATCCAAAAACAGCAGATTACACTTTCTTCTCAAGTGCACACGGAACATTCTCCAGGATGGATCACATTTTGGGTCACAAATCAAGCCTCGGTAAATTTAAGAAAATTGAAATCATATCAAGCATCTTTTCCGACCACAATGCTATGAGATTAGAAACCAATTACAGGGAAAAAAACGTAAAAAACACAAAAACATGGAGACTAAATAATACATTACTAAATAACCAAGAGATCACTGAAGAAATCAAAGAGGATATCAAAAAATACCTAGAGACAATTTACAACAAAAACACGACAATCCAAAACCTATGGGATGAAGCAAAAGCAGTTCTAAGAGGGAAGTTTATAGCAATACATGCCTACCTCAAGAAACAACAAACATCTCAAGTAAACAATCTACCCTTACAGCTAAAGGAACTAGAGAAAGAAGAACAAATAAAACCCACAGTTAGTAGAAGGAAAGAAATCATAAAGATCAGAGCAGAAATAAATGAAATAGAAACAAAGAAAACAATAGCAAAGATCAATAAAACTAAAAGCTGATTCTTTGAGAAGATAAACAAAATTGATAAACCTTTAGCCAGACTCATCAAGAAAAAGAGGGAGAGGACTCAAATCAATAAAATTAGAGATGAAAAAGGAGAAGTTACAACAGACACCGCAGAAACATAAAGCATCCTAAGAGACTACTACAGGCAACTCTATGCCAATAAAATGGACAACCTGGAAGAAATGGACAAATTCTTAGAAAGGTATAACCTTCCAAGACTGAACCAGTAAGAAATAGAAAATATGAACAGACCAATTACAAGTTATGAAATTGAAACTGTGATTAAAAATCTTCCAACAAACAAAAATCCAGGACCAGATGGCTTCATAGGTGAATTCTATCAAACATTTAGAGAAGAGCTAACACCCGTCCTTCTCAAACTCTTCCAAAAAATTGCAGAGGAAGGAACACTCCCGAACTCATTCTATGAGGCCACCATCACCCTGATACCAAAACCAGACAGAGATACTACAATAAAAGAAAATTACAGACCAATATCACTGATGAACATAGATGCAAAAATCCTCAACAAAATACTAGCAAACAGAATCCAACAACACATTAAAAGGATCATACCCCATGATCAAGTGGGGTTTATCCCAGGGATGCAAGGATTCTTCAATATACACAAATCAGTCAATGTGATACACCATATTAATAAATTGAAGAAGAAAAACCATATGATCATCTCAATAGATGCAGAACAAGCTTTTGACAAAATTCAACACCCATTTGTGATAAAAGCTCTCCAGAAAGTGGGCATAGAGGGAACTTACCTTAACGTAATAAAGGCCATATACAACAAACACACAGCAAACATCATTCTCAATGGTGAAAAACTGAAAGCATTTCCTCTAAGATCAGGAACAAGACAAGGATGGCCACTCTTGCCACTATTATTCAACATAGTTTTGGAAGTCCTAGCCCCAGCAATTAGAGAATAAAAAGAAATAAAAGGAATACAAATTGGAAAAGAAGAATTAAAACTGTCACTGTTTGCAGATGACATGATACTATACATAGAGAATCCTAAAGATGCCACCAGAAAACTACTAGAGCTAGTCAATGAATTTGGTAAAGTTGCAGGATACAAAATTAATTCACAGAAATCTCTTGCATTCCTATACACTAACAAGGGAAGATCAGAAAGAGAAATAAAGAAACAATCCCATTCACCATTGCAACAAAAAGAATAAAATACCTAGGAATAAACCTACCTAAGGAGGTAAAAGACCTGTACTCAGAAAACTATAAGACACTGATGAAAGAAATCAAAGATGACACAAACAGATGGAGAGATATACCATATTCTTGGATTGGAAGAATCAATACTGTGAAAATGACCACACTACCCAAAACAATCTACAGATGCAACACAATCCCTATCAAATTACCAGTGGCATATTTACAGAACTAAAACAAAAAAACTTAAAATTTGTATGGAGACACAGAAGACCCAGAATAGCCAAAGCAGTCTTGAGGGGAAAACACGGAGCAGGAGGAATCAGGCTCCCTGACTTCAGACTATACTACAAAGGTACAGTAGTCAAGGCAATATGGTACTGGCACAAAAACAGAAATGTAGACCAATGGAACAGGATAGTAAGCCCAGAGATTAAACCCATGCAGCTATGGTCAACTGATCTATGACAAAGGAGGCAAAGATATACAATGGAGAAAAGACAGCCTCTTCAATAAGTGGTGCTGGGAAAACTGGACAGCTACATGTAAAAGAATGAAATTAGAACACTCCCTAACACCATACACAAAAATAAACTCAAAATGGACTAGAGACCTAAATGTAAACCCGGACACTATAAAACGTAAGAATAAATCACATAAATCACAGCAAGATCCTTTTTGACCCACCTCCTAGAGTAATGGAAATAAAAACAAAAATAAACACATGGGACCTAATGAAACTTAAAAGCTTTTGCAAAGCAAAGGAAGCTACAAACAAGACGAAAAGACAACCCTCAGAATGGGAGAAAATATTTGCAAACGAATCAATGGACAAAGGATTAATCTCCAAAATATATAAACAGTCCATGCAGCTCAATATTAAAAAAACAAACCCAACCAAAAATAGGCAGGAGACCTAAATAGACATTTTTCCAAAGAAGATATACAGACTGCCAACAAACACATGAAAGGATGCTTAACCTCACTAATCATTAGAGAAATGCAAATCAAAACTATGAGTTATCACCTCGCACCAGTTAGAATGGGCATCATCAGAAGATCTACAAACAACAAATGCTGGAGAGGGTGTGGAGAAAAGGAAACCTTCTTGCACTGTTGGTGGAAATGTAAATTGATACAGCCACTATGGAGAACAGTATGGAGGTTCCTCAAAAATCTAAAAATAGAACTACCATATGACCCAGCAGTCGCACTCCTGGGCATATACCCAGAGAAAACCATAATTCAAAATGACACATGCACCCCAATGTTCATTGCTGCACTATTTACAATAGCCAGGTCATGGAAGCAACCTAAATGCTCATCGACAGATGAATGGATGAAGACGATATGGTACATATATACAATGGAATATTACTCAGGCGTAAAAAGGAATGAAGTTCGGTCATTTGCAGAGATGTGGATGGATCTAGAGACTGTCATACAGAAGGAAGTAAGTCAGAAAGAGAAAAACAAATTTCGTATATTAACGCATATATGTGGAACCTAGAAAACTGGTACAGATGAACCAGTTTGCAGGGTAGAAATTGAGACACAGATGTACAGAACAAACGTATGGACACCAAGGGGGGGAAAGTGGTGGCGCGGAGTTATGGTGGTCTGATGAATTGGGAGATTGGGATTGACATATATACACTAATATGTATAAAATAGATAACTAATAAGAACCTGCTGTTTAAAAAACTAAATAAAATTCAAATTCAAAAAAGAAATGGTGGAGCCACTACTCAAGTTCAGATCTGGCTAATTTCATTCTTCTGTCCATTCTGCATAGTTTGGTCCTCCCTACATACAGAGAGAAAATACGGATATCCTCTATGCTTCTTAATGGAAAATAAGACATAAATTCACGATGTTCTAATCATTACCTCACTACCTAGAGTATGTGTGAATGTGCTATTTTTAAGGATTGCCCCCCTCCCTGACTTTGTCTGCTTGTAATATTTCTGCAAAGGAATACACTAGAAAAATAAGCACTATATAGGCAACTTGGGTTGTAATGATGTGAGTGGTGCAAGTTAGTTAAACATTTTAATACTGAGATATTTTTTCTTCTATAACAAATGTCACCTTTATCAAGTTGTGCAATATTAATCACTTCAGTATCACTAAAGGAGCTAGGTAAATCTACAATTTGACAGTCTGCCTCTGAGCAATGTTTCCTATTTAATTTAGTATGTTCCCTTTTCTTAGTAAAACAAAGCAGGCCTCAAGAAAGAATAGTTTCAGAGAGCCAGTACTTTTTAGAGGTGGTATAATTAGTATTCTATATGCCATTAGATTTTTTTTAATCTTGTTGCATACCAAAAAAAATCCATGGAAAAATTACATAAAGTAAAATATTGAAGCAAATTCAGGTAAAAAAAATAATACATGGCTGATTCATTTTGTTGTGCAGTGGAGGCTAACACAACATTGTAAAGTAACCATACGCCAATAAAATTTTTAAAAAAATAATACAAAACTGGAGATATAACAACCCACTTATATGGATTTAATTTAACATCAAAGTTTCAAATAAAAATTGGCTTGTGTATTTAGGAAAAAAAAATACTGGATGTAACTGAACTACTGTGTTTTGAATCAAGTCCAAAATCCGTCTCAAAATATCTAGGGTTATATTCTTCAAGGTCAGATGATGTTGATTTGAAAAATCTCTCTGAGTATACAATAAGAGCCGGGTGAAATACTGGAGATAAAGAATCTGCCATGGTATTGGTCTTACACCTTTTAGGTCATCTTCTCCATGAAAACTTCTCTGATACTCATATTCTCTCTCTCTCCTCACATATCTACACACATTTATATACATACATATCAGAAAAACCTGCCTAACTCCACATGCATGTATATGCATATTTTAAAAGGTCATTTATTAATTGTAGTATAACAAACGTATCTTAAGTAACAGTTCAGTGAATGTTCACAAATTAAATGTATATGTGTAACCACAACCTAGGTCAACAAATAGAATATTACCAGCCCTCCAGAGCTCCCTGCCCACTTTCTTGATTTTTGCTCACTGTTCTTACAGCTAACAGCATACGTTAGCTTTACCTGAATTTCATATGAATAGAATTATACAAAATGTATTCTTTTGTGTATGGTTTCTTTCACTTGTTTGTGATTTGTGAGATTTGTTCATGTTGTTGTGAGTAGTAGTATTTCATTTATTTTAATTGACGTATTGTTTTCCATTATGTTTATTTATCTGTTCTACTCTCGGTGTACATTAGGGTTGCTTTCAGTTTGGGGGGTATTATGAATAATGTTGCTGTGAAAATGTATGTATATATACATGTATGTATTTTTAGATATATGTATGTATGTATGTGTATTGGGCATGCAGCTAAGAGTAGAATTACTGAGTCACAGGGAACGTATATGGTCATTTTAGTCAATACAAGTTTCCACAGTGGTTGAACCAAGTTACATTCTCACCAGCTGTATATGAGAGTTCCAGATCTGCTACTTTCACAATGCATTATCAGTCATTAACCATTTTCGTAGATTAAAATCACATTGTGACTTTAAATTGCATTACCCTGATGATGAATGAACTAGAGAAGGTTTTTGTGTATGTTTATCAGGCTTTTACATATTCTCTTTTGTGAAATGCCCATTCAAGATTCTTTTTCCATTTTTAAACTGGGTTTGTCCTTCCCTATTAATTTTTACAAGTTCATTATATATTCTGGGTACTAGTCCTTTTTGGTAAGATCTATTAAAACTATATTCTCCCACTCTGTAGTTGACCTTTTATAATCTCTTAATGGCGTTTATGAGAAATAGAGTTCTTAATTTTAATGTAGTCCAGTTTACCAATCTATTTTTATGATAAGTACCTTGTGTCCTATTTAAGAAAATTCACCTAACCAAAACACAAGCAGATATTTTCTAGTGTTAACTTTTAGGAAAAAAATTTAACCTTTCATTTTTATATCACCAGTGCATATGGGATGGATTTTTTTATTGTGGGCTGTAGGGGTCAGCTTTTACATTTTTCCATATGAATATATATTACTGAAAAGACCGCCTTTCCTCCACTCTCCACTATCATATTTGTCATAAGTCACAAATCATATGTCATGTGTAGGTTTCCTTATGGACTATTTTGGTCCTTTCTTCTATTTGTTTATCCTTGTACCAATATCATACTTCTAAATTTCTGTAACTTTTGATCTGTAGTGTATCTTTTTTTAAGATTATCTCGAATATCCTTGACTTCATTTCTACATAAATTTTAGAATCAACTTGTTAATATCAGCAGCAACATATTCTTTTTTAAAATGGTGGGGTTTGTATTGGAATTGCCTTGAACCTATATATCAATTTGGGGGTATCAAATTGGGGAGAATTGGATTCTCACAGTAAATCCTAAACAAAATATTTGCAAATATATTCCAGCGATATATAAAGAAGATGAATATCAAGATCATGTTGGGTTTATTCAAGGAATACAAAGGTTGTTTAATATTAGAAAATGAATCAGTGCAATTCACCATGTTAACAGAAAAAAAAAGCATCCCATAATCTTCTCAATGGATGCAGAAAAAAATATTTGATCAGCTTTAAAATTCACTCATGGTAAAAATCTTAGCAAACTAGAAATAGAAATGAACTTCCTTAATGTGTTAAGGAGCCATGTTGACATCTTCTTTCCTGATGTTGAGACTGAAACAAGAACGTATCTGCTCTACCACATTTTACTGGAGGTTCTGGCCAGCAACAAGGAATCTAACTAACGAACTCAGACTTTTTACTTAGTGACTTCTGTAGAGTGAGAGTTCAACAAGACAAGTGGCAGCTGCCAGTCTGAAAAGTGGCAGAGTGTCACTTGTACTGTAGTTTTTTTTTTTTTTTTTTTTTTTTTTTTTTTTTTTATTTTGCGGTACGCGGGCCTCTCACTGTTGTGGCCTCTCCCGTTGCGGAGCACAGGCTCCGGACGCGCAGGCTCAGCGGCCATGGCTCACGGGCCCAGCTGCTCCGCGGCACATGGGATCTTCCCGGACCGGGGCACAAACCCGTGTCCCCTGTATCGGCAGACGGACTCTCAACCACTGCGCCACCAGGGAAGCCCCTACTGTAGTTTATTAAAGTCGTAACAAAAGAAAGGGACATAGCCCCCACCTCTAGATTGGAGGAGTGTCAGAGAATTTATCACCACAGATATGCCACACATTCGTACATGTTAGGAGCTGTTTATTTTTCACAATAAAACTTGAGCTCTAGGTTGGCTGAGTATAATATGAATCATTAATTTGCTTCCTTGGGGTCTTCCTGGGCTGTGCTCTATTGTTTTCATCATCGAATGTTGCTATAGAGAATGTTGTGGCAAGATTCATTCTTTTCTGACTTTACAGCCAAATTGGGTTTTGTTTGTTTATTTTGCTTTTTTTTTTTCGCTTGGCCTAATTACACATAGATATACACCTTCCTTTATTTTAAGGGAAATATGTCCCTCAGACATATCTTATGTATATATTGTATTCCTTTACTATATATCCAGATGTATTATATACCCAAATTTTAACAAAACTTTATTTATTGTATGTATATAGATCCAAACTTTGATACAAACTTTTAAATATATATCAAATATATACATTTATATGTGTGTATGCATATAGACATATATGCCCATACTTTTAACCTATATTTTAAACTTCTGTTATTTTGCTACATTTTCTCAAATCCCTTTTTTCTATGTTTTTCACAAATCTCTTTTTATGCTTCTTATAATGTGAGTATCACTGATTTTATTTATCTTACTTAGCTCATTTATCTATTCCTTGAGTTCTTTTTGAGAGGGGAGGGAGGAGTGTATTGTCCTTAATTTTTTTATTTTGTCTATGGTTTTGGATATGTATTCTTAAGTTTGCAATATTCCTTTCCTCCTTTTAAAGAATGTATTTGCAGATATCTCATGCTGCTGTCGCTGCTGGCTCTCCTCCCCCTCCTTTTCCTTCACCGCCTCTCCTCCTCCATTGGTACTTATCTTGAATGGGTGTGATGGAGGTTTCTTTATTGACTGGCAGAGGAGACAGCTGGCAGTTTGAAGTGTGATCTCATTTTTGTTCCTGCCTGAGCTTTTTCTAGATTAGCAGAGAGATTTTCTGGCTTATAAGGATGTCAGGCATTTTGAGTATGATCCTTTAAATAGGCAGTGTAGATCAATATAGTTTCTGTTCCACATTACCTTACCAAGAACTTACTCTGTAAAGATGGTATATCAGGATGCTAAGTAAAATGTAGGTCTCCTCTAGGGCTGATATTACCATTCCAAGAAACAGGGCATTGGTTTACTCCTCAGAGTGAGCCCCTGTTTTGGAAAATCCATGCTCTACCCACCTGTGTCACCCTCACAATGATTCATTATGGGGTTATGGATGTAGTCGATTCTTGTTTTCTTTGATATTTTAAACTTATTCTAACATCTTGATTTCCTTCTCCTTTTCAGATGCAGCAGCTGTTCCATGAAAATTATGAACACAATCGGAAGGGTTATATCCAAGACCTTCACAACAGCAAAATCCATGCAGCCATAACACTTCATCCAAACAAAAGGCCTGCCTACCAATACAGGCTTCATAATTACATGCTTAGCCGCAAAATTTCTGAACTTCGCTACCGCACCATCCAGCTCCACCGGGAGAGCGCTCTGATGAGCAAGCTCAGTAACAGCGAAGTGAGCAAAGAGGACCAGCAGCTGGGAGTGATGCCTTCTTTCAATCACTTCCAGCCTCGGGAGAGAGATGAAGTGATAGAATGGGAGTTCCTGACAGGGAAGCTCCTCTACTCAGCATCTGAGAACCAGCCTCCCCGACAGAGCATCAGCAGTATCCTGAGAACAGCGCTGGATGACACCGTCCTACAGGTGATGGAGATGATCAATGAGAATGCCAAGAGTAGAGGACGGCTCATTGACTTCAAGGAAATTCAGTATGGCTACCGCAGGGTTGATCCCCTGCATGGGGTGGAGTACATCTTGGATTTACTCCTCTTATACAAAAGACACAAGGGGAGGAAACTGACTGTGCCAGTAAGACGTCACGCCTATCTTCAGCAGTTGTTCAGCAAGCCTTTCTTCAGAGAAACTGAAGAGCTAGATGTCGACAGTCTTGTAGAGAGTATTAACAGTGACACTCAGTCATTCTCCTTTATATCTAATTCTTTAAAGATATTATCTTCTTTTCAAGGTGCCAAAGAAATGGGAGGGCCCAATGAAAAGAAAATACATGTTCTTGTCCCTCTCATTGGAAGGTATGACATTTTCTTGAGATTCATGGAGAACTTTGAAAACACTTGTCTTATCCCAAAGCAGAATGTAAAGCTGGTCATCATCCTTTTCAGTAGGGATTCTGGCCAAGATTCCAGCAAGCATATTGAGCTGATACAAGAATATCAAAACAAGTACCCTAAAGCAGAAATGACCCTGATCCCTATGAAGGGAGAGTTTTCCAGAGGTCTTGGTCTTGAAATGGGATCTTCCCAGTTTGACAATGATACTTTGCTGCTATTTTGTGATGTTGACTTGATCTTCAGAGGAGACTTTCTCCAACGATGTAGAGACAATACAATTCAGGGACAACAGGTGTACTATCCCATCATCTTTAGCCAGTATGACCCAAAGGTAACCAATGGGGGAAGTCCTCCCACTGATAATGACTTTGTCTTCTCAAAGAAGACTGGATTTTGGAGAGACTATGGATATGGAATTACCTGTATTTATAAAAGTGATCTTCTGGGTGCAGGTGGATTTGATACCTCAATACAAGGCTGGGGACTGGAAGATGTAGATCTCTACAATAAAGTTATTCAATCTGGCTTAAGGCCCTTCAGAAGTCAAGAAGTAGGAGTGGTGCATATTTTCCATCCAGTTCATTGTGACCCTAACTTGGACCCTAAGCAGTATAAGATGTGCTTAGGATCCAAGGCAAGTACTTTTGCCTCAACCGTGCAACTGGCTGAACTGTGGTTGGAAAAACATTTGGGTGTCAGGTACAATCGAACTCTCTCCTGACAGTCCAGGCAACACATATTGCCTTTTTAAAGGGGAGTTTACCTCATTGTTGGTGGTTGTTATTTTTATTTTATTATTGTTATTTTTATTATTATAATTATTATTGTTATAATTTTATTTTGTTGTCCTGGTCTTAAACTACTCTTGGTTGTCTTCCAAAGGGTGTTTGTTGACCTCAAACAAGAAGAGTCTGCGGTTCACTGATATTTCAGATTTCTACTGAAGTCAATAGGTATATTACTTTTATATATCTTTGAGATTGAGATTGAGTTAAATCGTGGCAATCAAATGACTTTTGAAGCTCATTCATCATGAGAGACAGCTTAGAAGAATGTTCTCTTGGGGCTTAAAGATGCAATATCGACCTTTCTTTTGTTTGTCAAATTCAATGTGATACGAATATTTACTGGTGAAAGGTACCACAAAAGTGCTTTATGCTTCCTATGGGGAAGGGACTATGTAACATAAACTTGAGTTTTGTAATTTATACAAGGACTTAAATATATAGACAGTAATTTTCTTCATCTTTAGAATTTTTAAAGGAAATGAACACTTATGATTGTATGTTTATTTTTTAAAAAAAAGTTTTAAAAATTGAGGAGTTTGTTCCACAAGCAACCGGTACTGGCTACCCTGGTCTTATGACAGTTATCTGCTCCTCACAACTGTCTGCTATAAATGCGAATGAATTTTATTTTCTCAAGGAAATATGATTTAATTAAATATTCATGTACATTTTAGAAGCTTTATGAAACAATGTCCTTCATTTGCTGGCAAGAAGATAAAATATGACAGAACCTGGTTATTTATAATAAAACACAGGTATAACAATATTCTTTTTCAAAAACACTGAAAAACTTGTGTTGTTTCCTTTTAGTCAGTCATATTTGATGTATTTCTTAATGGTCATACTCACCGAAACATGCTTGCTACACAGGCTGGAAAAGTTAATATGGAATTATGGGCATGATATTTGTATCAGTATGCTTTAAGTCCTAGCCTTCATTAAGTGATTAAAATGAGCAGTTTTTAAGTCAGTAATTTACAATCCAGGGGAAGTATTCCTCTTCGATCTCATTAGCTTTGTGATCAAACTGAACCAAGAACAGGTCAGAAATGGCTTCTGATATGGATTGGTAGACGACTCAAAGATACAAAAATAAATGCAGAAATTATAAATATAAAATTAATTTTACAAAAATAATACTGTAATTTATAAAACACCTAGGAAAATGTCATTTAATTTCGTATATCATTCTTTCTCAAAACTGAATCAATGGTGCCCAGTTTGTAGAAAAATATAATCTCATTTGAGAAATGTAAGAAAAGATGAAAATCTGTACAAGAAGCTCTTAGGAAGGCATATTTTTAAAATTTCATTTTGTAAATAGGTAATATATTTGCATAGTTCCAAAATGAAAGAAAAATGTTCAATGTCTACAGCTATGAGTCTCACTCTCTATTCACTCAGATCCGCCCCCAGCTGCACATGGCCACCATTTTAGGTGTACGTATGTTTGTGTGCATGCTTGGCATACACAGAATGCTCAGAATTCCTGATGCCATAAAGACACGTATTTATTTTTTCACTCTTTATACACAAAATGCAGCACTTTGTACATACTGTTCTACACTTTGATTTTCTTTTTTCACCCAAGAACACTAAAATTTGCATCAAAATTGGTTTGAAAGCAATTGTAAATTGTTACCATTATTTGGAACTGATTGCCAAGAGGCCATATAGCCTTTGCCTTAGTAATGGGGTTTCTTACATGGTAACACTCTCTTTTAGTGAAGACATTTTAGGGGCTTCAGAAAAAATAACGTTGCTTAATATTGTGACGTCTTAACAATGTAAGGTTCATTAGAAAGGAATTCGTGGCACTTTCCTATGTTAAAAATCTTGACAGGACCAACATTTCAGAGTTGATCTCTGCTCCAATGTTGTCTCTGGCCTTCACAAACCCCTTCTTATAGCTATTTTCCTACATTATGTTCTTAGCTCTTTTATTTTCCTTACAGTAAATATATTAATATTCAGTAAAGATAGTCCTTTGGGAAGATCTATTACTAGATAAAAATTATTATTGATTTTATTAATGTAGAAAAGAAATCAGGGTCTGTTCTTTTCTTTAACTTAAATAACTGAAATAGCAGAGAGTTTACCTGAGGAATAAATGCAAAGGCCTCGTTTAAAACCCCCCAAGTGTTAGAGAGTCATGAGGCACCTGCCCAGGGATGAAGTGGCATTCTCCGTTATACTGATGAAATTTTGCTGATGAAACAAGGGAATGCAGAGATCTCATTTGAACTTAATGACACACATGCACGCTATACTGAAATTAATACAAGTACACTTAAATTCTATTTTACAATTTTGCATTAAGCTTTCCTATGATTTTTTTCAGGTACTGCAATATTTCTTGACTGAAAATTTATCGAAATGATACTAGTAAAATTAAGAGTGTTTTTCTGTCCATGTAGTATTGCTTAAGGTTGAAGGGCAACACAGTGTGAACGCAGCCTGAAGCACAGTATGTGTACGTTTTTGGCTTCACCTTATTTGGACAGCTACAGATGTTCTATTTAAATACCACCTCAACAGCAATTTCATTAACCTTCAACATCATCTTACTGATCATCTTCTGTTCACTCAACACAACACTGTATGTTTTACTTATATTATCCTTTTAAATGTAATCCTCTCAATAGCTCTCAGAATACTGATTCTCTTTTCTTCATTCAACAGATATGGAAACTGAGGCCATGAGTGATTAACTTGTCCTGAGTTCACACAGTTGGCTTGCTGTAGAGTTAAAATTTATGCTAATTGCTGTCTGAATTGAAAGCACCTGTCTTTCCACCCTAACCCATGGCTTCTCAGTTGTTGGGGGCATATAGGGGACAACGGGGGAGCAAAGGTCCAGCTGACCTCATGGCCATGTTTGATCGGCCATTCAGCTTGCTTTGCTCTTTGCTCGTTCTGGACAGAGATAAGTTTGCTGATCTTTTGCTCAGTTAGAGCCTTTTTAGGCTTTTAATCTCAGTCTTCCCCCACTTTGCCAGCTCCGTTTGAGTAGCACTCCCTTGGGGAAGGGTTTTTTTCTATCTAATTGTTCACAAGTCATTGGACCTCAGCTAGCAGGAAAAAATGCTCAGAATTCCTGATGTCAGCAGTAGCCCTTCTACATGGGCTCAGCCAACTGAGTGCAAAAGCTGTCCACAGTGAACACCACCACATAATTGCTTGACTATTTGTCACTTTACCGTAACAGACTTAGCATGACACAGCTGAGATATTTCTGAATCTAAGAGTTGAGCCCTTTGTGGGATGGGAACTACTGGAATGAAATAGCCCAGTATGTGGACTGATAGTCCAACCAAGAGAGTAAATGCTCACTGGAAAGGTAAGTTATAACATCCCTTTGTTTTTAGTATAAGAAAACTGAAACCCATCTCTGGTCAGCAGCCCCATAGCTGGGCCACTCTGGTTTTACATTCGGATTAGCCCTGGGCAATTCCTTCTTCCAGGAGGAGGGCCCAGAAGATGAGGCCCCTTTCTAACATTTGGATTGCCCAGATGAGAGGCGGTAGTGCTGCCAGGCCTGTTGAGCCCTCACCTAGGACTTGCCTTGTCCTGGAGCGTGTAGCCTAAAGTAGACTTGTACCTAGAAAGAGACTTGGTGGCTCCCCTCTTTTCCTCCCTTCACCCAAAAGAAAATATGTTTAATCAGGTAAGATATATGAAGATGAGTCTCAAATAGCCAGTAAAGTATCAATATTTGTGGCTTCTTCTTGGCCACGATGATGAGATTTGCATGGGGGAATGAGGGCATCAACACACTTTACATTTTGTGGCCATCTACATTTCCTTCCCTACCTCCTGATGCTTTCTGAGTCATTACATCTGTGGTCCTGCGAGTCACAGGAACTTAGTGTGCCTTACCAAAGGGATACCTCTAAGAGGGGACTGCAAGTAATCCGGGAAATTGGCCACTTAAACTCTCATTTGTGCTTAAATATTGATGGCATATCTCTTCGGAAGTAGTCTGTGATTATGGCTACTGCAGGGCATAGTAGGGTCCGGAAGGATAACAAAGGGATCTGTTATCAGTTCTTAGTGCTGCTGACTTGCCTACCTTCCCCATCTGCACTTTTATTAGCATCCTAATCACTGTCAAGCGTACAGTACAGGTAGTCTACCTGTGCTGAGACCAGAAGCCTCCTAGGTCTGGAGGAGGAGTAGCAACAGCAGAGGCAGGACAGAGTCCCAGAATATGCCAGTGGGCTCTGCCTCTGTGCCCCACAGCCTTGCTCAGGCACCAGCCACGCTGCCAGGGTTGACTTGACAGGTGGTTGGATGAGGCGACATCGGCAGTAATTCATGCCCGCAGGTGGCGATACAGTCACATCTGCAGCAGGCAGCAAACCAGCTGGTGTTGGCACAAAGATGCCAGGATATTCTAGTATTGCCTGCAATTTGACATCCAATTGTCTGTTTCCCTGTTTCTTTCTCTTGTCAGAAGCTGCCAACATCTGTGCTATATTTGGAATTCTTCTCCATGCAGGATTTTATTTCAATCGAATTCAACCCTTGTTGATTAGTCCATAGGTTGGTGTAAAAGCTGAGACTGCTGAGTTTTGATTATCCCTCATGCACACTGGTATGCATTCTTGCTATGCTGTCACCACCCAACCTCAGTCTTTATAGAATCAGTTCTGAAGGAATTGGTAAGTATAAAATTTGGAAGGATAAACTTTTATTTAAGTTGGATCTACTGTAAAAAAGAAAGATTTCAACAGGAAAAGAAAGAAGCTTTTTTTTTTTTTTTCTGGAATACTTGCCCTTAATCTGTAATGTTAACCGATTAAGAAATGTTTACTGAGACCTTGCTTGGGAACAATACTCTTAAGTAAAAACTCAAAGACTGTGAAAATATGCATTACCTGAAAGCAAACCTCTCACTACTATCAGGCCTCCTTCTGCGGGGCTGTTCTCCATCTCATTCTCAGTTCTTCCCCAACTCCTATCCCCTAAATTCCCACAAACATCACACTTTCTCATTCTATCCAAGTAGGGAGAAGTATGTATATATGCCAAACAGAATCTAAGATCTGTAGGTGATTTTCAAATACAGACATATGAATCTGCCTTGATTCTCGTGTCTTGATTCTGGCGTCAAGTGTTCAACTTGACACGAGTCAAAAGTAACTCAGTCCAAAAGTTCATATAAAAATGAAAATAAATAGCACAACTTTAGGATTAATAACTTTCTGTATCTAATCTATTAAATATTCTGTCACCACTATCAGCCACAAGTTCATTAATGTTTTCCTCCCATACCCACCAAAGTGGCTCCAATACCTATTTCTAAAAGGAAAACCTTTCATAGGTGATACATAAAATTTTAATTAAAAGCATAATACTAAAAAAATGGCGGGGAGAGGGGAGGCAGTGCATTGGGTACCTTTGCATTATTCTTTGTCACCTGCCTCCTAGTTTTCTTGCCATTCTAACATGCTGATGACCTACTTTTCCTTTTAATAGTTTCCTTCCTCTTTTCTGCTAGTGGCTTCTTCCCTGTCTCCCACACTTTAAGAACTACTTGATACAAGCTATATATTGTTTATACTACAAGTTTCTAGTGTTGCTTTTGAGAAGTTACTACTGTATAAATCATGAGTTTGAAGGCTGAAGTGAACATAAGTTTTTCAACTCTCTTTCAGTAGCAACCCTGGTCTATTTAGTGCAGGAATGATTTCTCCTCCTCGTTAGTCAACTGGAATCCCAAGGGCATGGATCTTATGCTGCCTCTTGAGTATTAGACTAGAAACTGAAGGGAGAGAAGTTTGAAACTCTTTGATCCCCTCCAAGTGCTTCCAGCTTCTCAATTAATCTGTTCAACATTAAATTCAGGTTTGTACTTTAATGGGCAAAGCATTGCATCAAAATATTTATGGAATTAATTATTTAGTCATGTAAAGGAAAGGAGATTTCATGAATAAAACTTAATGTGCATTTTTAGAAATCCTTTTGTTTTTGCATACATTTTATAATATATTTTCTGGTAAGACATTATTATATGGAGGTTAAGAATATCAAATAATTATATTATTGATACAGTTATCACACTATGTTTTCCCAATATCAGTAATGCTTATGTTTTCATATTCTACCTAAGACAGGCAGAATTCTTTGAAAAAGGCTCAGAGCTCAGAAGGGGCTCAGAAGGAAAAGGAACCATTATCGTTCTCAATCATTCGTCTTTTCTGTTACACCTGCCCCTCAGCCAATGTGCAGTTTACTTAAGGAAATTTCCCTCTGTCTCTGCGTCTCCCCTTTGTCACTTCATACAGGAAGCCATTTTAATAAGGAAGGGGAAAAGGCAACGTGATTTTTTTGTTATTTGACTTATTATAACAGTAAAACAGCTACTGTTCATTAAGTGCTTGCTTACTTTGCACTGTTATTCGGGAAACAGCATCTCCTTTGAGCTTCATCAACTCTAAAGTAGGTATCACATCTTCATTTTACAGGTGAGCAAAATAAATTTCCCTCCCTCTTTCCTTCCATAGTTCTTTCACTTAACAAACATACACTGATGCCTTATTTGAGACAATATACCAGAATAACATCTCATTTTGTTCAAATTGCTGCCTTGATAGCATCAGTCTCCACCAAATGACTGGGTTGGCCATAATACTAAAATTCATGTTTTCAAAACATCTTAAAGGAAAGAATTAGTATAATATGAAAAAGGGATTCACAGGTAGTGGGACACATATCTAAAAGAAAGACTTTAAAACTGTACAGAATGCATAGTTTTTGGAATGAAATCACATACTTTTAAATATGCTTTTAAAAAGCATAATTCACTGTTCTTACTTCTTAAATAAATGTATCAAACATACTAGTTTTTGCTTCTAAGATGCATGCTTCATTGTTTCTACTCAACTAGCTCCTAGATATTCATTTAATTTTATTATTATTATTTCATGAAATAACTTTTGACTGAATCAAATGGGAAAATGTCAGAGTCATTTATGAAATGATAAACATTCTGGGAGAATTCAAAACAACATTTTTCATTAAGAAATTCCTGTTGTGAGTTAGTTGCAGGTATAATTTCTCTGGGCATTCTCAGAAAAGAAATTTGAGTTTAAATTTCTTTACAAAAAATTAGCTGCAAGGAAATTGAAAGTCTTTTAGAGAAGTGTGCATGGAAATTAGTCTCTCCTGTGCATTTGTGTATATTTTTGTATTTTCTTTATTCTTTGACCTTTTTGATACTAGCACTTTTTTCTTTAGATGGGAACTTGTTTCTAAATCAGGAACTCTAACCTGCAGCTCATTATTTCTCCTGTTCTCGGTGGCAGTCTCTCTCTCTCACATGGGCAGAACAGCTGAATTCATTTCTCATTCTAATTGATTTCTTCAGTATCTTCAGAAACTGTAATATTATATAGCACATTTAAAAATTCTTTCAGTGGATATTGAATAAAATGTTTTATTAAACATTAGGTACTTTTTTTTTTTTTTGTAGTACGCGTGCCTCTCACTGTTGTGGCCTCTCCCGTTGCGGAGCGCAGGCTCAGCGGCCAGGGCTCACGGGCCGAGCCGCTCCGCGGCACGTGGGATCTTACCAGGCCGGGGCACGAACCCGTGTCCCCTGCATCGGCAGGCGGACCCTCAACCATGTGCCACCAGGGAAGCCCTAAGCATTAGGTACTTTTTGAAAAAATATATTTTATCTCAAAATTGATCAAAGATGCATAATACTAACCTCTTTTTGCTTTCCATTGAAGCCAAATGCAGTTTTTTTAAAATAGTTTAAAAAAATGTAATTACTTTAGAAATCACCAGATTCATTTTTGGGTTTTTTTTCTTTGTTTTTGTTTTTACTGAAGTATAGTTGATTTACAGTGTTGTATGAGTTTCTGGTGTACAGCAAAGTGATTCAGTTATATGTGTGTGAAAAGAAAAATTATATATATATATTTTTTCAGATTCTTTTCCATTATAGATTGTTACAAGATACTGAGTATATAGTTCCCTGTGCTGTATAGTAGGACCTTGTTATTTATCTGTTTTACATAAAGCAGTGTGTATCTGTTAATCCCAAGCTCCTAATTTATCCCTTCCCCAACCTCTTTCCCCTTTGTTTTAGAAATCTGTGAGTCTGTTTCTGTTTGCAAATAAATTCATTTGTATCATTTGTTTTTAGATTCCACATAAGTGATATCATAGATTCATTTTTGTTTTAAGAGAATACCTAAGGATAGTTTCTATTTCCATAAGAATCTACGCTGACTTTAGAAGACCCGAGTTGTTCGAATTAACATGTTATCCAACTCCAAAAACAAGCAGGAATTTGATTATGTAGAGTTTCATTGTTACTTCTTTTCTTAAAACTCTGTAAAGTTTTCCAAATCTACTTAGAATAAAACCTAAACTCCTTACCCTGGCACGTGCCACCTGCCCAGTGTGATCTGCCCTTGCCTCTCCCCCGCCCCCTTCTCCCCTCGCTCACACCCGGCTTCATCCTGCTGCCCTTACTCTGGCCTCCACTCGGGCTGTGAAGCATGCCAAGCTTGCTCCCACCTTTAGGCCTCTGTCCCACTTGTTCTCTGAACTTGGAAAGCTGGTCCTGGAGATCTTCTCCTGGCTGGCTCCTTTTTGTAATTCAGGTCCCACCACAAAGGTCACTCGGTGAGAGAGGCTTTTCTAACCACCCAATCTGAAACCGCTAGCTCTGCCACCCCCTCCAAATTATGTTCCTTGACCTGTTTATTACCAGCAGATAATTATCATCCCTCTGATAGAGCAGCTCATATACCTTTATCTGGCATACTCTGTTCACAATAAATCTGGTATTTTCATTGTTTATTTTTTCATATACCATGTATGTCTCCTTCCTCTCTAAAATAATCCACTCCATGAGAACAGGGACAATAACTGTCTTGCTGGGTGCTGGGCCCTCAGGCTCTGAAAAAGGAAGGAGCTGGATTCATGTACTGGCTCCGGGGTCTCAGTGCCAGAAGCATGAACTCGACCTAGGGCATCACTTCTATCCCCTGCTCAGGCTCAGTCTCCGCCTCTCCTTTTTTGCCTTCTCTACCCGCTCCCCCCTTTAATCTCTCCTCTTCCTTAATCCACCCTTTTCACTTATTTTAGTTTTGTGGATTTCTAGCTTTGGTATATTCAGTGTCATGCATCATTTTACTTCTTTTAGTCCTTTTACCCTTCTGCCCATTCATCAGCAAGTTTTCCATCTTTTAGTATAACCTGAATATTTGTTAAATACTAAGCACTGCAGGGAAAAAATAACCCCCTCCTTATAATGATAACAAAACACACAAAAACCAAACCCTAAATTAAAAGTGTCCTTCAGGATATCAGCAAGGACACTATTGCTCATTTCTTTCTTCTTCCTACTCTGCACAATTGTGGCAGGGGTTCCCTTTTTTTCTTCCAGAATGTGAAAATAAACCTTGTCTCTGGGTGTCATTGTACTATCACCTAATCCATGCTCTCTCAAATCTCTCCAATGTTTGAAGTTTCAGATCAAAGATTGTGACTTAAGAGGGTCTACACTTGGGTGGAATCTGAGTAGCTCTGGGGTATATCAGTGACCCTTGTGGCCTCAGGGCTCTACCTTATTGAGGGGTTTTGAGCAGATTTTGAGATTTATTCATCTGTATTAGCAAACTGTACAGGGCACAGAATTCCAATTGGCTCCCAATACAGAGATAACAGCTGCTGATAAGTTCACAAGGGCATATTGGTTGGCCTCATATTGTTATCCTTACAATATCCAAAGACTTCTTAGAAGCAAAATTTAGGGGGAAAAGTTTGTCTGGTAGGCACAGGTTTTGGAGTTAATGAAGATAGATGATGACTTTAAGCCATATTGCCATCAAGCTCTGAGGGCCTGAAAGCCAGAGGAGCCTTTATCTAGCAGGAAAGTAGATACATTAGTTTCATCATTACATTGAACCTACCAGATTTGGGGTAGGTCTCTAGTCACATACCAACTGTCTTAGGACGAAATACTTCTATGATTTACCTCCATTAAGGTGTACTGATTACTAGCGAATACAAGGCACTGTGCCAAGGTTGTAAACATGGCAAAACCTGCACCCCATCCCCAACCATCTAACCCATTTCACGTAGGAGAAATAATTCTCCACTTTCCTGGTGACCATTTCTGCCCTTGCACTCAAATTCTGGTGATGCACAGAATCTGGGGTCTAGCTAAATTTTTTATGCAATTCCATTTTTAAAAAGTAAATGCTTGTTTTTAATCTTTAGTAATATTTCCAACACTAGTGTGGCCTGTATTAAAATATTTTATTTTTCAGGGATTATAGAGAAAAAATAGGATAGAAACTTGATTAAGTGGACTCAGGGATTCCCAAAACCTAAACAACATAGCTCTCACCACAAAGATGGGAGATTTTACCCCACAGACCCCAGGCCTGTTAAATTTTTATAGCTATACATTTGCTTTGTCCTGACAGCAGACATGAGAATAGAGAACACACTGATTATTTACTTAAAGAACATCTTGCATTGATTTCCCATATGCCAACCTGCTACAAGGCAAGGCAGTAAAAGCCAGATGTACCTGGTGCATACAGAGTGGGGGTCAGTATCACAGGAGAGGAACTCCAAAATTGTGAATCTCAGAGCTTTCGTAGGATGCCTGGTATAGTTGCCCATCCCCTCCTCAGGAGCAGGAGAGAACTTATCTTTCTCTGAACAAATACTCTCTGAGGAAAGGAGGGCGAGGACTCTAGAACCATTACCCTTGTAATCTAAATGAATGATGCCGGGGGAGATAAATCTGTAAATCTCTGAGGCATCCGACCTGAACTTCCAAAGTGTGCTTGCCAATTATGTACTTTTAACCCAGGTTGCTAGCACTCTTGGCTGCTAAACTCTGACGGTGAGGAGATAGGAAAATACTCGTGGAACATTGACCCCTGGGACTCCAGTGTACTCCCTCTGCAGATCACCTCTTAGTGATTTGACAGTATATGACATCCTTGGCAGTGTCTGGAGCATGAAACTGGTTTCCTATCAACATTGGGGATTAACCATACTCTCTCTTAGTCCCTGTTTCAAAATGTTTTATTTTCTTTTAATCTCTGGTTATCAGGGTGACTGGGCTTCTCTTTTTCTCACAATTCTCTTACTTGCCAATAACTCATGAAATTAGGTTTTTGAAGGCCTACTTTTATATTGATTCAGAAAACTAAAAGAAGCAACATAATGCTTTTTTAAAAGAGCTAAAAATCAAGTATGACTCAGTGCTTTTGCCTAGAAAACTCTTAGAAATTTGCTCCTGAAAAAAATAATGCTCACTTGTATATAATGGGTACGGCTTCTTTCTTGCTTCACTTTAGAATCCTCAACCATTCATTAGAATTTTATTGTTTAAGCAGAAATGTGACATTTTATATGTTAAATGGCCTTTTATATGTTAAAAACCCAACAATAACAAAACTACTTCATCCCAAGTGAAAATTTAGTATTAAGGCTCCCAAATGAAAGTTTAGTATTAAAGGCTTATTTTCAATTGGAATGGAATTTAAGCATTAGAATTTTATCTAACTTACCCCTCAAATGAAAGGTTTTCTCCTGACAGAGATTAATGCATCTGCTAATGACAGAAGCATTTGTCATTTTTATGAACTTGACATCCTCTTCGCTCATCAATTCCCAACCAGGTCAAAAACGCACAACCTGTGCTGCAGAAATTTTTAGATAGTTAGAAATGCCATCACTTTATCATTGTTTGGAGAAAAATTAAGGAAGGGGGTAAGGAATATCAATTTTTTGTTATTACTATTATTTCCATAATCAAAAGGTGTGTTTTAGTTGAACATTCTTTGAGTGACGTATTACATGCAAATTGGATAACTTTTCTTGCCTTTATAATTTAATAATTGTTTTATTATTTATCCAGATGCTCTACTGAAGCTGAAGTAGAAAGCAAGGTTGATTTAACAAATACATCTTAAGAAGCTTTCAGTAGATTCCCAATTATTCTGGTTAACTACTGCTACATAACCAACTACTCCCAAAATTTGGTGACTTAAAGCAAACAATTTTTATTCTTTATGTTTGTGTGGGCCAGGAATACAGGAAGGGCTCAGCTGGTTCCCATGGCATCTGCTGGGGTGGCTGGGGCTGGAGGATCCACTTCCAAGATGGCGTCTTCACTCACATGTCTAGGGCTGTGGTGCTCTTGGTTCTCTCTCTATTTTTTTTTTTTTTTTTTTTTGTGGTACGCGGGCCTCTCACTGTTGTGGCCTCTCCCGTTGCGGAGCACAGGCTCTGGACGCGCAGCCTCAGCGGCCATGGCTCACGGGCCGGGACCGGGGCACGAACCCGTGTCCCCTGCATCGGCAGGCGGACTCTCAACCACTGCGCCATCAGGGAAGCCCATCTCTCTCCTTCTTATCTCTTTTTCTCAATGCATGATGTGTCATCCTCCAGAACCCTCTTCTAGTGGCTAGGGCTTCTCAAAGCATGATTGCCCCAGGGTAGTTGAGCTTCTTACAATGCAGCTAAGAGCTCCAACAACAAGAGTTCGAAGAGCCCAAGGCAGAGTCTGGAGGCTTGTTATAACCTAGCTTCAGAAGTCTGCCACATTCTATTCATCAAGCAAGTTATCATAAAGGAGGGGGAATTCCACTTTGCCTCTCAATGGGAATAATTACAAAGAATTTGTGAGCTTTTAAAATCTATCACACATTCAATATGCTTAGAAAATTGCTTCCTCTCTTTCTCTCCTGAAAACTGGGAATTAAAACTAGGGAAAGAAACACTGACTCTCTTCAAAGCTTGAAACTTCGATCTCAATATTAGACAAATTGAAACAAACAAAGTGACGTACTTAACATAAAGAAAAGGACCAAGAGTTGAACTGTTATTATTTTTTCCTCAAGAAGAAGGCAGATGTATGCATGGAAAGTAGATTTAAAAGGCACTTCACAGAACACTTTATATAAAGTCACCTATCAGTCTCTCACAGAGACAAAGCATTTCTAGGAGGTTGGAAAAGCCATGATATGAGGACGTGTCAATCAAGAATTTTGATTAGACCCAAGTGTTAAATTGACACAGGAAACTGAAATCTCAAAAGAATATGTTTAATTGGTTGCTTTACCTCTCCAGTGATTTTCAAATGCTCTAAAGAACTTAGCACTTTCACACAGGCAAACCCAGCATTTTTGTTTACCACTAGTTCATTAAATAACGTAAAAAATAAAAAGAAAATCTTTTTATATAAGAGAATGATAGATTTAATACATATTTTAAATTTTCCTATAACCAAACAAGATGATTGGTACTCCAACAGACAATATAGACATGTTTTTTAAAATAAATCTAGCAATTTTTCTCCTTGTCATTGTTTCCTTGTTATTTGTCACCCTCTTCTCTTCCCTGTTTTTTGGTTTTTGTTTGTTTTTTATAATTTAGAACAGTTCTGATATATATGCATTTCAATATTCTTGGTGTCCAACACTTTTGATTTTCAAGGATGGATTTTAGAATTATTTTTCTTTTCTCCTTCCATTGTAGTACGTAATAATATAGCAATAATCTTTTTTTTAACCTTAAGCTCATCACACTTCATCATCATCTTTTTTTTTCTTAAGTAATCTTTGATGAGTGGCTCTGAATAGCTGCCTGTTGCTCAGAAAATGATAAATGAAAACCCATTGCTATATCTTTATTTCTCAGTATCCTTCCCTTAAGCAGATGCTCACTCTCCTGCTCTTCATATTATACATTACAGAGTGAATGTTTCTGATGATTTTAGACAGCTGTGTATGTTCTCTGACTTCCCATCCCCTGCCCTTTCTTCTATTAATTCTAGACTTTTAAGTAGATTCATTCTGTAAATGGTTTTTGAGTGCCTGCTGAGTTCCTCCCATCATGACACCAATTTCTGGTCAAAGTTGATTAAAATAGGGCTGTGCCCGTAATGAACACATAGTTTAGGAAAAGAGGAAGAAGAGCAAAGAACCATTGCAAAACACATAAAATGCCATGGTATAGGAATGCATTAGAAGTTCAGTGGAGTCAGTGCAAATTTTTCTTGTGGACCAAAGAGAGCAGGCAGGGATCATCACCCAAAAAAGGCCAAATAAAGACCTTTGCTGTCATACTAAGGACTTTGGAATTTATTCTGTAAACAAAGGCTAGAGGGCAAATGACAAAGACAAATATGCATTTAGAGCTTTTTTTTCATAATCAAATGTTCAAGTCTATGACCTTTATCTTCAATTTTGTGATAAATTTTAACATATTGTTTTTAAAGTTGTCTATCTGTCCATGCATGTATAAATGTGTATAAAGTGCCCTCCCTTCTCCACATCTTTCCAGGTAAGAAATCTAGATGAATTTACCTCCCTAAATATCTCTTCTTACTTTTTAGAATAAACCCTCAGAAATATTTTGCTATGAAATAATTGTTATTTATGGCCTTCCTTACAACAGACACATGGGCTATTTTTAACAAATATTTATATCTGAAAAAGATACACGTTTGGATAATAGTACAAATAATAATGATAATAAACATTTGTTGATATCTACTCATTTTCCAGGCACTCTACTAATCATAGATATTTTTCTCATTTTGTTCTACAATAATCCTATAAGGTAAGTATTATTATTATCTCTGTTTTACACATGAGAACACAGAAACACAAAGATTAAATTACTGGACCCAGATCCCACAGCAGGAGGTGGGGCATCAATGATTCTAACCAGGATTCTAGAGTGCATAAACCGTTTCAAATAAGAGACCCCAAAACTATGGTACCAAGAGCCACTTAATAGATATTATCCTATATTCTGATAATTGCTAAGCACATCATATTTACTATTTTCTTATTAGTTTTATTTTTTATTTAGCTGTATTATCCTGAAAATTCCAAAACATCTTATTTTGCTCTAGTAGCCCATGCTAAATGTGTCCTCCTTTTATTTATTGCAATATAATTTGAATTCAGTAAAATACACAAATCTTAGTGTACTCACTGATTTTTTTTTTTTTTTTTTTGCGGTACGCGGGCCTCTCACTGTTGTGGCCTCTCCCGTTGCAGAGCACAGGCTCCAGACGCGCAGGCCCAGCAGCCATGGCTCACGGGCCTATCCGCTCCGCGCATGTGGGATCTTCCCGGACCGGGGCACGAACCCGTGTCCTCTGCATCGGCAGGCGGACTTTCAACCACTGCGCCACCAGGGAAGCCCTCACTGATGAATTTTTATATATGTGCACACATATTAACTCCACCCAGACCAAGACATGTTCCTTTTCCCCAGTAGTTTCCCTATGATGCTTTCTAGTAAATATCCAGCTATGTACCTAGAGGTAACCACCATCCTAAACTCTATCGCCATAAATTAGTTTCATTCTCTTCCTGAATTTCATATAAACAGAATCATACAGTAGGTACATTTGTGAGTTCTGTTTCTTTCACTCAGCGTAATGTTTTTGTGATTTACTTGTAGTTATATGTAGCAGCACTTTTTTTCTCTGCTATATAGTATCCTATTGTCTGAATATATCAAAATTTTAAAATAAATTATACTATGGGTAGATGTTTGAAATGTTTTCAGTTTGGGCTATCATGAATAAACCTTATGCATTCTTTCTTGTGTACATGTTCTTGTTCCTTTCCAAGGAGCAGAATTGCTAGAATGTAGAAGAGATGTATGTTTAATTTTATTAGTATGTGCAAAGGGTTTTTCAGAGTGATTTACTATTTTACTTACACTCCTACCAGCAATGTATGAGAATTATTTTTCTTTACAATGTCTCCAGTACATATGTCTTTCTAATTTTAGTTTTTCTGATATTTCATTTTGGTTTTAACTTCCATTTCACTGAGCTATCACTGGATCATGATAAAAGAACAGAATGAGTATTGCAAGAAAAAAAACCAATCTACTGGAATTTAGATTTCAGTTATTGAATTCTTAAGATCTAAAATTTCTACTTAGTTCTTAGAATTTCTGTATTTTTCTTGAAGTGTCCCATCTCTTCACAAATTATATCCATCTTTTCCTTTAAATTAAACATACTGTTATGAATTCTATTAAAGTCCTTGCCTGCTAATTTCAATAACTTGCCTACTGCAAGTCTGCTTCTATTGACTGTTTCTCTTAGTTCTGAGTCGCATTTTCCTCCTTCTTCATATTTGTAATGTATTTTGTTATATTCTGAGAATTGTGTATAAAGGAATATTGGAGACTGAATATATATGTTTTGTTTATTTCTCAGAGAGGGCAAGCCGTTTTCTGTGTCTCCCAGCTTGGTTGAGGGCTGCTCATTCAGATTCCTCCCAGGAGGACATGTTGAGCTGGAAGTAGGTTGAATATGTAAATAGATTGAGTTCACCTGTGATTAACTCAAGCCCCAATTTCCTGAGGTGCCACCTCTTTGATATATTCACTATTTGTGTAGGGACAGGATTGGCAGAAATTTTGGATATTTTAAATTCACCTTTAGATTCAACTCTAGATGTGTTGCTGAACCCAATTACCTTGCTAATGCACCATGTGATTTCTTTCTGCTCAGCAGCCCCTCCTCTAATGTTGTCTTCTGAGCAAAACTAAAGGATGATGGAGGAGAATTAACGACCAGTTGTTTGTCCTTATGTTTGACTCTCTTCCAAATGCAATCCATCCTCCCGGCCCATGCTCTTGTCAAAAGCCCAGATGATTTCACTTTCTGAATGCAAATTTCTCCAAAGTCCTTTGCATTCCCACCTGTATCCATACCAGGCACGTTTCTCCAAATATAAAAGCTGATATGGCCCTGCTTGCCTATTAAAAGCTTGCTTTACTCCGGAATTTAGTCCAATACTACTTCCTTTAGTTACAACAATCCACAATATTTAGAAGTATGAAGATGAACTTTACTTCTGTACAAATGAATGATAAAGATCATGCACTGCTATTTCTGCTAATGATAGAAAACTTAAATATGGTTTAGAATTCAATCACGTTGGGTAAATACCCAAGCCAATTTAGGTGCCCACCCTCCTCCTCATTCTCATCTTGCTGGTTATGGACCTAGTTATCTAACGTGCCAGTTATCGTCCTGGCACTGAGAGATAGTTGTATCATCATACCACTCTGGTCTTGGTTCTGCTCCTATTAAGGAGAAGCATCTCACCTGATCCCTGTCATTCTAAGCTACCAGATAACGCTAATGATTTACAGGTATCAGATCCTTGTAATTTGTATCTTCTTTGCCCTCCTTACTCTCTCTTAGTCAAAGCTCTTTCCCTCTTGGGGCTCTAAGCTTATGCTTTCCTTCTATAGAGTATCAAGGACTCTAGGAATCTGTTCTCTGGACCATCTGCCTAGATCAGTCAGTCAGTCATTTGCCTGAGTACTGTTTAGATGGACATGCCTCTAAGGCACAAGAACATTCTCAGACTACACAAAGTGAAGAACAAGTCTGTCTGTTCACCCAAGCCTATGTGGAAATTCCTTTCAACCTGACCCCGGGAATCTCAGCCCAATGGAGAGCAGAAGACATGATTTCATATTTGCCTCTATGCTCTTTTCTATTTCTTTCATATATTTCTCTCCAAAATACCAACTCCTTCTCCTATAAGTCAACAAAAGTCTCCCCCTTCCACACTGGCAGAAAAGCTGTTCTCAAATTATAATCTGGAATCTTTTCCTGTTTTATGGTTTATGTTACTAACCCATATTTAATTTGGTTTTAACTTCTTGTTAAAGTTATTGATATGGCTCTTGATATGAGTCTCTTGATATGGCTCTTGATATGAGTCAACCATTTGGAATTCAAGAGACTCTTGATATGGCTCTTGATATGAGTCAACCATTTGGAATTCAAGAGACTCTTTTCTCTAGCTCTAGAAATTAAGAGTTGTTGCTTTTAAGATTATTTCTGTTACGAGCTTAATTTTTTTCCTACCCATATTTGCCGTTCACATTAATCAATGATTAATACAAAGCTATTCTGCTACCAGAAGAGTGTGGTAGATTAATAGTGCAAAGAAACATGAGAACACAGTTTATAAAACTTAAATATATTACGTCCATTGGTCAGGTTTCTGTCAGGAAAGAGATGGCATACTCAAAATACAAGAATGAAGAAAATTTAAAGGAGTACATATTGTCTAGGTATGGGCGATGTTGAGGAATCCCACCTGAGATGATGAAACAAGAGGAAATTATCATCTCTGAGTGAAGCTAATGGTTTTTAAAGAGAGAGCAGCTGTGCTCTTTTATATAGTTGTAGGAAAGAAATGAGCATGTTTGTAAAGCACAAGTAATTTACTGTAGCTAGAAAGCAGTCTTAAACTGGATTTGTGAACTACTGGCATCATATTAAGACTTTAAAAGACCATGATAACATAGTAAATATTAAGGGATTTATTTCAGGACCCTCAAGTTCTCTAAATTTGATGTGCCTGAGAAAGTACCTTTAAGTCTTCAAGGTGGACGGAGTTTTGAGGTATTACGAGTTATGTTGGAATATTCTAAGTTCCAGTGTACTGTGTAGTGGGGCAAAGGGCACCCCTCCACCCAAACCAGGGCGTTTGGACCCACCCAAGGCCTACTGAAGGGGTGTGTACTGCGTATGCACGTGACTTGAGGTTTCGGGAAACCAGAGGTCTCGAAGAGTTCAAGGGTCGTGAGGGGCCGGATAATTGGAACTGGTTCATGGGGGACCCAAGGCGTCTACCTAATTCCAACCCCTACCGAATGTTGCCTATTCCCCATGAAGGCAGAGCTGCGGGAAGCGGGTGGGGGGAACTCAAAAGTCTCGCTAGGGCGGGGTTGGGAGGCACTGGCTGAGCAATCTTCCAATAAGAGACACCTGGGAATCCTGGTTGCTGCGCTGGTCGTGGCTGGGGGAGGCCTGAGAGAGAGAGCAAATGCGCACGCGTGCCTTCTGCAGCTCCCTGGAGCAGAGGGAAAAGAGACGCAGCCGGGAGCCAGTCCAGGCCAGACCCCGTTCGGAGGGGGTCTCGTTATTCTCCGGGGCTTTTGGGAGAAACCAGGTACCTGCCAGTGTCCGAGCTCGGACTTGCACAGCGACTCTCAATCATTCTGAAGCCTCATATCGGGAGGACTGAAACCTTGAGAGGTGAGACTGGCCCGTCGTAGAATGAGAGACACCTGGGAGACTTGCCAGTTGACTTTTGGGGCTCTTCCTGCCCCCAAAGTAATGAGGAAAGAAGGGAGTTGATAGACTGTCTGTGGTGACTGACCAGAGAGTGACTATGATTGATATTATGACACAGTAGCAGGGAGAAGTATATCTGAAACCCAGGTTCATGGAGTTTAAAAAAAAAAAAAATAATAATAATAATAATAACTACCGGGCTTCCCTGGTGGCGCAGTGGTTGAGAGTCCGCTTGCCAATGCAGGGGACATGGGTTCTTGCCCCGGTCCGGGAAGATCCCACATGCCACATGCCACGGAGCGGCTAGGTCCGTGAGCCATGGCCGTTGAGCCTGCGCGTTCGGAGCCTGTACTCCGCAACGGGAGAGGCCGCAACAGTGAGAGGACCGCATACCGCAAAAAAAAAAAAAAAAAAAAAACAACTACCAAGGCTCAGCCCCACAGGGAGAAATGTTTGTTATCACTCACCCCTACTAGCTGAGGAAAACGGAAGTTATAAATACTAACTATGACTTTAAGAGTAGTTGAAGAAACGACTGTAACAACCACCTATGGTATCTTTGTTTGCTTGCTTGTTTTTGTTGTTGTTAATTCTATATTTATGTATTGAAATCAATTTCCCACTTTTTTTCCTTTCCCGTACTACTTCATCCAAAGTGTGTTGGTAGTGGTTAAATTTATAATTTAACCTAAGTTTTCAGTATAATAGAGTAGCACTATGACTCAATTTAGGAGGAGAATAAAAGCTAGATATGGAAATGGTTTGCTAATGGAATGAAGGATGTGTTTGGGTATTTAACAAAGTAGTGGACTTGGTGGATGAGTTTTATTCAAGGTAAAATGTTAAATAAGAAAAAGAGGGCTTCCCTGGTGGCACAGTGGTTGAGAGTCTGCCTGCCGATGCAGGGGACACGGGTTCGTGCCCCGGTCCGGGAGGATCCCACATGCCGCGGAGCGGCTGGGCCCGTGAGCCATGGCTGCTGAGCCTGCGCGTGCGGAGCCTGTGCTCCGCAATGGGAGAGGCCACAGCAGTGAGAGGCCCACGTACAGCAAAAAAAAAAAAAGAAAAAGAGTGCCCTTTTAAATGATGAAACATGCAGTCCAGAGTATATAACTTTTAAACATCTTTATTCACCACCTGTCACACCACAAAAATACATAAAGCAAAAGTGCTAGTAGAAATTCACAGTAGTTGTAGGTGAATTTAAATAAACACTGGCAGTTCATGATTGATGAGGTAGACCAAGAAATGTAAGAGTTCATGAAATATAATAAATCATATGGATGACCTAATCAATGTGTCCCAAACACAGTACCCTGACAATACAGCATACTTTTTCCTTGTGTGTTCCCATGGGACTCTTAAAACAACTGATTATATATTTTACCACCAAAAAAACCAGTAAATTCAAAAAGGTAGAAATCACATGGATCATATTGATAACCTAAATATTCTCTTTTGTTTCATATTAATCTGTTTCATATAAATCCCGTTTTTTTTAGTGAGCATTTTGCTGTTAAAATACTTAATAGAGGACTTGGAGAAACATAATGGAAATGCTTATGCGGAAATTGCTTCTAGTTTCTGCAGTGGAAAGAGTAGAATCAAGTAGTTGCATATTTTCCCCCTAGGGAATAAAAATAATGCATTCCTCCTCTTACTTAAAACAAACAGAACCATTTACAAAGCTTTCATTTTCTCTTAATAAGCCTTCAGATCAACTCACAACTCAGGCTAGTATTAGCCAGCAGAACTTTCCCTGGGGAAAGATACTTGGAAAAATTACTTCATCTGATTTTGCTTTTAAATTATTTTATTCATTATAAACCAAGTCTCATAATATCCTAGACTAAATTAAATAGTATTCAGTTATAAAGATGGAGCATCCCAGCTACTGAGTAAGATGAATCACATAAAAGAAAAAGAGTCTACTTAGGTCCCCCAAATTTCAACGTATTTAGAAAGTTATTGATCACTCTCAACATTCTGGATGAACTAACTGGACAGAGATGTCTCTGTGTATGTTTGGTTTTGCACAAAATGCATATCCTTTATTCCTCTAAGTATACGCTCTTACCTAGAAATGCATCTTTTTTTACGGAACAACATGCATTTGTTTATCCATTTAATTCTTCATTCTTATATTGGGGTTCTGCATAATCTCATTACTCAAAGATGTGGCAATGTAATATACAAAACAGTTGTGGTGTGAATGTGAATTGCTCTGCAAATCTGAGTGTAATGAGCAACACAGGAAAAGTATCAAATGCCTTAGGAATTCAGTCTTTGAGCAGTATTTAATGAAGACCTACTAAGTGTCACGTACCATTCCAGGTACTGGAGATAAAACAATGGACAAAACAAAGTACCATGCCTACATTCCACTGGAGGAAACAGAAAACAAACAAAACAGGTAAATATGTCAGAGTTTATTATGTGCTGTGAAGAAAAGTAAAGCAAGGTAGGGAAGATAGTTCCAGAGTGAGCTGAGGTTGCTATTTTATACACGGTAACCTGGGAAGGCCTCTGTAATAAGGTGACAATTGAGCAGAGATTTGAACTAAGTAAGAACAGACTGATATCTGAGATAAGACTTTCCTTGGCAAAGGGAATAGCAACTACTGTGTCTTAAGGTGGGACTGTACTTGAGGTTGGAGGAACAGCAAAGAGGCATATGTGGTTATAAAGCAGTAGTGGGAGTTGAAATGGTGAGAGATGAGACCTCAGAGGTAGTTAGGAGCCATGCCATAGAGGGCATTGCAAGATGTAATGACTGGCTTTAACTTAGTGAGATGGGAGCCTTGTGGAGATTGTAAGGAGAGAAGTGGTGTGATCTGACTTAGGTTGTAAAAGAGTTCACGAAAGCTCAAATATGGGAGAGGATGGACAGATACATCATATTTGCCTGAATGCTGTCACAATGTATAGAGACATCTACAGTGGACAATTAAAGTAATGGCTTTAGTGGAAATAATGTGGGGTCAATAGCTTTTGGATGGAACTAATGAGGACGAATGAAAAATGGGGGCAGCAACCAAAGTCCTGGTTCTAGGGCTAAAAATGAGACCTGTAGAATTGGAGTGTGTGGTGACTATTGTATTATAGGCAGCTCTAGCATGCAATCCCCAGAAGGGGTAAGCAGAAAGTTCTCCTTCCTAATTCTTCCAAGAAAGAGACAGTCACTCACCAACATGCTTGAGCAGATGGAAGACTATTTCAGAAACAAAATTAGGTAGGACTTGGGGCCAGATGTTAGTGAGATGATTACCTGTGGCTGATGAGACCCAGGAAAATACGTGAGTCTTATCCTATTAAAGTTGTCAACCAATGTCAGGCTTGGGACATCTCTTCTCTGTAACTTTCTCCAACATCCCCACACCATATAAAACTTGTGGAATAATTTTGTTTCATATTTGCATTTTGATAACATTTCTACGTATCTCTTTTATGGTATTCTACATATGTTGACACGTTGGATTACAGATATTTATTGATATGTCAGTCTTCGCTCAATTTTGAGCAAGTTAGATACTTGGAACCATGTCTTATCTTTGTATCTCTCTAGTGCAGCATTTGGCATGTAGTGTTTACTACTAAATAAATGGTTATGTATTTCTACTAACAAAGAAGCAAGTAAATATAACTTTTTCCTACTAGCTCTTATTTTTAAAAAATCACCCCTAAAACTAGTTACCCACCCTTAATTGGATTAAAAAAACTCCACATTGGCTGCTTATTGTTGTCATTATGGAGGGCTTGTAGGTTTTATTTCCCTCAAAAGTTTGAATGAGAGAACTAAGTTTTTCCACTAAGAATGAAGCTTTCAAGTGAAAAAAAAAAAGAGCAAAATTGCTTTAAAGGGGCAAAAAGCCATCTTGGTCTGCATAATTTTCAAAGGATTTGCTGGAGCATACACACACGTGTGTGTAATTATATAGAATAGATAACAATTACAAAAATAAATGTGTAGCACATCAACTTAATAGTTATATTAAAATTTATATTGAGTACTTACTCCATGACAGAGTTATTCTAAGTGCTTTATATATTTTTTATTATTTAAACCTCTTAACAACACTTGTCAATTTTGCGTGTCAGTAAATTTGGAAATATAGAAGTAGGTGATTTTCTACCAAAATCAACATTAAAATATCCCTTTTCTAGATTGATAAATAGGGTATGAGAATTTGGAAAGCTAGTGAAAAGTCTATTTCCCAACTTTTAATTAGACCCAGAGGGGTGAGTTTTTCTCAATCTCTAAAGAACAGATAATCCTTCATTCAAGCAGTTCTCATAAAGAAAACAACTGAACTATTGCCAACTCATTTTACGAGGCTGACCAAAATCAGGTGAGGATATAACACAAACTAAAAACTGTTCTTAAATTTCAGGTTTGAAAACAATTGCAAATACCCTAAATTCAAGCAAGTAAAATCATTACCTATTAGAACAAGTAAGTTTTATTATAGAAACCCAAAGATGGCTCAGCATTCTGAAATTTGCTAATGTAATTGACTGTATTATCAATGTAAAATTAGATTTTTACATCGTACATTATCAACATACAATTTGATTATCTGGATAGATTAATAAAAACTGATAAAATACAATAACTCCTCATTTGATCAATGAATAAAACACTTAGCAATCTAAAACTAGAGGGAAACTGCATTTACAAATGGTGTTCTATCAGAAATCTACAACAAACATTGTAATTAGAGGAAATTAGAGTAAAACATTAGAAACATTCCTCTCAAATCTAGGTATAAGCAATGATTACTACTGTATGACAGCCTACTGCGTTGCATCCCCTGTGGCTAGACAAGAGAAAATGATGAGGTAAAAATATTGGTAAGAAAATATTTCACTGCTGAAACTTTTTTGTTAGTATCTAATCCACATTTCCCCCAAAGGAAAAATATGAAAATATGGATATTAATACCAACCTTACACCATTTAAAAATATACTCGAAGATACTTTTTCCTGTAAAGCATTTAGTAGAGTGTCTTACACAGAATAAGCACTTAATTACTTATCATCACCACCATCATTGTCAGCATTTACTCCCTGAGCCTGCAAATTTAAAGACCCAACCAAAACCATGGTAATTTCTAATATTTAACAGGGTTGATCTGCACCTAGGTAAAGGTAGAGATTAAATCTATCCATTTTTAATAGGTGTAAACTCACAGGGACATGGAGAATGGGAGAGGAGACAATGTATCAAAATTTTGGAAGCTGGAAAATACTTGAATAAGTCATAAACATTTAAGCAGAATAGAAAATTCCCCAATGATTTGGGAATTCTTGGGCTAGGAACTTGCAGAAGAGGGTATGGGAGGGTGGGAATGAGGTAGAGAAACTTGGTTAACAGTCTTTTTAAGAAGCCAGATTTATAAATTCCCTGCTCCATACCACATAGGCAAACATTTGCCCCCATCCCCTACACCTCTCCCCACTCCTCACCACAAGACTTTTTACTTGTGAGAGTAATTTACCTGGGAGATACCATCAGGCACCACTGAGGTTGGGGGTAGTGTACTGCAAACGGGGATTAACTGGATGTGTGCATACCACATACAGAGACCATAAAACTTCTTGCCTTCTTCGGCTGGAATTCAGGTCTTTACCTTCTAGGCAGTTTAGAAGAATTTCCTCTGGGAAATCCAGAAGAAATTTAAAAAATACAGCAGAGGTTTTCTAAAATTAACCAGTTCGGTCAGATCACTTTGTTCAGTTGCATTCATGTCCTCAGAGCTCCCAATCTAATTTTAGACCACTCCACATAAATACCAGCAGATAACACCAAACATCTGAGGAAAGCCTCTAATCTGAAAGAGAGAGAAGGCAGAAAAAATAACCAGAAAAGGAGAGACTTGGAGGAAACAGAAAATACAAGGAGAAGAAAGCCACATAAAACAAAACCAAAGAAAGCTATAACAACAAAACCAACATTCCCAAAATGAAAGAAGAACAAGTTACCATGAAAACGAACACTCAAAAATTAAAACAAGCTCCTGGAAATTTAAAACATCATAGAAGACCTAAAATAACTCAATAGAAGGGTTGGAAGATAAAGATTGGGGGGGGGGGGGGGCGCGGGTTTTTTAAATAAAGGAAATGAGATAATTCTATAAACTTCCAGACAGGAAAAAAAAATGTTACAAAGCACTAAGAAATCAAATGACTTCAGAATTCTGAATCCTAAAAGGTAACAGAATGAAGCAGTATCCTCTCTGAGGAAAAATTAATTTCATTCAAAAATTTCCATACTCAGCCAAGTTATCAACAAGTGGAAGCATATTCTTAAGACATTTTCATACACATAAAGTCCTCAAAATTATCTCCCACTCATTCTTAGGAAGCTGCTAAAAGAGGTGCTCAACAAAATAAGGGTGTAATCGGAGGACAAGGAAGGCATGAGATTGCAGGGGCCTCCACTCTAGAAACAAAGTGCATTCCCAGGAGGATGGGAAAGGGTAATTCCATGGTGATAGACTAGTGAGAAACTAGTTCAAGTTGAGGAAGGTCAGAAAACTCTGGGAAAGTGCTTCCACGAATGTGAAATTAATAGATGACTTAAAATGCTTTGAGGATGAGTTGGTGATAAGTAAACCAAAAAGAAGCAAAATGAAAAAATAAAAAAAATACATAAATTCAAGGGAAAATGAACAGTTATATAGGATGGGAAAAGTAATTATACTAAAGGGCTCAGCTATTAATAGCATTTACATATTCTTAATATTCTAAATATAATGGAAGGATGGGAGGAAAAAATTGTGTGTGTATAAGTGTATGTTTGCAAGAATGTGGTGGGTGTAGAGGGTAGTGACTTCCATAGCAGAAGGTCAATAGATAATGCCTAAAACTGAAAATTCAAGAAATAACATTAACAACCATGTACCACGTTACATAGTTCAAAAGGTAAATAACAAAAGAAGTGACTAAAGTAGCTGAAAGTAGTTTCGTATAACAGCAAGAAATGGGAGTGGGGTGGGAGAGAGGACTGCTGTTTTTCACAGTAAACCTTTTGTTATTTTACCCTTTTTCAAAGTGCTTGCATGTGTATATTTTATAAAAGTAAATGATACATTTACATTTTAAAAAGAGGCCCTGGTCTTGAAGCTTCTCAGCTCACAGCCTGTTAGTGATTCCCTGGTGACACCGCCCTGATGAGTTTTTATCTTCATTTGTTCATGTTTAGACCAGTGGTTGGTGTCACACTCATAGCTCAAAGTTTATACATGAGCTGCAAACAAGTTTTTTATGGTTTGTACAATGTTGGTCCAAAGAGGGTTTTACAAGTGTGAATTGGTTGTCATAATCTAAAATTGGGAGTTTCACATAAAAACATGACTTCCAGTTTCTGCTGAAAATTCAGAGACTGGCAACAGCTTCCAGGGTGGCACATATTAACTGAACATGAGTAGCCATGCCCATTGCACCTGGGTCACGTGCTCTCTAGTTCTTCACAGTCCCTCCCATTCCTGCTGTTCATTTGACAGTGAAACAATCTGTCATTTGCCATTTATCACTGTACTTGTTGCTCCTGCTTTCTTACTGTGGAGTTCAGAGAAATATTTCTCTCTCAAAATTGGAGAATCAAAGTGAGAGGGCAATATATTGAGAGTACATATTTCTTACTCCGATTAAAGAGGATGCTGCTTGTTCAGTGTGCAAACCAAAGGTATCTGTGTTAGAAAAACACAGAGTAAGACATTATTATGAAACATAATTATTTTGGTCAGAATTATGATAAATATTTGAAAATATTCATAATTCAAAAAACCCTTAATGCCCAAGACATAAAAGACTTAAAATTTTCACAGTTTTTTTCCTATGTGTGAAAAAAGTGAGTACTACTGTGGAATGCAGTTATGTCTTAAGTAAAATTATTCTCTAGGCTTTTAAAGCCTCTGACAGATGAGAGTATCTATTGAATGCAGCAGAGATGGTGAATCTGAGACTACAGATAATAATTTCTAACTTAATTCTTACAGAAATACTATTTAGCATGTTGAAGAATTAGCTAAGAATTTCCAGAACAATTGCATGAAAAAATTAAATTGTCTCTGGCATTTTTCTACTGTGGGTGTTGAGAATAAAAATATAAATAACTCCACCTAGACAATAGTATTTATTCTGACAGATTCTTGCATGATCAAAAAATTTGGGGCAAGGTGTCCATGACGAGCACAGCATTAGGAACTGATTTTATCTTTGTTTTGAAAAGCATCTTATAAATTTTAACATAGACTGGTCAAAATTGATAAGAGTGCCTACAGATGGTGCAGCTAAGGAATGGTTCTTCAAACACTGGATCTGTTATAGAACATAAATTCAAGGAGAAAACATTTTGCAGTGTTGAATGAACATAAGTTCATTGCATCATTCGTCGGGATAGAATTGTGTTCAAAAGTTCAAAGTGAAAGCCTTCATATATCATATAGAATCCTATCAACTGTAAGGAATAGAAAATTCCAACTCAAGTTGGCTTAAAAATATGAAAACTAATAATTTTATATGTAGAAAGTTCAGATAAAGGGAAGGTTTTAGGTTTTATGGATTCAGTATCTTGATGTGTCATTAAAGACCATATGCTTCCTCCATGTCAGTTTTATATTCAAGCTTTAGCATTATGCCTGATTGATGAGGTGCTGGACACATTTTTAAAAAACTTTAATATCCAGTGGAAGATGAGAGGTCTTTCCTAAAACCAATCACTGGAAAGAAGAATTATATTAAGACCAGTAAAGCCTGCCCTGGAAGCTGGAAGTTGGGTCACTTTCCCCTGAAATACATGAACAGTTAGAAGAGGTTGATTTTCTAGAAAAAATGATCAAGATTCTATTGGGATAAAAGAAAAGGGATAGAGATATTTGGTAAGAACAGATACTGTTATCTTAGTTGTGTTCTCCTGGCTTAAACTGGAGACAGTTCAGCCTCGATTGATGAACTGCAAACACAATGTGGTGGTTGGCTCTGTTAAACTGAGGTTAGGTGGTTTTCTTATGAAGTGGTGCTGAATTATTTTATGGAAATTTTAAAGCAGTGAAAATCAGCTAACCAGTGAAGACTAGATCAAACATTTTTGGATGAACATTTTAACCGATTGAAATCCTTTGACTGTTTCTCTGCAAGGTCTTCAAAAGAATTCATACCAGTATACCAAGGTATGCTTTAATTTGCTCTTTTCTAGGGAAATTATGACTCTGGGAACTTCATTAGGCAGGGCACAAACTGGTCTGCTTTCCTGAGCAGAAGTTGGTTTTCAAAATGAAAGTAATGGCCCAAGTTGCATTCTAAAATTTTAGGGGTTACAAACCAATTTCAAAAAAAAATTCTTTGATTTCAAACTTTATGAAAATAAACTATTATTTTCCAGTTTACTTTTCTCTCCTAAGTTGGAAAGTGTGAATGAAAAAGTGCTAATTTATGTTATTGAATTATAAGACCACAGAGTACTAAAACTAAATAGAATAATATTAGAAACCAAAATTCTGTAAATATCCTAGGAGTTGGTTACCTAAAAATACAAATCGTGCTGCAAGGTTTTATCCATGTTCATGAGTAACTATATTTGTATACCATTCTTTCCAACTAGGAAACTGCTTAAAAATAACTGCTCCAAAAGATCAAAACTAAAATAATACCTGATTTTTATATTATGGTACCACAGAAGTATGTCAGGTTTCAGATTGCAAATCAAAGCAGTAACATGTCATTAAAGAAAAGTTTTAAGAGTTAAATATTACTATAATTAAAACTGTAATCTCGGGCTTCCCTGGTGGCGCAGTGGTTGCGAGTCCGCCTGCCAATGCAGGGCACACGGGTTCGTGCCCTGGTACAGGAAGATCCCACATGCTGCAGAGCGTCTGGGCCTGTGAGCCATGGCCACTGAGCCTGCGCGTCTGGAGCCTGTGCCTCGCAACGGGAGAGGCCACAACAGTGAGAGGCCCGCGTAGCGCCAAAAAACAAACAAACAAACTGTAATGTCCGGTATTATTCATGTTTTATTTTGCTGAATCCTTACACTGAGATTATGTTTCTCTAGTAGTTGGATTTTTTTTTTAACACATGTTCTGCTTTTTGTGTTTCAATTACTGCCCATAGATATTTAATTTGCTATCTGTTTTAGGTCTGAATGAGTTATTTTGTCTTAAAACTCGTTGAGGGGCTTCCCTGGTGGCGCCGTGGTTGAGAGTCGGCCTGCCGATGCAGGGGACACGGGTTTGTGCCCCGGTTTGGGAGGATCCCACGTGCTGTGGAGCGGCTGGCCCCGTGAGCCATGGCCGCTGAGCCTGCGCGTCCGGAGCCTGTGCTCCGCAATGGGAGAGGCCACAACAGTTAGAGGCCCGCGTACCAAAAAAAAAAAAAACTCGTTGAAACTTGTATGTAGGACTGGGAAAAGGTTCTGCCTTGACCCTATGAAGATTGCTTTCTTAATCCCAGGGCTGTGTTGAGGCTGTTTCCTTAGTGATTTATAGTTATATTTCCTGATGGTGCTATCTTCATTTAGCTCTAGATCTTATTGGATGTAATGGCGACTTTTATGTGTCAGTTTTATTTGTCTGGCCATGGAGTGCCCAGATACTTGGTCAAACATTATTCTGGATGTGTCTGTGAGGATGTTTTCTGGATGAAATTAACATTTGAATTGGTAGACTTAGTAAAACAGATTGCGCTCCCTAAAGTGGGTGTGCCTCATTCAGTCTGTTGAAGGCTTGAATAGAACAGAAAGGCTGAGTAAGAGGGTATTTTCTCCTATCTGACTGCCTTGAGCAGGGACATTGGTTTTTTTCCTGCCTTCAGTCTTGAGCTGAAACATCTTCTTCCTAGGTCTTGAGCCTGCTGGCTTTCAGGCTGGACTGAACTGTTGGCTCTCCTGGTTCTCAGGTCTTCAGACTTGGATGTGAACTAAACTGTCGATTCTCTTGGGTCTCCAGCTTGCCAAGTGCAGATCTTGGGACTTGTCAGCCTCCTTAATCGCATGAGCCAATACCTTCTAATAAATTTCTCTCTTTCTATCAAAAAATATATGTTTCTATATATAGATAGATAGATAGATATGGAGAGAGTGAGAGAGGTATATATATAAAGAGGTTTATTAGAAGGAATTGGCTTATGTAGTTACAGAGGCTACAAGTCCCAAGATCTGCATTTGGCAAGCTGGAGACCCAAGAGAGTCAATAGTTTAGTTCATGTCCAAGTCTGAAGGCCTGAGAATCAAGGGAGCCAATGGTATAGTCCACCATGTAAGCCAGCAGACTCAAGACCCAGGAAGAGCCAATGTTTCAATTTGAAGATAGATACATAGATAAATAAAGATAAATATTCTATTGATTCTGTTTCTCTGGGGAACCCTGACTAATATACTGGAAACCATTTTTTCTTGTCCTCTTTCTTCCAGCAAAAATTACATTAGTCAAGGATTGGTTTCATGCTTCTTCTCTTGAGTTTAGCTGGACCCAACATTTCTGTATAGTCTATTAGAGCATTACTTCTCAAACTTGGGACCTTGTTAAGATGCAGTTCTAGTATAAGAAGTCTGGAGTAAAGCATTAATTTCTGCATTTCTAGCAGGCTTTCAACTGATACCACTGCTGCTGATCCCAGAACCATTGTTCGAATAGTAAAGTGTTTGAGGATTGCATTCTTATAAACATTTGACTCACCCCTAAACTTTGACAATATATTAAGGCTCACTGTCTGTAGCCTTTGTCTACAGATTTGCATCTTGACATTTCAACACAAAAGTTACCTTAAACGAGACCATATCTTTCAGAACCATCTATTGCCACCTAACGACAGCTTAGAGAAACAGTGAGGATGAGGTCTTATTAGAAAATCATACTATACTTATAGAATAACTGTCATATCTTTAAAGAAAATTATCAAAACTGATTTCCCACCAACATTCTGACTTCTCCAATAGAATTAAGTTAGATATTAGAAAATTTTCGCTAGTTCCCCTCACTTTACACTCATCATTTACTATATTTGGAATAATGAAGTAAACAGAGCTTTCAGAGTTAGATACAACAGGGAAATAACTTCTTTGGACTTCAATTTATTATCTGTCAAGTGAAACATACTCCTTACTACCATACAAAACCTCTTTTATTTGGAGCCCTTACTAAAAATATAAATCTGCATAGCAGAAGCAGTAGATTGTAGACAACTTTGGATGTTTTCATTTCTTCATTTGGTATTGCCAAATTCATGGAAGCAAGGAAGTGTCTAAGACCAGGTCTGACTCAGAAGGAGTCTTAAGGCTGACTTTTTGTTTTCACCACAGAACAGTTCTTTAATTCTCCTTTTGCTTATTACTTCATCCTCTCAAACAACACTATAACCACCTATTTCCATATGAAGGAAACGTAGAGGAAGAAGGTAGAGGAAACCTTATCAGAAGATTGTTGCTATTTATGCTTTGTTCTGGGAACTGCTATCTTAATCTGACTGAGATCACAGCACTTTGTAATTGTCATTATCTGCCTATGAACTCTGAAGAAATCTGGCTCGTCGTAGTACCCAGAGTCAAACCATAAAATCTATTTCAATATTACTCCTTAGCATAATTAATATTATTTAACTCATTGGTGGTCTCTCTTGAAGTTTAATAATATAAGAAAGATTTTAATTTTTGAGGAAAAGAAATTAAGAAAACAGACACAGAGGGAAGAGATATGGGGACATATGTATATGTATAACTGATTCACTTTGTTATAAAGCAGAAACTAACACACCGTTGTAAAGCAATTATACTCCAGTACAGATGTTAAAAAAAAAAAAAGACATATCTATACACTGACATACTGTGGTTTTTTCCTCTAGCTACCAAATCCTAATTTATATATATATAAAATTTGTGCTATAAAGATGCACTATTGCCTTTGCCTGGGTAGTCAGCTTTTTTTCTTTTAATTTTTTATCGGAGTATAGTTGATTTACAATATTGTGTTTCAGGTGTACAGCAAAGTGAATCTGTTATACATATACGTATATCCATTCTTTTTTAGATTCTTTTCCCATATAGGCCATTACAGAGTACTGAGTAGAGTTCCCTGTGCTGTACAGTAGGTCCTTTTAGTTATCTGTTCTATATATAGTAGTGTGTATGTATCAATCCCAATCTTCCAATTTATCCCTCCCCCCCACCCCTGTGCCTGGGTCTTCTAAAGTAGAACTGGAGACAAGAATTAGGTTGACAATAATTTGGGAGGAATGTACAAGCCTTAGGCATTGAGAGGGAGGGAAAATGGAAATGAGGCAAGGCAGATAATGTGATACATACAGCAAATCACTAGGCAGACTTGTTTACTTGGCTAAGTACAGAGCTTGCAAGGAAGGAATACAAAAGGCATTGAATTTGGAGTAATCTATAGGACAGAGAAAAGAAAAGGGTATTTATCTGGCTAGTTCCTTCCTGTTTCCCATTTCCTAGTGGTCACTATTTATACCATAGGGACTAAGGATTCTGGATTGCATTATCTGGGCTTTCAGCAACCACTCAAATAATGAAGTCACATAATCTGCAGTGGTGTTTAATCCACGTTTGAAAATAGCAGGATTACCCGGTGCAGGTGGGACACTGACTGAGAGAGAAAAAGAAAGAGGCAGTTGCAGGAAACCTACTGAGAACGCCATGTTAGAATATCCAGGTATTACAGACTCTGTTTTGCACAGTAATGTGTGTAGCAGTTTAGTAACTTATCTAGAATTTTAGTTAAAATCAGACTTTTTAATAATAAATCTTAAAGTCATTTGTTTATCCATCCTTTAGGAAATATTTCTATTGGCACAAATGCTGTGATAGCATATCTACAGGATTTCTGGGGTAATTTTACTTAAAATGTCGGTCTGCAGAGAAGCGTGAAAATACACTTTTGGTTAGCACTATATGGCAAATAAAAATAATTTTAAATACTTTAAATGAGAATGCTGAAAGTTCTTTTGGAAATGGAACTAGTTCTTTTCTGGGTAAATACTTTGCAAAAGTTTTGCACCTCAGTGTAGGTAGTGAAGAATGCAGGTGCTGACCTTGAGGTTTTCTTTGATGAGTAAATGACCAAACCGAGTGACAGAAAGGACCACGCTAATAATGCATTCAATCTATCTGAAGCCTGTGTCATTTTAATATCTCTAAGACGTCTGTCTGAGTATAATTTTTGTATACTCTATGAGTTCTTAATGAGCTGGTTTCACAATTTTACAAGCACATTTGTTTGTGATTTCAGAGAAAAGTTAAGATTTCAGTGTTAGATTTTCATTGTGCTTCTGTAATATTTCAGACTTCGATTACAGTCCACAAGAGATCTCTGAGAAATAGAATAAATGATGTAGTGAGATAGGCAGCAAGCATCTATCATCTGATTATAGAATGGAGCACTGTTTTCAAGAACAAATCAGAACTTATGGAAAAAGCTATGAAATAGAGACATGAACTTCTATAAAATATTTGGAATTAGATGTGCTGATGGTACTGTCATATATACCAGCTAGAAGAATGTTTCTGCCAATTTTGGAATTTGCTTAAAAATGAATAGTTCTAACTTTAGGGGAAAAACTCAACTATTTGAATTTAGTGTTCATCGTGGGTAGAAAAAATATATGAGCTTTATTCTACCAGGATGTTTTAAAAATTAATCACGTGATATTTTGCTTCTGCCAGAATGGCAGACTTGGTTGTCTGTGAGGAAATTCTCACAACAGAACAATATACTTTTAAGGAAGAGGAAAATCTGAAATGTGAAGGAACTGGTGAGAAATGAAATGGAAAATGTACGTAAACTTAAACAAATATTGTATATATAGAGAGACAGAGAAAGAAAATACAGAACAGCAATTGCATGTTTGTTAGGCAGGGCATGATTATATTTGCAATGTTTCAAGAGTTGTGTATTATTCTGGAGAAGGGTTGATAAACTGTTCAATATTAGAATTTGGGGGGTAAAGTTCAAAGATAAAAGCTAAAAGAGGGCTTCCCTGGTGGCACAGTGGTTGATAGTCTGCCTGCTGATGCAGGGGACACGGGTTCTTGCCCCGGTCCGGGAAGATCCCACATGCCGCAGAGCAGCTGGGCCCGTGAGCCATGGCCGTTGAGCCTGCGCATCCAGAGCCTGTGCTCCACAATGGGAGAGGCCACACAGTGAGAGGCCCACATACCGCAAAAAAAAAAAAAAAAAAAAAAAAAGCTAAAAGAAATGTAAGATACACACTGTTAAAACAGTAAGAAGAAAAAACAAAAGCAGTAGTATAGAAAAATAGGACAAACAAAACATTAAGATAGTAACAAGTAAATTTGAATAGATTACAATCACAGTAAAAATGAATTAATTATATGTAAATCTGAAAAAAAAGGAAGAGTAGAGATTAATTAGAGTTTAGACATGTAATTTGGAAAAACACCATTTACAATAGGCATGTGAAAAAAGAATAACTTACAGTGTTGCTCACCCCACAGTTCTATTAGGGTTAAGTTGTAATCCACCGCAGTCGCTGACTGATGGCACTCTGAGAAGAAACTAAGACATTAACAGGATGGGCGCTCTGTGCTTTGGACAAGCAGGCCCTTGGTTATATGTGTATCTCAGGAAGAATTTTAATGAACCCAGATTCTTGCATCTTTCAATACACAACAAAAGCACGAAAATCATTAACTTGAGATATCTGTTCTTTGTAAATAGCAGTAATCTTTTACCAAGATGTATGCTTGACTGCACGTATTTCCTGGCTAAAACTCATATATAAACTGGCTTCTCCCCTACCTCTTTGGAGCAGTTTCCTTAGAGCTAACTGAGCTGCTCTCTCCCAGGTTATAGTCCTCAGCAAGACCCCGAATACAACTTAAACTCACAGCTCTCATGTTTTGTGTTTTTCTTTCAGTTGACAGGGATAATAATAATAATAAAACAAAGCCATTAGTGCCCAGATGAGTAAGAACCATATAGTTTGAAAGATATTAAAGAAGCTCTAAGTAAATAGATATGTGTTCTATCTATAGTTATGGAAAGAAAAACACAAAATCATAAATAATTAAATTCTCCTCCCAAATTTTTAAATTCGTGGCATTTCTATCAGAAGTCCAGCAGGTTTTATATGGAACTTAAAAATATCTTCTACAATATATATGGACATACAAAACCCAAAGATTGGCAAAGACCTCCTGCAGGAAGACAATAATGTGAGAATTTGCCCTATGAGTTATCACAACACAAATTATAATAATTAAGATAATATATATTGGTTCAGGCTGGGATGACATATTAAATGTTTTAACAATTTGTGTGATGCTGATGCTAAACAATCAGACTTCTGACCAATCAGAATAAAGATCTAACAAATCAGAACAAATAAGAGTAGATATGTGGTACTGGTGTGTATTGGCTGAATATCAGTCATGCCTATGATCCAAAAAGAATATGATATGACTTCCTGTGTCAAAGGAAACTTTTAGTGGAGGCAATCAATGCAGAGCTCACGTAGAAAACAGCTGGAAGATCAGATGGCTTCTCACAGGAAACACATGCTATAAATATTGACAATGACTGTCCCTAGAAACTTCCCCAGACTTCTGATCTGATCCTTTCTAATCCATAATGATTTACTAAGATATTCTTTCTTAATTTAAACTTAAGCATTTAGTTATATTCTTTTACTTGTCCTGCAACAGTTCTAAAAATGACCTTTATTTAGACTTTGCAGCCTGAAGAACCATGTAATTTTTGGCAAATGCTACCTATTTGATTTAAACACGTAGAAACTGATACATTTTTCTAAAAGCAAGCAATGCTCCTATCCTCATTTTTACATGGTATGCAGATGTTCTTGCCAGTTATTGTCTTGTCTCAGGAAACAGTGATTGATATATTAGGAAATAGCTTTGACAATAGCCTAGAGTGGAGCATGTGAAATTGAATTGCCTCTGTAATTTTCTTTTCTTATTCCTTTATTATGTGGTTTCCAGGAGATGGTGAGGATAGAAACACTACCAATTTCCACTACTCAATGATTAATGAAATTTAAAGTCAGTTATAAAGAGTCTGAATTAAAGTATCTCCAAGATTTAGGTTAATGTAAAAATGACCAAACATTTTGAGCCTTAATATAAAACTAAAATAAATGATGTAAATATTTTTATTTCATTTTAACCCCACACACTCCTCACACAAGCATAATGTAAAACCATGTCTCTCTTTCACAAGAAAGCAGTAAACATAAGTATCAAATCTAGTATATTCTGATTTGATGTACAAAATTATAAACAGAAACAAAAAATCAATTAGCCAAGCTAAAACTACTTTTCCAAGAATTCCCTTCCACCTGTAGTTTTGAATGAGGGTTGGCTACAGGAGATACAGTGAGATTTAGAGGGCAGAAATGGATCAGCTGCTATTAGCTCCTACAGTCATTGTAGGGTACCAGGTGCCACATGTAGCTAGCACATGTCGCTATTGGTCTGCTGGCCCATCTTGTTGGGATGAGGCAGCAACCAGTGAAGCTGATAACCTTGACCACTAAATCTGGCCAAACTTCCTTTGCCAGTAGACATATTCCTTCCTTCCTATGAGAGGAGGTTAGGGTCCCTTTACCTCCTTCCCTGGTAGTTGTTTCCTTAGGAGGGACTGCGGATCTTCTTAAAGACTTAACTCCAACACTTCTCATTCTTTTTAGAGCTATAACCCAGGTACAAGTCCCAAAGGGCCCCAAAGGATAAAGTAAAAAGCATAACCTGTGAGGAGTCTCAAACCACAACAGAAATACCAAGATTATGCTAATTTGTATTGATACAAATCTAAGGGACATATATGGGAGTGGATACCAAGGAACAGTGCATCAGAGTAGAAGAACTATAAGGTTGGACTTGGCTGAATTTGTTAATATGGATGCACTAAGCAGAAATTCTAGATCCATTGTGTTAACCTGGGCAGCTTGGAGTAGCTCTCAAAATTTCCTTGCTTGGTTGACTGAAACTTGGACCCAAAGTTGGCCCACACTGAAAAAAAAGTTGAATTGCCAAACCTTTTGTAAAACATACAGGCAGGTATCTAAAGGTGTAAGGATATCAGAATTCTAAAGTGGATTTATCATAAAAATCATGTACCCAACTCCTAACCGTTTCTTCCAGAAGGGTCCAGAGAACAGTCCCTTCATCAGGGTTGTGAGAAATAAGCATCAGCATCCTTGAAGGTCTCTGTTGTAGCTATTGTTGATAGGTGATAAATGACAGCAGAAACTGCTGTCATCGAACTCAAGGCATGATTTCAGTAGAGATGATAGGACCCTGGAGTGCTGGAAGTCAAGTGGTGGCACGAAAATGCCAGAAACAAGTTGGACGTGTTTACTGTTAACAGGTAGTAGAGAAGGAGTAAGTAGAATGGTTTGATCCTCAGAGGTTGCTGGTACTGGCTAATTGATTTGACTGTTCCAGAACTGAAATATGTGAAGCAACCAATGCAGTATTACTTGATTTAAACAACCAGACAGTTTCTAGTTTGGTAAGCAAAAGTCTGAATTTAATCCCTTCAACCAATCCCCAAACTTAGGCCAATTCAACTACACTGAGACCTTTGAATAAAAGAGAGGCTGGCTTTCCTTGAAGAAGGACCGTGCTGTATTGCCAAGAATGTGCACTGTTAGCATTTATATATATATACTGATAAAATGAAGACAGGATGTGACTCTGCCCTTGCACAACTTAGTCTTACACTAATCCCTGTTGGATACTATCTTTATATAAAATTTTGAAATTTTATTCATCAGAGAGTTTTGCACTAATTTGATTTTTTAAATAGTTCATTAAAATATCATTTATCTTGATTATTAAGCTTTTGGGCACTTCATAAAATTTTGTACCAGGGATTAGTGCCTCACTCAGTTCCCAGCCTTCTATCCAGCTCTTTCCAGATCTCTTCCAGCTTCTCTGATTCTGGGACAGACACATGGGCAGATCTGTAATGAAGTGTACCCGTTTCTCCTGAAGATCTCCCGCATGGTTGAGGTTGGAAGTGGTGAGAGATAGAAAAGGGTTAAATTTTGACCCTGTGGTTTCAATTTGTTAGTACGGGTTGCAGGTTCTATTTATCCTCACTCTCCTCTGCTTCATGTCGTGCTTTTCAGCCCTATTTCTGGTCCTGCTGACTGGCAGTAAATTCAGGCTGGCCACCAGACATAGAAGCAGCAGCTTTTTGTAGATTTCTTTACCAGATGCCACAGTTGTGTAAGACCTAATCTCTGTAGTAAACCCTTTATTCCGTATCGCTCATAGCAGTTCTCCTCCTCTGCTTCAACCCTAACTAATGTACCCTCGGAGTGCCTAGGTGCTTTTTCTTTAGATTTGTTTTTTTTCCCCTTAAAGATTCCCCAGTACTCCCTGAACCAGAATTTTGTGGTTCCACCCTGATACCTTGCCAGAAATGTACAGACGCGTTTGAACTTCAGCAGCATATATTGCTTGAGTTCTTTGCCAGAAGAATTTTTAGCTCCCATTTACATAAGCATCTGGCAGATTCTCTCTGACTCTTCAACAGATGTGACCAGACATATCTGGCTTTCTCTTTCTCAAACTGTAACCTAACCCCAGACTACCTAATATTTTACAACTCTTTGAAATGCAACCCCAATTAATAAATAACCTAGGATATGTCCTCCAAAGCTACTCAGATAAGTACATATTCTCTCTTATGTATTGCCCCACCAAGGAGTTGAAGGTTGGTTTTTAATGTTTGCTTATAATCATACTTCTCACCAAGCATCCTTTTTTTTTCTAGGTGGAAGATCTATTCCTCAAATATGATTTTCTAGACTTACCATCTATGTTAACTTCCTAGGATTTCATAACAAAGTGCTGCAAACTGGGTGGCTTAAAACAAGAGAAATTTATTGTGTCAGAGTTCTAGAGGCTATAAGTCCAAAATCAAGGTGTTGGCAGGGCCGTCCTCCCTCTGAAACCTTAGAGGAATCCTTCCTTGCCTCTCGGTAGCTCCTGGTGGCTTGCCAGAAATCATTGGTGTTCTTTGGCTTATAGCTCCATAGCTCCAGTCTCTGCCTTCATCATCACATGGCCTGCTCCGTGTGTGTGTGTGTGTGTGTGTGTGTGTGTGTGTGTGTGTGTGTGTGTGTTTGTGTACCTAACACCATCATTGCCAGCATCCTTAAAATGTGGTGCTAAATATCAAACAAAATACTCTGAATAAGTTTTGGTCAGAGCAGAAAATAGTGGAATTATTACTCTGTTCTGCCATTCCCTTCATTATTTCATTAATCCTACAAATATTCATTGAACTTCTATTCCATGTCTCACATTTTGCTTGTGCTGAGGATATACCAGAGTGGTAAAGAGACAAAGCTGCTATCTTCGTGGAGTATATGTTCTAATTAGGGATGGTAGACAATCGGCACATAGACTTATGCTAGAATTCCAATTATCTCTAAGTGCTATGAGCAGGGTAATTGAAAAGAAGGGATGGGGGTGTTATTTGAGAAAGGAATGTCTTTGAGAAAGCAAGTAAAAAGGCTCTCAGGTGGGAGTGTGGTGTCTATGGGGAATTGAAGGTGCAGCAGGGAGGCCAAGGTGGCTGTGGCTGGAGGACAGGAAGGAGTGACATGAAAGGAGGTCAGAAAGGTAATCACAGCCTAGGAGGCAGGACTGTGGACTTTTATCCTAGATGTGAATTTAGTTGAAGGCTTTTAAGCATCTGAGTCACATGATATAAGGTACTTTAAAGGGTGATTCCAGCTGCTGTATTGAGAGTAGGCTGTTATAGAACAGTGGAGAAAGCTGACATCTACTTTGGAGACATTTACAGTAGTGCAGGTGAGAAATAATGGTAACATGGACTAACGTGATAGCCATAGGGGCGATAAAGAAGTCAGATTTGGGATGTGTTTTGAAGACATAGGCCTTCAGGATTAGCTGATGGATTCAAGAGTAAGTGAGGGAAAAAGATGAGTATTAAATAAACCTCTAGTACTTAGAGGTTTCGAAGAAAAAGAGGACTCTTTGGAGGATATTGAGAAGGAGTGGCCTATGAAGCAAAATGAAACCAAGAGTGAGGTCCAAAAGGCAAATAAAAAAGGTGTATTTAAAAGGAGGATGTGGTAAAATGGATAAATGCTACTGTTAGGTCAAGTAACATAAGGACAGAGAATTGGCCATTGGAGGTCATTGGTGAGGTGGCAACAGTCTCTGTGGAATTTCAAGAGAAAGTGTGAGCTGAGGTAAAATTGTGAATGAAGACAACCCTTATTACAATCACTATTGCAGTCCAAATTATTACTGAAACACATACCCACCAGTTTCATTTCCACAAGTTAACTCCTTTCAAATTGTCTCACCAGCTGTTTTTGAAGCTTTCCAGATGGCTGATGGGCACGTACCCAGGAGCAATTTCCTAAATCGTGTCCACTCAGCTTCCTTATCTGTTCTTTGCTGACTAGTTATAAATATTAGTTTTCATAAAAACTAGCTGAAACACAATATGTTCTAAAAATATTTTACACAAGTTTTCATAAAAACTAGAAAATTAAATTCAGTTCAGTTTGTGTTTCCTCCCTTTTTTTGCCAAGATTACTTCATAGGTAGTGCTGTGTACTTTCTTCAGGAGGTATATGTTATCTGGTTATTTCTTTCTTCCTAATTGCAGCAGAAAAATGTTATATTTGAGTTGTCATTGTTTTGGAGATAGCCAACAGTTTTATTTTAATGCCTAACTTTATTTTATAATTTTTTAAATTGAGGTATAGTTTATGTACAATATTTTATTCAGGTGCACAACATAGTGATTCACAGTTTTTAAAGGTTATATTCCATTTATAGTTATTATAAAATATTGGCTATATTCCCTGTGTTGTATTATAAATCCTTGTAACATTTAATTTGTATACTACTTTGTATCTCTTAATCCCCTACCCCTTCTCTGCCCCTCTTCCTTTCCCTCTCCCCAGTGGTACCACTAGTTTATTACTCTCTATATCTAAGTCTGTTTCTTTTTTGTTATATTCCCTAGTTTGTTGTATTTTTTAGATTGTACATATAAGTGATATTATACAGTGTTTATCTTTGTCTGACTTTTTTCACTTAGCATAATACCCTCCTAGTCCATCCATGTTGTTGCAAGTGGCAAAATTTTATTCTTTTTTATGGCTGAGTAGTATTCCATTGTGTGGCTGAGTAGTATTCCATTATGGCTGAGTAGTATTGCATTGGGTACACCACAGCTTCTTTATCCATTCATCTGTTGATTGACACGTAGGTTGCTTCCATATCTTGGCAAATATAAATAATGCTGCTATGAACATTGGGGTGCATGTATCTTTTTGAATTAGTGGGATTTTTTTCAGGATATATACCCAGGAGTGGAATTGCTGGGCCATATGGTAGTTCTATTTTTACTTTTATGAGAAACCTCGGTACGGTTTTCCACAGTAGCTGTACAAATTTAAATTCCCACCAACGGTGTACAAGGGTTCTCCTTTCTCCATATCCTTGCCAACATTTGTTGTATTCTTTTTGATGATAGCTTATTATTACAGGTGTGAGGTGATACCTCATTGTTGTTTTGGCTTGCATTTCTCTGATGATTAGCTATGTTGAGCATCTTTTCATGAACCTGTTGGCCTTCTGTATGTCTTCTTTAGAAAATGTCTATTCAGGTCTTCTACCCATTTTTTTTAAGTGAGGTTTGTTTTTTAGATGTTGAGTTTTATGAGCTGATTATATATTTTTGGATATTAACCCCTTATTGGTCATATCATTTGCAAATATTTTCTCCCCTTCAGTAGGTTGTCTTTGCATTTCATCATCGGTTTCCTTTGCTGTGCAAAACATTTTAAGTCTAATTAGGTCCCATTTGTTTATTTTTGCTTTTGTTTCCTTTGCTTTAGGAGACAGATCCAAAAAATATTGCTATGATTTATGTCAAAGAGTGTTCTGCCTATATTTACTTCTGGGAGTTTTATGGTTTCAGGTCTCACATTTAGGTCTTTAATCCATTTTGAGTTTATTTTTGTATATGGTGTTAGAGAATGTACTAATTTCATTCTTTTACATATAGCTGTTCAGTTTTCCCAGCACCACTTATCGAAGAGACTGGCTTTTCTCTATTGTATATTCTTGCACCCTTTGTCATAGATTAATTGACCATAAGTGCATGGGTTTATTTCTGGACTCTCTATTCTGTTTTACTGATCTATGTGTCTGTTTATGTGCCAATACCATACTGTTTTTTTTTGTTTGTTTGTTTGTTTTTTGTGGTACGTGGGCCTCTCACTGCTGTAGCCTCTCCCGTTGCAGAGCACAGGCTCCGGATGCGCAGGCTCAGCAGCCATGGCTCACAGGCCCAGCCACTCTGCGGCATGTGGGATCCTCCCGGACCAGGGCACAAACCCGTGTCCCCTGCATCGGCAGGCAGACTCTCAACCACTGCGCCACCAGGGAAGCCCTACCATACTGTTTTGATTACTGTAGTTCTGAAGTCAGGGAGTGTGATACCTCCAGCTCCGTTCTTCTTTCTCAAGATTGTTTTGGCTATTTGGGGGCTTTTGTGTTTCCATACAAATTTTAAAATTATTTGTTCTAGTTCTGTGAAAGATGCTCATGCTATTTTGATAGGGATTGCATTGTATCTGTAGATTGCCTTGGATAGTGTGGTCATTTTATCAGTATTCATTCTTACAGTTGGTGAACGTGGTATATCTTTCCATCTGTTTGTGTCGTCTTCAATTTCTTTCATTAGTATCTTAAAGTCTTCTGAGTACAGATCTTTTACCTCCTTAGGGTAGGTTTATTCCTAGGTATTTTATTCTTTTTGATTCAGTTGTAAATGAGACTGTTTCCTTAATTTCTCTTTCTGATAGTTCATTGTTAGTGTATAGAAATGCAGCAGATTTATGTATGTTAATTTTGTATCCTGCAACTTTACCAAATTCATTGATGAGCTCTAGTAGTATTTTGGTGGCATCTTAAGGATTTTCTATGTAGAGTGTCATGTTATTTTAATGCATGCAGACTACATTTTCTTAGTTGTTTTGTCACTATAGTCCATTGAAACTTTGTGTACATCAATAAGCCACATTTTCCTATTTTGTCCAGAAGACTCGGGAGAAATTTTTACAAATGCTTTGATAAATCAAGATGAAGTATTTCAAAAAATTTTCTCTGATTTAGACATTCTAGCCACAGTTAATCTGTGCTGGTGTTCAGTAATCAGTGCATCCTTTTCAAAAAGATTTAGAACTATTCTATTTGATATTCATTTCTAGAGTTCTAGTCAGGATCAACAATTAACACATTGGTGTAAAGCTTCATGAAGCCACTTTTCACCCCAATTTAGAAACTTTTCACCAGTTTTCTCAAACTTCCTTTATCTTTATAAAAATTCAAAAAGTAGCTAATGATTTGTAATTCCATATGCAAATCTTTCCACTACTCTCAACTATGATTTTGTGGGGAAGTTCACATCTAATTTCTAACTTCATGTCTTCTGACCTATAATTTGCTCTTTATAATGCGTTTTCTGTGCTTTCCAATTTGAATATGATTCTCTTTGTAGGCAAAGAAGGAAACAAAATAGGAACTGAGTAGTACTCCTCCTTGTTCATCTATCCAAGTTCTAATGTAGCAAATTATCTTTCACACATGTGTTCTTTATAGTCCACTTTTCTCACCTCCCCACTCCATTCTCCCTCTTTCAATATAAACATCGTGTGTGCAGGAACTTTGCTTCATCACTTGCTGTGTTCTTAGCACCTGGATCAGTCCAAACACCAGTAGGAGCTCAAAGAATAGTTGGTGAAGGAAGGAACCTCTTTTAGTAGCATTTTTGTCATGCTTTAAAAATTTTATATCTATATCAGAGAAATTTTACAATAAAATTTCCTATTTTCTGAGAAGATATCTTGAAACTCTGTACTGCTATTTCTAATAGTTCCATACATAATCCTTACATGTGAGTCTTTTCTGTCTTATTTAGGAACATATTTTGACTTTGTTAATTATAGTAAATAACCCTAAAAGATATTAGTAACCCCCCAAATGAATTCACAGCAACACTTATTTGATTGTTGAACAATTCATAGATTTCCCTCAGTTAGCTTCATTCCAGCCTTAGAGCCTGCTATGTGGAGAGTCTTGGTCAAAGTTCTCAGGATTGTCAGTTTGACTTCTAGCTCAGATATTAATTTATTTTGGCTACTTGTTTTGTCACATCTTTTCTGACAGCTTTTTGTAAGCCAGTTGTTCAGCAGTTCAGTTGTGCTGGAAATATTTTTGGCGATTTAGAATTCTTATCAAAAGAAACTTCAGTTTCACTCTGCAAGTCTAACACAGCTTTTCCCTTTACCTCCATTTCTTTGCACATAGAAACAGGGGTGAGAATAGTATTTATGTAAGACCCGTCCTTATTTCATAGTTTTGTTTTCTTTACTTTCACTCAAACTGTTGAAATGTGCTCTTTTTCTTGTAAATGTTTTTCTCCGTTTATTTTTTTAAGCACAATCTCAGAATTGATATATTATTACTGATTTAAAACCATAAGAATCTCTCAGTTGAATCAGTAAGGAGGTAAAAACCCTGCAAGGATACGTAAGAAACTTAAGAGAAGGTAGGTGGGTGGGAACCATCAGATGGAGAACAAAGCTGAGAGAAACATTTTGGGGTTTTTTGCTATATAATTTTCTGTGTATTTTTTATATTAAGAACTATGTGAAAATATTACATATTTAAAAATTAAAAAGAGTAAAAAGTGAAGAAATGCAATAGTTTAAAATACTTTTGTTGTCCAAGCTCTTAAATGACATAATAAAGGAACTAGATTAGGAATATTGTGGAAGTTTAGAGTCTTAACAGTTGATAAAGGATAACATCAGAGGTGAATCAATCATATATGGACGCCAGTTTCAGAAAAGTTCAAGTCCTTTGAGGTTTTTTTCCTCATAGTATCACTCTTGTTGACTCTTCCTCTTCATTCCCCAGGGGACCACTTCAGTTTTCACCCGTGTTTCCTCACACCTGTATTCCCTGGTCCCTGCTTCCATGTCCTCATTCATTATCTACATCTCACTTCTAGTCTAGTCATTCTTAGCATGATTTCATTGTGTCACCAGCTGATCAAACATCTCTAGTGGTTCTTTGCTTCCTTCTACAACGAACTAAACTCCTCGAATTTATCTAGACGGGGGCTTCTCAACCTTGGCATTACTGACATTTTGGTCTGGATAATTATTGTTTGTGGAAGGCTATCTTGTGTAATGCAGGATGTTTAGCAGCAAACCTGACCTCTACCACTAAACTCCAAAAATGTCTCCAAACATAACCAGATGTCCCTTGTGGGGTGGGGCAAAATTGCCCCTCTTTGAGAGCCACTGATTTAACCCTATCCTATCTGTTAAACTCAACTTCTCACTGGTTAGTCTCTTTGCTTTTCTATTAATATGCTATGCTTATTGCAAACTTGGTTCAGATGGTTCCTTTCTCCATCTTGGAAAGTTCTCTTCTCTTCCACATATGTGTAAATGCCATTCATCTTTCATTTTCTTCTGCTTAAATAGTAGCACTGATATCATTAAAATATTTTATGGCACTTACTTATTAATGCAGTTCTTTCACCATCAGCAATGAATTAATGTATTTTAAAATAGTTCATTTTGCTTCACCAATTTCAATAAATCTGTTTCTTTAGTTAATAATTCAGACCAGTGACTCAGTTTCTACCATTATGCTTGCTTTTTAAAAAGTACTCAATGATTTTTTTTTTTGCTAGTGATTCTTATGTACATCAGTGCAGTCTTTTATTGGTAAACTGGATTACCTCAGAGCAATCAAAATGATTATTATTCAAAATACTTATGTTTGCTTTTATATATTATACTATCTGCATTACAATTTTTTGAAACTTAAGAGCCAGACAAAACTGTCTGGCCTTTTCTCTAAAATTATTTCATGTGGTTGCAATCTGTTGAAACTAACTTTACCATGTTAGCAGAGACCTCATAATTGATAAATCTTGTGGCTTAATGTAAGTTCTTCTCAAATAAGTAATTAAATGAGGTATGTGAATCATCACCTTTTTTTCTTTTCTAAGTATATCAAATGTTGTTGGCCTCCAGATGGTCAATTTAGAAGAATAGGCCTTCTTAATAATTATTTAAGGAACTCTTCCCCCCTCTTTTTGGACAGGACAGAATCCTGGAGCCTAAACAATTCAAGAAACTTAGAAAAGGGGCTTTGCTCTTCCACTATGATCGACATGTCACCATCTAGACCATTTCTCATGCTAGATATCTAATATTTCACAGATATTTCTTCTTCAATTCTCACATTCAGTTGGTTAGTCTATCTCGAAACTTAACTTTCTAGCCCCACTGTCATTTTCTTAATGTAGGCCCTTATCATCTCTTACTATTTCAAAATCCTTCCAATAGTATAATTGTACCTATTTTCTCTGACCTTTATTCTCTCTTCACACAGAATTTTATTTTTTAAGATTTTTTTGATGTGGACCATTTTAAAATTCTTTATTGAATTTGTTACAATATTGCTTCTGTTTTACGTTTTGGATTTTTGGCCCCGAGGCATGTGGGATCTTAGCTCCCCAACCAGGAATTGAACCTGCACCCCCTCCATTGGAAGGTGAAGTCTTAACCACTGGACCACCAGGGAAGTCCCCTCTTTACACAGAGTTATACATAAAAAATAAAACTTGGAGTCTGTCTTTATCCACCCCCTCCCCCCAATTCTATTATTAACAGAGTAAATTGGACTGTTCCTCCCCCTTTTGCCCCATACTTCAAGCATCAGTTGCCCTGTTAAGACTTTCCTTTGATCTCATCTGTATAAATATGGGTCAGGAATATGGTACACTTCTGTCTCCAAGGCTCCTAGGGACCATGGCTAATCAAACATTTGATCTTAGTTCCAGAGACTCCAGGAGGCATGAGAAAGGGCTGCTACAGCCTCTTAAGTGAAGGACTCTCTGAGGGCATTAATGGGAGTGCTGTTGATTTTAATCTAGGCAGATTCTAGAGCCTTTTGCTAAAGTGGGCCCCATGTTAAAGTGGCTGATTCATTAGTAGCAGTAACAGTGAGATTAAGTAAAATTTGCAAGTGAGGAATATGTTGCCTCCAGAACCCCAAAAGAACTAAAAGGTGGTACACTTGTATGTCCTTAATGAGTATGTGAATCGAAACTCCTTGGAGAAGAGTATCATCAGTACAATGTTATTACCTTGCTTCTGGAGAAAGACAGATGCAGGTAGATCTTGTCTGTGAAGTCTGTGAGGTGACAAAGCTGCTGAGGTCCTCCATGGCAGCCTAGTAAACGTGCATGGTATCCCTTCAGACATGAAGGTGAACTGTAACTAACAAACTGTTGAAATGGGCACTGAACAGAACAGATTAGCCAAATCTGTAATAGCAATGTATTTACCAGTTATTAATTAGATGAGATTAGTAATTTTAATAATAACTGGTATTGGATTTGGGGCCTTAATGGGTGGGACCACAGCATTAAGGTTGTAGTGATCCACCAAGAGGCACCACTTACTTTTTCACATTTAAGGGCAGGTAAAATCAGCTGTCAGATGCACAAGGAGTGGCGTTAATGACCTGTTCATTAATTAGGTCCTAAATAAAATGTCCCGACCCAGGAAGGTGAGGCACAAGGGGCGTATCCTTCTGTTGCCCTAATGTGGGCCCCACTTGGACTAGTCTTAAGTCCCTGGAGTTTAGCCAGTTAGCACACCTTGTTTTGAATATTCCCACAGAGAGACTTGGCAGCCACCTCAGGCAGACCCCGCAGTAGGCAACAGGGCTACTCAAGTGGAAGCTCAAATTCGGGTCCAACCAACTCTCAGGGTGCTTTAGAACCACTTAGTAAACCAAGAGCAGAACCCCAGGAAGTTATTCAAGAGTCAGCGGTCATGACTGCTCACAGTGCCAACTGTCTCATAAGAAAGATTCTTTTGATGGTGAGACATAGCGCATTGATAGTTGGATGGATGAAAGGCAGAACTCCTGTCACTTACAGCTCCAAGGAGAGAGAGCTGCCAGGCAGGGCCCACAGTGGGTTCCACACTGGGACAGGGGTAACAGCAAGCTGCAGCAGTAGAGGGCAGCTCTTCTATGGCAAGTGGGATGGTGTTAGCTAGGTTTGTGGGGCCCCTGTGGATTGGCTAATCTGAATAATTTGGGGGGCTCCAGGGCTTTGGTGCTCTGTCTAGTTATCTGTTCCCTGGCCCTGGGGCAATTGGGGTGGGTGTTTAGTTGCCCAGAGTGTGAGCTCCAGTAAGGAGAGTGATTGGGATGTAGACTTTATGAGCTGCTCAGGAAAAGGAACTGACTGGCCTCTGGTCAGGACCTCAAAACTGGGTCAAGATAGCATTGGGAAAACAAAACCAAAGCAACACTGTATTATACCTGTTTAAAAAAAAAAAAAAAAAGGCAGGTTACTGGGCCCCTCTCCAGACCTCCTGAATTGACTTTCTTGGGGAGGAGCCTGGGAATCCGTTAAGCTAATTTACAGTAAGCTTTCTAATTGTTCAGGTTGGACTCTGGAGTTAGCCTGTTTGGGGGTTACAGGCTACATCTGCCAGCCCTAGTCCCTGGACTCATATTTGTTACTGCATCTCTTTAGTTCCCAACTTTCTCACTGTAGAATTCCATGTAACAATAGCACCTACTTCCTAGGGTTGTATTGACCTAGCAGAGTGTTTGCCTCATCATACGTGCTTATGTTAACCTTCAAGATGCGTGAGTTTTAAAAATTCTTTGAAAGAGAAGGGACTATAGGGTTTCGAATTTTTTTTTGAAGCATTGTTTTTGAAAAGATTGTGATAGTTGCATCTTTTAAAAAAAAATACTAACAAAAGCCCCAATAATTTTTAATCTTAGGACTCTTAGGAGTCACTGAATCAAGGTAGCCATGAGAAAATCCTCTCCCTGCACTCTAGTATCTTCTTGAAGTCTTTTACTGTGTTGATAGTTCTATAGCAAAAAAAACACAACAAAAAACAGATTTATTAAAAGCCGTTAATCTCCATTCCATCCTGAGAGAACTGATTACTGTCAGCTTGCAACTTTAGAAACTGGAATGACCCTCTTGCCGTTTCCAAGATCTGTTTTTCTCCTTTCACTATTTAGCCACACTGAAAGCAAAATTGTCCAGTAATGTGACGTTAGTGCTCTGCAAGAACATCTGAAATGGCATTTCTCCATTTATAAGAAAATTATATTCCCTTCTCAAAGGACAAATCTCCCTGACTGTTGAAGGAGATCTGATATTTTTCAGTTAACCTTAAAATAATGATAAGATTTATACTTTTTGTTCTGTTAGCAAAGTGCTTAGCAGACTTCCACCTGTCCTATTAACTTTAAATTACAATGTTTATTAGAATATAATTGTTAATACCAATAATTGCAGTTTTAATGCACTAATTTTACAGGATCTCCCACTGAATAAAGTAAATAGAAAGCTATATTTCTTCCTATCTAATTGGTTAAATTATAAAGATTTCTTTAATAAATTCTTTATACCTGTTATTAAAAACAGAGAGTGTCTATCTAGTTATTTTACTCATTGAAATTATAAAAATGAGTAACATTTGGCTTGTAAAGTGTTTACTAACTTCAAATAGTTGATTAAAGTGAAAAGAAACTTTTAACAATTTTTAGTGAAACAATCTTTACTTTCTTGTAGGTTATAGTGTATATAATTTAAACTTCTGTAGACCATGTACTTTTAAAGAAGACAAGTACCTTTCTCGTATCTTAATGAGTAAACATTCCTATACTTCATTCTACACCGAACTGCTCATACTCACTGTTTTTTTTTTTTTTTTTCTTTTTTGCGGTATGCGGGCCTCTCACTGTTGTGGCGTCTCCCGTTGCGGAGCACAAGCTCCGGACGCGCAGGCTCAGCGGCCATGGCTCACGGGCCCAGCCGCTCCGCGGCATGTGGGATTCCCAGACCGGGGCACGAACCCGTATCCCCTGCATCGGCAGGTGGACTCTCAACCAATGCACCACCAGGGAAGCCCTCACTGTTTTTTTAAACTACTAAATCGGTAATGTACCTATCACAGTGCCTGGAGCATGGCAATTGGTGTTCAAAGAATATGTTTGCTGTACATTTTATATTTTTCATCCTAGGTGTTACCATCATTCATCACTCTCTAACCCCTGTAGGTGTCTAGTTCTTGTATGTCAATAATCATCATAATACAATACCAGCACCATGGCTAGCATTTATTTTGTGCTCACTGTGTACCGAGGCAACAGCCTAAGTGCTTTGCATAGCTGCTATTTCATTTATTCCTCAGAACACTCCTAGGATAAAAATATAATCTTTTTACAAAAGAGAAGGGTGAGGAATTAGATTCAATAACTTGTCCAGGGGGCTTCCCTGGTGGTGCAGTGGTTGAGAATACGCCTGCCGATGCTGGGGACACGGGTTCATGCCCCGGTCCGGGAAGATCCCACATGCCGCGGAGCGGCTGGGCCTGTGAGCCATGGCCGCTGAGCCTGCGCGTCCAGAGCCTGTGCTCCGCAACGGGAGAGGCCACAGCAGTGAGAGGCCTGCGTACCGCAAAAACAAAAACAAAAACAAAACAAAAAAATAACTTGTCCAGTGCCACACAATTCTTAAGTGGAAATCAGCATTCATACCCAGCCCCTTAACACCACATTCCCTCTTTAAACCATCACTCAAATGGTTTCCTCTGTGGAGAAAGCATCCTTCTCTCAAGAAGCTCACCTCCAAGAGGTAACATTTGCTACCTGTATTAACAGGACGGAGTTTGTTTTCAGATAATCTGTGTGGAGAGTAGCAGTGTGACAATTCATTTTCTAGTAATATTGCAGTAACATATACTTTTAAAAGTAAAGAAACTGCAAATGGTTTCACCATCTTTAGTTTATCCTTCCTTGTGTGGGCACTTACTAACTCCATCCAAAATGCATGCTCCAACAAGCTTCACCAAAACGTTTAGTGAAATACTTCAGGAAATTTTATATTTTTAAATGATTAAAGATCACCTTAATTTTACAAAGTGTCCTAAATGGCATTTATTATTATGCTCTATTATTGGCTGTTATTAATTAAAACTGAATTACATTGAATATAATTACTATATCATGTTTATTTTCCATGACAGCTTGTGTGTTTTCCATATCCCTCACTTTCCCCTTAATCTGTAAAAGTCAGTAATCAGTTATTTGTCCCTCTCTGGCATCAATAAAAGTATGTAAGTGGAGCTAATGAATTGTCAAACTGTTAAAATGAAGATACATTTTCCCTGCTTCCATGTATTAAAAATTTATAATGTAAGGAGAGAATATGAAAGGGAATTTTTTAAAAAGGAAAAATACATCTAATTTATGAAGATTACTGTTTATGACACTCATTCTCTGGCTGTGGATTCCTCAACTTTTCCTTACTTCTGTTTGTCCCATGGGTTTTTTGTGAAATTAAACAAAACAATGCATATGAAGTACTTGTACACTACTGATGACATAAGCATGTCTCAAGCTGGTTTCTCTTCTTTCTCCTCCTCCTTTCTGCTTTTTCTTCATAATTGTCATCATAATTGTAATGAATTCTGCATAATATCCAGTTCAGTGGTGCACCACACCTGACTTGCAAGATCCAATTGTTAAATTTCCAGGGATTTTGTGAGCCTGTTATTAAAATAGCGATCATTAAAAGTTAAACTTTATAAACTTATGATTAAATTATAAAAATGCATTAAGTACTAAAAAGATTTTTCTAGTTACTTTTATTACATTTTATATTATCTATGCTCTTGAGGTTATTGAGGTCCATTGCAGCTGTATGGTAGAAATACAATATAATGATGTGCTACTGCCTATCCCCTCCCCAACTCTCTATTCAGTCACATCATGTTGGTAGATTGAAACTGGCAATAGTGGAGTATTTACAGCACAGTAATCAGCAAAGGTCACAAATTGAGGCATTTTTCCCCACTAGAGAGTCATTTAAAAAATTTACCTGGGGCAAGAAATATGTATACAAGATACTCCTAGAACAGCTTATAGTGCCAGACTCAATCTATCCATCCGTGCATCCATTCCATAGTGATGGAGGTATATCAGAGTGACACAGGCCCCAACCGAAAGAGCTCTCAACGGCCAAAGCTGGAGCAAATTGAGCAACAAAATAAAGTAGTATTGTATTATAACACAAAGTATAAAATATTCATGTATCCATACTGATATAAACAAATGATTGAATAAATAAATCACTGGGAGAGAATAGACAAATCTCAACTGCAGAAGAATTCCAAATAACTTATGTAGACACTCCACCCTAAGGAGGTGCAAGAGAATTTCCTGCTACTTAACTATGGGCTACACATGGTGACTTCCTTCCAAAGAGTGCAGTATAAAAAGGGGTAGAAAAAGAGTAACTTTAAAGTAGAGAAAACTGGCACACACTACCTCAGCCAGGTGATCAAGTCAAAATCAACAGTGATAAGTCATGTTGACAGTGTGTGCCCTTGATTGAGGTGGTGAAAATAGTCCTTTACTTCTTTTAGTCTTCCCCGCAAATCCAATAACCCTGGTCTAATCATGAGAAAAACATCAGACAAAGCTCACTTGAAGGACATTTCACAAAACATCTGACCAGTATTCCTCATAACCCATCATGGTCATTGAAAACAAGGAAAGTCTGATAAACTGTCACAACTAAGAGGAGCCTTATGAGACACTGTGACTAAATGTAAAATAGTGTCCTGGATGGGATCTTGGAGTAGGAAAAGAATATTAAGTAAAAACTAAGAAAATCCAGGTAAAGTATGAATTTTAGTTAATAATGTATCACAATTCATTCATTTCAACAAACACACCATACTAATGTAAGATGTTATTAGTAGGAGAAATTTAGTATGGGGTCTATAAAAACTTTCTATTCACAATTTTTCTGTAAATTGAAAATTATTCTGAGATGTTTATTTAAAAATAGAGGGCTTCCCTGGTGGCGCAGTGGTTGAGAGTCCGCCTGCCGATGCAGGGGATGAGGGTTTGAGCCCTGGTCCAGGAAGATCCCACATGCCGCGGAGCGGCTGGGCCCGTGAGCCATGGCCGCTGAGCCTGCGCGTCCGGAGCCTGTGCTCCGCAACGGGAGATGCCACAACAGTGAAAGGCCCGCATACCGCAAAAAAAAAAAAAAAAAGAAGAAACATTTACTAACACACAACTGATCTGCCTAGGTTACTGTTCGAGGTTCTGCCCTAGATATCACCTGTTGAAGTTCTATGTGGTACCCAGAGCTTAATAATTCTGGGCAGATGTCAAGTCATTTTGTTGATAGGCCACTGGCTTATCCCTCAAGTATGTCGTGCTGGGAGGACAAAAAAGGAAACTTTGTAAACCAGGCACTAATTAATAATTTTTATTAAACAAATTACACATCCACATCACATAGTTTGAATTCTTGTCAAATCACTATTGATCTGGAATATGTAAACCCAGGATGGCAAACAGAAACATTTTTTAATACATATCTTTGAATGTATAGGTTAAAATTCCCTGCCTTTGACCTGTATTTTACTCATATAGCTAGATTAGGGTTCTAAAGTTGAGGTGCAGACTCAAAACCTTCAGGATTACGCTGGTAAATGAGTTGATTGACCATGGTGAAAGACAGTAGGGCCTGGTAGGGCCATCCATCAGACTAGAGAGCACATCCCAACCTCAAAGCATTCAAGTCGGATATTTATTAAAATGACGTTTTAGGCCAAGCAAAATTTGTTTCTGTTTTGGCAGGAATTTCTTTTTTTTTTTTAATTAAATTCTATAGTGCTTTACAATTTTCAAAAGTTTCTCACACATGATTTCATGTAATAACGTTTTTTTGCCTCTACCGCTATATTGCCCCTCCCCTCTTCCCTCTCTCCATTGGTAGCCACTAGTTTGTTCTCTCTGTGGGTCTACTTCTTTTTGTGTTTATTCACTAGTTTGTTTTCCTTTTTAGATTCCACACATAAATGATATCATACAGTGTTTGTCTTTCTTTCTGACTTATTTCACTCAGCAGAATGCCCTCCAAGTTCATCCATGTTGTTGCAAATGGCAAAATTTCATTCTTTTTATGGCTGAGTAATATTCCATTGTGTGTGTGTGTGTGTGTGTGTGTGTGTGTGTGTGTGTCTGTGTGTCATAGTTTCTTTATCCATTCATCTGTTGATGAACATTTAGGTTGGTTCCATACCTTGGCAATTGTAAATAATTGTTGGTCTGAACATTGGGGTGCATGTATGTTTTTGAATTAGTGTTTTTGTTTTTTTCTGGATATATACCCAGGAGTAGAATTGCTGGATCATATGGTAGTTCTATTTTTAGTTTTTTGAGAAACCCCCATGCTGTTTTCCACAGTGGCTGCACCAATTTACATTCCCACCAACAGTGTACAAGGGTTCCCCTTTCTCCACATCCTCGCCAACATTTGGTATTTATAGGAACCTCTGCTTTAAATTGTCCATTAAATTCCAAAGGAATTCCTTTGACAGCCTTGAGTGAAATTATGATTTATTTTGTTAATAGGCTATATAGAAATGTAGATCCTCAGAAATTTTAATACATACTAGTGAAATTTCTCTATTTTAAAAATAGTTTGTTCAATGTGTTGATAAGTAATGTACATTTTTATACCAACTGGAAAAAGAAACCACTTTCTACTATCTTTGTGAAAGCTTATCTCTAAAGCACATATTCTTAAAAATTCGTTAGTGGGCTTCCCTGGTGGCGCAGTGGTTGAGAGTCCGCCTGCTGATGCAGGGGACGCGGGTTCATACCCCGGTCTGGGAAGATCCCACATGCCACGGAGCAGGTGGGCCCGTGAGCCATGGCTGCGGAGCCTGCGCGTCTGGAGCCTGTGCTCCGCAACGGGAGAGGCCACAACAGTCAGAGGCCCGCGTACCACACACACAAAAAAATTCGTTAGTAAAATTTAGGATATTATCAGCTTCATATTATTGGAAAGTCAATTTTTTTTTTTTAGTTTAGAGCTCTTTTGAGCCTATGTCCTCAAATAATATACTGACAGTCTTTTACCAGAAAGTCTTAAAAATAATAAATTCCAAAAATAATGAATTATTGTATAAGTACACAACAGTTATTTTTCTCTAATATAAATTCTATTATTAAAATTAGTTAAGGACAATGTATAAGCTAAATGTAAACCATTATTGTGAAAGAGTAGCAAATTAAGACTCTCAACCATGGCTTAATACTACAAAAATATTCAGAAAATAAGAAAATTCATTGGCTAGATTCTTTTGAACTAAAACAATATTTCCTATTATAGGAGCTGCAGGGGATACACAGAAATAATTATGTCTCATGTAAAAATAAATCCATATCTCATATTGGATAAGATTCTTTGTATTTTGGGGCACTAATGCTAAAGTATCATTTTTTCCTTACCTCAAGATAATATATTTTAAATTTCTTAGCAATTTAAGATAGCCTTACAAAGTCCTAAAAAAATCACCAATGACCTCCTTGTTACTAAATCCAATAAGTATAGTTTAGTTCTTACCTTACTTTGCTCACAGAAGTATTTGATTATATATATTTTTTCTTCTTAAAATACTCAGATCCTGAGCTCTCACATGTAATTTGCCTACTACCTCTCTAGCTTCTGTCACCATTAAGTTTTATGGCTCTTCTCCTTCTTGGCCTTCTCTCAGTATTGATATTCTTAAAACTTTCTTCTTCTCTCCTTTCCCACATGGCCAGATGACTTCATCTATTTTTGAGGCTCTCCAACAAAAATATATTGAAACATTGAAATGGATTTTTGAATTTCCAGTGACCAAAGATTTTAAGAGTGAAAGTATTTATTCTGAATTGAACTAGCATCGTAGCTATTAGTAGTAAATATTCAATCAAAACAACATATAATATTCATTTTGGTAGTAAATATCCAACTTAAAATAATTTATTGGAAACACATCCCATAAATATATGAATTTGCTTTTCTTTCCACAGATACATAAGCTGAGAAGCTTCATTCTCATGGGTAAGTACAGGGAATGAAAGAAATTTTATTGGCCCAAAGTCACTCAGTTATCTGAACTTCTGAGCTAGATGATATTAACTAGCCTCTTTTTATAAGTTTTCTTTTATTTAAAAATGTAACATTGATCTTTGAGAAATAAAATTAGGATTTTTAACCTTTTCATGATAAACATTATACAAAACATGTAAAACACTGATGTTTGACAGTCCTCCCCAAGCTTTTTCTTATTCAGAATTCAGTGTTGAGATTATTTACTCCCTGCTTTATACAAGTCTAAGACAGATGGGCAAGGCACAGAACCTTGCCATGGGTCATAAGGAGAAATTAAGGTCCTGCTTGCTTCCGTATTTCTTACTAATTTTCTCCCTCAGTAGTGATACATTTTTAGACAGTCTAATAAGAGAAGCAGCAAGGTCTTTTTATGAAAATTGTCATTATTCCCTCTGTCCCACTATATAATATATTGAAATTTAGAGCATCCCAACACAGGCCATAATGCCCCAATTCTCCATCCATTATGGGGCCTTAAAAAAAAGGTGCTTTCTCAGGCACATCTGTTTTCTGAAAACAACTTTAGAGAATTGAGGATATTAAATCCCTTAATATTTACCATGTGTTCATATGCTTTCAAAGTCTAAATACTCTGCCAGCAATACCCTCATCAGGTTTGCAGACCACTGTTCTAGCTACAGCACACTACTTGTGGTTTATGAACACAGCCATCTCTTTCCCATGGCTATATAAAAGCACAAGCTGTTCTCTGCTTTGAAAAACAATCACTTCACCCTTTTAGCTCACATTTCTTCTTTCTTGTGGAAATAGTGTCTCACCCTGGAACAAGAGGAGTGGGAGTGTTAGTCAATTTCATCTTATTCACTGTTATCAATATTCTTTGCACATAAATTTTTATGTGGTTACTGTTGGGGGGGGCATTTCCTCCTCTATCCCTCTTGAGTTCTTATGGCTGGACTAATAATAAAATTGACACATGACAGATTAACAGGAGAAAAGAAACAAATTTTAATTCATGCATGTATGGCGGTCTCATAGAAATGGAACCTAAGAAGTGGCCAAAGCAGGCTGCTTTTATACTTTTTAGGCAAAGAAACAATAAAATTGAAAGGAATTGACAAGATAAAGAAACTTAGGTTTGGGTGCTTGATTAATAAGGAATTCAAGCAAAGTCTGGGCTTGGATAATAAATTACTAAAGAAGTAGCAAGGTTTGTTTATACAGGCGTCTTGGCCCTGAATTCCCATCTCTGATGATAGGGACATCTTTCTACCTCCTGGTACAGGGAGGGCACCTTTCATATGGGAGATTTATTTCCTGCTTTCAGAGAGACAGAGAGGAAGGTCAAAGTGTCTCTCCTGAATCAACTATTTCTTAAGTAACTTTAATTCAGAATAATCAATATGCCATTGAGACATCTTTGGGGGCAGCTTGCCCAACATTATCATTACTGTACTATTAATAATAATCACTTGTGTTTATGTCTCTAAATTAGTTTCTAGACCCAGTTGCACTGGGAGGGAGTGGTTCCCTGTATACCACCAAGTAGTTTTCTGGATAGCAGCTGGGTGTCCTACAATTCATTTCAATTCTACTTGGAGATAGCATCAGATTCCACGGGTTGAGGGCTCATTCCCATGCAAGTGACCCCCTCCCACTTCAGATGCCAACTGCAAGTCCAGGTTATCACCTGTGTTTCTGACCAGTTGGGTATATGTTGGAGTTTCCAAAGACCCCCTTCCTTGGGTTTGATTAATTTGCTAGAGGAGCTTACAGAATTCAGAGAAATATTTTACTTACTAGATCACTCTGAGGCAGGCTGGGACCTGGGCCCCTTTGCTGCAGTGCTTGCACCTGGACACTCCTCGAGCAACAGGATACAAAGAAACTGTATGGGACTAAAAATAACTGCGTGCAGGCTGGACAAATTCCAGACAAAAGATACAAAGAGACCAAAACACCCAACTGCCACTTTTGAAGGCTGACCCCTGGACACAGCCCTACCCTCATACCATATAAGGAACAAGCTCATCCGCCCTCCTCAGGGAGCGTGTGCAAGCAAGGGAACCTGTTGTTTGTTCTCCCCTCTGCTGCAGCAGGGGCCCCAATAAAGCCTTGCCTGAATTTTTTTTCTGGCCTCTGATCAATTTCTATTGATTAAAGAGGCCAAGAGCCCTGCTCGGTAACACTTATTATAGAAGAATATAAAAGAGGAACATCCAGATAGAAGACATGTGTAGGGCAAGGTACGAGGAAAGGGTGCAGGGCTTCCATGCCCTCTCTGAGCTCGCCAGTGTGCCCGCATTTCCATGTGTTCACCAATCCAGAAGCATGAACCCAGTCCTTTTGGGTTTTTTTGAGGCTTCATTACATAGACATGACTAAATCATTTGCCATTGGCAATAGATTCATCCTTCAGCCCCTCTCCCCTCCCCAGGGTTGGCAGTGGGACTGAAAGTTCCAAACCTCTAATCACAGGGTTGGCTCCTCTAGCAATCAGCCCTATCCAAATGTCACCTCAATTCATGTAACAAAAAGACACCTTTATGGCTCTCATCACTTAAGAAAGGTCAATGGTTTGGGAGCTCTGAGCCAGGAACTGAGGAGGAAGACTAAATACCTATTTCTTATTAGAAATCACAATATCACAGTCTCTTCCATTAGATTCAGAAAGTTTCTCTGAGGGAGATTGAATAACATATGTTCGTATCCGCAATATTTTGCATCATGCCTATCTTAATATTGATGTCCAGTAGGTTAATATTGGCTGCATGAGTGGTCATGGCTACTATCACACCCTCTAGAGTAATCTAGTTAAATTGCTTATCAGTAAAAAGAATCTCTTTCAAAGCATTCTCACATATGTTACCCAGTTTTTGCCCAAAGATAATTCAGGTATAGTTCTGCTACCAGTTCTTTGACTGTTCTTTCAGTTAATGTCATTGTTTAGGACTCAGGTGTGCATCAGTGTAACTTTAGCAATGTGTCTGAGTCCTCCTTTCTGGAGAAACAGCGTACAGACCAGTGCTTTTTCATGGCAGTTGTGTTTTCTCTTATCCTTTTCAAAAAACAGTTATTTTAAGTTCAATCTTCCTTACTTATTTCAAATATTCCAAATATGTCATGGTTATCAAACACTTAACTCTGAACAAATGCTCTGTGTCTTTTTTCACATAACCCTTTTGAAATATGACACAGGGATTGAAAACGTTATTTTAGATATGAAGTCATCAGCCTAAATTAGCATACTGGTTACATGGTCTCCAAAATTTTGGTTTAGTAATTCTGTTATATGGTCAAATGACAAATACTGAACTAATGTTACTTATTGCTTAAAATGCTACCACATCTTAACTATATTACCTATGCCTGTTCTGATGGCCTTTAAATGAAAATGTTGGTGCCTTTTTAGAACTAAGCCCGCCTTTGATCCACAAGCCCTGGTAATTATTGATTAGTTTTCTCTTCTTATAGTTTTACCTATTCCAGAATGATGTGTATTTGGAATTACACAGGATTTGGCCCTTTGAGTCTGGCTTATTTTTTAGCTTAATACACTTGAAATTCATTCATCTTGTTTCCTATATCAGTAGTTTGTATTTTTCTATTGTTGAGGAGCATTTTGTTGTATGACTATACAATGGTTAGTTTATTAATTTACCAGCCAAAGAAAATTTGAATTATTTCCAATTCTTACTGATTATGAATCAAGTTGTTATAAGCATCCACAGACAGGTTTTTCTGTGAACATAAGTTTCTTTTCACTTGAATAAATTCCTAGTAGTAGGATTGATGGGTTATGTAAGTGGATATTTAATTTTACAAGAAATGCCAAGCAGTTTTCCATTTTGCTTTCCCATCAGCAATGTTTGAGAATTCTAGTTGTTCAGTTGGAAGATTCTAGTTGCATAGCAGCCTCATTAACACTTGATATTGTCAGGTTTTTATTTTACTAATTTTATTATAGTCATTCTAAATTGTGGGTAGTTGTGTCTCTTTGATTTTAATTTATGTTTTCTTAATGTTTAACTCTGAGCAGCTTGTTTTCTAGTGCTTATTTTCCATTTGTGTATCTTTTTGTCTATTCACATCTCATCCATTTATTGTTTTCTCATTAAGAAATTTTATAAATTCTTTATATATTCTGGATATAGATGTGCTTTTTTTTCAAATATGTGTGTTTTGCAAATATTTTCTCAGATTCTGTGACTTGTTTATTCATTCTTTGAACAGTATTTTTCAAAGCGGAGAAGTTTACAAGTTCGAATTGCTCACAATTTGTACTATAAACTATGTTAAGAATGTGGTATAGATAGTTTTTAGAAATATGAAAAATTGATATATAAACATATATTACTTTGGGTCAGATCAGTTATTTAAAAACCATTATTTAGGTTTAAGAAGTGATTTTAATATACGTTTTATAGAAAGTCCTTTATAACCGTGTATTTTATCTCCTTTGGTAATGGAACTCTTGGAGTGTCTAAAGAAAACTGGTGATTGACTCTGCTCTCATGAAAACATACATATGCCAATACACACGAAATCATTCAGATAATCAAAGGGTGTTTATGGCTAATGTTCAGGTTGAACTCTTCTGTTTTTTGACACCAAAGTCAAAGAAAGGGGAAACATTTCTACTTCACTGAATATATTTTTTAAATCCTTTCAAAGTCTGCAGATATTTTTGGCTTTAGCTTCAGTTGGGAGAAATGTGTGTTTTATGTTAATAATTGACATATTCATGTTTTCTTATTTCAAGAACCCCTCTTTGTTTCAGTGATTCCAGATAATGCTGATGGTGATGGTGATTATTATCGTTTGAGTATTTTTCTTTAAGTTGTGAAACACATGAGTCATCTGGGTGTATTCTTCATGAGAAATCTTGTATGTGTAATGTGAAAGTTAAAGCATGGGAATAGGGATACAAAAGAACATATTTCTTTCTATCATTCTTAAATTTTATTTTATTGTCAATCTTAATCTGTTTGAATGCTATAGGACAGATCTGAGTTTTTAAATAATATATCTATTAAGAAAGTCAGTTTTATTTTTCTGTAGTGGAATATTTTTACCTCGTCCAAAGCTTTCAAAGCTTAATAAAGGAAAAAATGAACTGTGGTCTTATGTGATCACATTTGATTATTAGTGATAACTGTCATTAATGTTAATTCTTACATTGTCATTTGCATATCTCATTTTAAGTGATTTACTATGTAAGCAGTCAGCAAATGCTTCATAAAGGAATTAATGAAATGATGAAGGACAATAGTTGGAATAGGATTGGTATTGTTATCTCAAATCCATAAATGGATAAATACCCAGAAAGAAGATAAGAACAGAGGCATGTGTCGTATATGGCTTTTGGTTTAATTTTCATTACTTTATGGTCATATTTTGAAAGTTGCTTGATGTCCACTGAAAGTTTGCAGATTATGCAAGACTAACATTATTGTTTTATGATTCTTAATTACGGATTTTGTTTTGCTTTTGTTCTCTTTTAATCTCAGTGGGAAAAACTGTCCCTGGGGGAGCTAATTCAAGGAATATAAAGGAAAACCTTCAAACAGCATTGATTCCTTCATTTAATGAATATTTATTAATTATTTTCTATGTAATTTCTAGAATCACTGTACTAGGCCCATGGAGGATACAAAATTAAGTAGACTTACATTCTACTTACTATGCATGCATTTATGAAAATATAGAAACTGACACTATCGTTATCCAGGTGCATGTAAAATGTTATAAGACTCCAGTGGAGAGATTGTCTCTAGCTGGGAGGGCAAAGAGGGCTAACGAGCATAAAGCATCCAAAGTGAGTTTTATCGATGATTAAGAATATATATATAATATATGGGCATTATATATTGTGTATATATATATATATATATATATATAAAGATATGTATAAGTGAATAAAAACTCAGCTATAGCTTGGTGCACTGGAATTTCTGTTCTAACAGAATATCCTTTGATATCCTTGGATATCCTTTGATAACAGGCTGTTTTTAGAGAAATACCTAATACATTATGTGTGCCCATCAAACTTGTTTATTCCTTCTGCCGACTTCCTATGATACTTGCTATGCACAAAAGCCAGACAGAGAACTTGGAAAATGCAGCAAAAAGTTCTTAAAAGCAAAACATGATAATTTACATTCAAAATTAATAAACATCAAAGGTGCCAACTCTTCTCCCTCATTTCAGTTCAGTGCAGGAAGACTTAGCCACTTAACCTTTGTACAAAGAAGAAACAATTGGAAGATCACTCCCAAAATGTTTATATTTGAAATAACATTGAAATGCATTCTGTGGGGAAAACAGTCTGTCAGTGCACTGGCAGGGGCAAGCCCTCTATGAATGGGAACTGTCAATACTCTGCCTTCAGCGACATCACAGAGTGTGACATTTGAAATAAATTTAGTAAGGAAAAATAATGACAGGGTGTCCAAAGAGGCTTTGTACTAAGTGTCTAAAAGGCTTTCAAAAACACTGAACAATTATAGGCCTTTTTATAATGTATATTACCAAATACACTTAAAACTATCGAAAAATATCATTACCATATTAGTTATTGTGCAAGCTTGTAAAGGATTGCACAACAGACTTTTATATAGCTATTTATTCTTTTATCCTGCTATCTGTATTCAAATTGAGGGATGAAAAGCTTTCAAGCTTTATCAAAAATCCATGTATTTATTTCCCTCAAAAGTAAAACAAAATGGAGAAATGAGAAAGAAGTATAAAATGGCATAATTGAAAAAATGGAGAGTTGAGTAGTAACCTGTGTGCAAGACCATCGTTATTTAAAACATATATTTCAAAATAAACTATTTTAGAATCATTTTAGATTTACACAAAAGTTGCAAAGATAGTACACAGAGGTCCTGCGTACTCTTCAAGTAGTTTCCCCTCATGTTACCATCTTATATAACCATGGTACATTTGTCTAGATTAAGATATTAATATTGGTACATCATTATTAACTAAACTGAGGACATTATTTGGATTTCAACAGTTTTTCCACCAACATCCCTTCTCTGTTCCAGGATCTAATCCAGGGTACCACATTGCACTTAGTTGTCATGTTTCCCTTGTCTCCTCTGATTAGTGACAGTTTCTCAGTTTGTCCTTATTTTTCATGACGTTAACAGTTTTAAAGAGTCAAGCAAGTTTCCTTGTTTTTATGAGCTTGACAGAATGAGGAGTCAAGTTTCTAGAATGTGCCTCAATTTGGAATTTTCTGGTGTCTTTCTCACAATTAAACTGGACTTGAGTTTGGGGGAAGAATACCACAGAGATGAAATATTCTTCTCACATCATATTAGGGGATACATGACGTCACTGGTGATCTTGCACTTGGCCACTTGATCAAGGTAGTGTCTGCTAGTTTTCTCTACTGTGAAGTTACTGTTTTCCCTTTTCATACTAAGTCACTAATTCCAACCTATAAAACATATTTTAGGGGACTTCCCTGGTGGCGCAGTGGTTAGGAGTCCGCCTGCCAATGCAGGAGACACAGGTTCGATCCTTGGTTCGGGAAGATCCCATATGCTGCGGAGCGGCTGGGCCCGTGTGCCACAACTACTGAAGCCCACGGGCCTGGAGCCCATGCTCAGCAACAGGAGAAGCCACTGCAGTGAGAAGCCTGTGCACCGCAACAAAGAGTAGCCACTGCTCACTGCAACTAGAGAAAGCCCATGTGCAGCAACGAAGACCCAAAGCAGCTGAAAATAAATAAGGTTCTTAAAAATATATTTTATTTAATTTTTTACGTCTTTCTAACATCTTTAAAAAATAATTATTTTATTTATTTGGCTGCGCTGGGTCTTAGTTGAGGCATGCGGGATCTAGCACCCTGACCAGGGATTGAACCCAGGCCCCCTGCATTAGGAGCACAGAGTCTTAACTGCTGGACCACCAGGGAAGCCCCTAAACCATATTTTAAATATGAGCATATTGAATATTTAAAGAGCTTCACTACTGTTGTCAGGTTCAGTGTATTCACTACCATCTTCAAATGGAAAACGAGAGCAAAGACACATCCGTGATCCTTGAAAGTTAAGATGTTTTACAAAAGCAAGGAAGGACTAGAATTTTAAGTGTATGACTTCTTCGTCATTGTTAATATCTCAGGTTTTTGCTACACTTCTAATGAGTTTACCAGTAACTCAGAAACTAAGAGTTTTAGGACTGAACACTCAGCATCCCTATATGACAGAGTGTCTGTCACATAGTGAACTAAATAATGAGTAATTTTTTTTCTTTTTTAATTTAGTTTTTATTTTATATTGGGGTAGAATTGATTTACAATGCTGTATTAGTTTCAGGTGTACAGCAAAGTGAATCAGTTAGACATATACGTATATCCATTCTTTTTCAGATTCTTTTCCCATATAGGTTATTACGGAGGATTGAGTAGAGTTCCCTATGCTATACAGTAGGTCCTTGTTGATTATCTATTTTATATATAGTCATGTGTATATGTTAATCCCAAACTCCTAATTTATCCCTCCCCCCAAACTACTTATTTTTAAGATTTTTAAAAATTGAAGTATAGTTGATGTACTGATTTGAATTTGTAAATGTTTTTATTTTTCTTAGATCTTCCAACCTGCTTGTCTTCTGGTGCCTTATAATATCTGTTTGAATCTTTCTCTCTTCTTTGATCTCTTATCAGAGAATCAGGTTGCCTTTGTCTTAGTCCACTTTGGCTGCTGTAATAAAAATACCATAAATGGGGTGGCTTATAAACAACAAACATTTATCTCTCACAATTCTGGAGGCTGGGAATCCAAGGTCACAGTGCCTGCAGATGCAACGTCTGGCGAAAGCCCACCTTCCGGCTCAGAGATGACGTTTCTCCCTGTGTCCTCACAGGGTGGAAGAGGCAGGGGATCTTTCATAAGGACACTAATCCCATTCATGAGGGCTTCACCCTCATGACCTAAGCAGTTCCCAAAGACTCCATCACCTAATACCATCACCTTGGGGATGAGATTTCAGCACATGAATTTTGGGGGGACATAAACATTCAGTCCATTGCACCTGTGATCTTTGAGATGAAAGAGAAATACTCTCAATTTTCTGCAACCATAAAGTCAGTGGACTTTTATAAAGTCCTTAGCCATAGCCTCTCTGTTTCATAATCTGGTCAGACTGCCTTCCTCTTTTTCTCAGGCAATCTCTCCCTCAGGTCAGATACCATGTCCTTCATAAATGAAAGTGGTGTCTCTTCATGTTTTCTCCTTTACATTGACCTCTTCTTTTTTTTTTTTGGCCTTGCTTTTTATTTTTATTTTTTTACATCTTTACTGGAGTATAATTGTTTTACAATGGTGTGTTAGTTTCTGCTTTATAACAAAGTGAATCAGTTATACATATACATATGTTCCCATATCTCTTCCCTCTTGCGTCTCCCTCCCTCCCAGCCTCCCTATCCCACCCCTCCAGGCAGTCACAAAGCACCGAGCTGATCTCCCTGTGCTATGCGGCTGCTTCCCACTAGCTGTCTACCTTAAGTTTGGTAGTGTATATATGTCCATGCCTCTCTCTTGCTTTGTCACATCTTACCCTTCCCCCTCCCCATATCCTCAAGTCCATTCTCTGGTAGGTCTGTGTCTTTATTCCTGTCTTATCCCTAGGTTCTTCATGACATTTTTTTTTCTTAAATTCCATGTATATGTGTTAGTGTACAGTATTTGTCTTTCTCTTTCTGACTTACTTCACTCTGTATGACAGACTCTAGGTCTATCCACCTCATTACAAGTAGCTCAATTTCGTTTCTTTTTATGGCTGAGTAATATTCCATTGTATATATGTGCCACATCTTCTTTATCCATTCATCCGATGATGGACACTTAGGTTGTTTCCATCTCCAGGCTATTGTAAATAGAGCTGCAGTGAACATTTTGGTACATGACTGTTTTTGAATTATGGTTTTCTCAGGGTATATGCCCAGTAGTGGGATTCCTGGGTCATATGGTAGTTCTATTGGTAGTTTTTTAAGGAACCTCCATACTGTTCTCCACAGTGACTGTATCAATTTACATTCCCACCAACAGTGCAGGAGGGTTCCCTTTTCTCCACACCCTCTCCAGTGTTTATTGTTTCTAGATTTTTTGATGATGGTCATTCTGACTGGTGTGAGATGATATCTCATTGTAGTTTTGATTTGCATTTCTCTAATGATTAATGATGTTGAGCATTCTTTCTTGTGTTTGTTGGCAGTCTGTATATCTTCTTTGGAGGAATGTCTATTTAGGTCTTCTGCCCATTTTTGTATTGGGTTGTTTGTTTTTTTGTTATTGAGCTGCATGAGCTGCTTATAAATTTTGGAGATTAATCCTTTGTCAGTTGCTTCATTTGCAAATATTTTCTCCCATTCTGAGGGTTGTTTTTTGGTCTTGTTTATGGTATCCTTTGCTGTGCAAAAGCTTTGAAGTTTCATTAGGTCCCATTTTTTTATTTTTGTTTTTATTTCCATTTCCCTAGGAGGTGGGTCAAAAAGGATCTTGCTGTGATTTATGTCATAGAGTGTTCTGCCTATGTTTTCCTCTAAGAGTTTGATAGTTTCTGGCCTTCCATTTAGGTCTTTAATCCATTTTGAGCTTATTTTTGTGTATGGTGTTAGGGAGTGATCTAATCTCATACTTTTACATGTACCTGTCCAGTTTTCCCAGCACCACTTATTGAAGAGGCTGTCCTTTCTCCACTGTACATTCCTGCCTCCTTTATCAATGAGTAATGTTATCATTCATTGTTTCACTCAGGGCACTACTAGGCCTGTGATGCAAATAGTGCAGTAAATAAATCTATCTTGGGAGGAAATGGAAAAAAATAGAAGGGCATTCTGTACTGTAAAGTAATACATATATTTTTATTAGACCAGATGTTTCCAAATTAAAAAGCATTGTATTTATAAGTATGAATGGCCTGTGCACATGTTTTATGGCCAAGTTTGCTTCCTCAGTATTTTCAGCAAATTTCTGAGAATATGGTAAAAAAATTACTAAAACTTTATAGAAATTATCACAAGTATATTTCAATCATAAATCATCCAATGGATGGTTTATTAGATAGCATAGACTAAGGATATTTCATTAGTTTAAGAATTTGTTATTGTATCCCATTTTCATGATCTTTTTATGAAAACTTCATCAATTTAAATTAAATCTGTGATGGAAATAATTGGTTAATAGAATTAGGTAAGATGTATTAATGATCTGTAAGATTTCTTGACTTAGGATTCTAGTAACATGATAAAAGAAATATTATGACCCAGTTGGTCTCAGTAAGAATACATGTGACCAATGATAGATCTCATTCGTTTCTATAGTTCTACAAATAATGCTTGTTCATAGCACTGAATTGCTACTGTTCAAATATATATCAATAACATTCCTTAATCACTTATCACTTAAAAGTCATAAAAGAAATATTAAAGAGAAAGCTTCCAGAACCTTTGTGATCATTAGTCTGTTTGATGATTAAGATATTACTTTAAAAATATTGCTGTAACACAATCTAGTGCTTCATTAAGTGAACTATAATGTGTGCTGGAAAGAAGTCATAGCCTGTCAAGATGCTCTGCTTTATTCAGATCACATCTAAAATATCATGTTATGGTTTTAGATTATTATGAGAAGGAAAAGGCGAAGTGATTGTCAAACTTCTGTTCAGTTTACAACTCTTCTTTTTCTGAAAAAACTCACCCCCACCTTTAAACCCTTGATGAATTCCTGCTATCAAGCTAATTGAGTCAATAGACGTCATTCCACAGTCTAGGCTAAGATAATTATATGCTTTCTCTGGGAATTTGGGATTAGGACACAAAGACTAGTTCGTTGATCAGCTCAACAAGTAAGTGATGTAAAGTGGCATCTGAGTTAACCATGCTGGTCCATGAGCAAGAGGACCAGAGAAATTAAGTCTTTAAAGAGAAAGGAGACTGATTCCAATCCATTCAGAGAAACAGAGGTGAAAAAAATCCCAGTAGTGACAATAACACACAGAGCATAGATGCCTCTATTCCTAGTGGCTTTTACTCCCTGTTACAATCTGTTGAGGAACTTGCTTGCCCTTCCCTTGAAGTGTCTGATATATCCCTATAACTTTCTTAAAAAGTATCCTTTTTTGTTTAAAGTAAATAGATTTTGTTCTAATCTGTGCTACTAAAAAACCACTGCCTAGAGAAAAATGGACCAAATCATTTATTTGGAAGGTGTATAAATCAAAGTACAGGACGAGGGGAGAGAATGTGATAACTGTACTCTAATGCTTAAAAGGCCCAAATTTGAAAAAAAAAAAAAAATTGAAACAAGAGACAAAAGTCCTGGTTAGAGAAATAGAGAAGTTCAGGCTTAATGTAATATAAAAATAGACAAAAAATTTTCAGAAAAATTCAGTAATTAAGAAATGAGAAAGGCTTCCTAATGCTCTCCAGATTTTTCCTCATCAGGAGTCTTTCAGAAGGGGCTTCATGCACCCATCGTGGAATGTTTTACATTGAGTGAGACGTTTGCCTGGGTACCTTCTAACAGTGCTGTGATCATTAAGTGTTAACAAAATGATTAATCTGTTTTGGCCATTATTAGAGGATGCTTAATGATGTTGTATATGCAATGTCATGATACTGTAAAAATGAGGAATCTATTTTCATTTCAGACTACAAGTAAGAAAAGATCTTTCCCCCCAAAAGCATATCTTCCATTGTAACTGTACGGAGAAAATACATTCATTGCAACAAAGGTTGCTCATAATAAAACACTGAGGTCAGGGAGCCAGAGCTGAAACATGGTGTAGTCATTTCTGGAGTGAACAAGTAAAGCTTTAGTTCTATAAATCTGTTCTTAAACAAATCCTAAGGATTATGTGATGTAGTAATAAAGGTCATGAAGAATGAAGTATCTATTTCAGGAAGTCTGAAATCTGTATAAATCAAGGTCATTATGGAATCCCCCCCTTTACCTCCCTGGTAGAGAATCCAGAGACTCTTCACCTAGCCATTTCAATTTAAAGTTGTCATCGATGCCTTGGTGTAGAATGCCTAGATGCTGATAGCAGAATCCATTGGGTATTCTTTGTAACTTGAGTTCATTAGTATGTATGATAAAATGTATATATCTCTTCTTACATAAAATGGGGTTGGTCCATCTAATTACGCCTTCACAGAGTCCTAAATCAATGAGTCATTGTAATTTTTGTTTTAAATACTAATGATCACCAATTTCTTTTTTGTGTATGTGTGCGCACGTGCACGCTGGGGGAGTGGGTTCCCACACCATCAAGAAATTCTCCAAAACCAGGTGGATATTCTACAGTCCAACTCAGTTCTGACACTGTCTACCTGCAGATAGTTTCAGATCCAACATGTTAAAGGGTTTTGTCCTACAAAACTGACTCACATCTACCCCCGCCTGCAGAGACCAGTTGCAAGTCCAGGTTATCGCCTGTGCTTCGCACCATCCAGCTATAGATTGGAGATTCCAAAGATACGTCCTTGGGTTTGATTTATTTGCCACAGCAGCTCACAGAACTTACAGAAACATTTAACTTACTAGTTACTGGTTTATTATTAAAGGAATAGCCAGATGGAAGTGATACATAGGCAAAGGGTATGAAGCTTCCATGCCCTCTCAGAGTTCATCACTCTCCAAAAATGCCCATGTGTTCATCAGCCTGGAAGCTCTCCAAGCCCCATCCTTTTCAGTTTGGGGAAGTGCTTCATTGTACACTCAAAATTGATTAAACCATTGGCAGTTGATTTAAGCTCTACTCTTCTCCCCTCTGTGGAAGTGGGAGTGGGGGATGGGGGGACGAACTGAAAGTCCCAACTGTCTAATCACAGGGTTGGGTTCCCTAACAACCGGCCCCCATCCTTAGGCTACTAGGTGCTTTCCAAAAGTCACCTCATTAACATAACAGAAGACACCTTTATGGCTCTCCACCCTTTGGACATTCTAATGGTTTTAGCAGCTCTGAGCCAGAAATGAGGACAAAAACCAAATATATATTTTGTTGACCTAGAACAAATAGACTGCCAGATATTTCTCCAGCAAAGATTTATTTGAGATCAGCAGAGAATTACAGTTCAGGGTCTGCAACCATGGTGAGTCATGTGCAAGTTCTCCACACAGCAAGGGAACCAGAACACTGTTACAGAGTGGGAAAGGAAGTTGGAAAGGTTATAGTAAACAAAAAAGTCCGTGGCTTTTCACTGGCTGAGTCATTGCCGGGAAAGAAGAGGAGTCTGTCTTCTTCCTATTGGGCTCTGCTATTGTTGTGGGGCATGAGGGTTCCCTCCTCTGGTCTCCTGAATCTATGTAGTTGAGGTTTCTGTTTATTAATTTTTTTTTTTTTTTTACAATTTCTTATTATAAATCACGATATCACAAATACTTTCTGGGTTGGCTGGACCTTCCTGTCTGTTGATTCTATCTGTGGTTTCCAAGAGTGGGCCTAGTCATGCAAGGAGCATCCTTGTGGGCCTTTGTTTGGTTCTGTATTGTTATAAAAAACTGAGGAAAACTCTATGGAAAAAAAATTGTGTTAAGTCAAAATTTTAAGCCAGTGGGGTGTAGGGAGAGTTCAATTACATTAAAGAATGCATTTCCAAGACTATTTCATTTGGACATGCTGATTTCGTCCTCAGGCAACTCTCCCATTGAGAACCAGTCTTGAATTAAATTCTGTTGAAGCAGGGTCACTTTTTTGGGGGGTTTAAGTTCTTAATGGTATTAACCCTATTTCCTCCAACTTCCTGATCAAATGTTATTCATCTTCACTGTCAGGGATATTTAACTTCACTAAACTGTGACAGATTTGATATAACTAGGTTAATAATCTCCTACTCCCTCCCTCCCTCTCTCTCTCTCTCTCTCTTTCTCTCTTTCTCTCTCTCTCTCTCTCTATATATATATATAGGCATATATATACACATATATATGTGTATATATATGCCTATATATATATATATATATATATATATACATGTACATATATGTATAAAAACACAAGAGGTATTCAATTTTCTGGAAAAAAAAGTTGGGTACTATGAAAGGGTTAGAGGGTATCAGTGGCCTCCAAAATCACTGATTCAAAAAGCCACAGAACAATAGGGAATTTCTGTGAGCATGATACATACTGATATCAGGTTACATTTAAATAACAAAATCACCTAATTCTCCTGGTGAGTAAGGGGGATGAAAGTGGTGTAATGCTTCTTGTAAATAATCACCTATTTACCCAAGAATTCCACTGATCCTGGTGAGCTCCCCAACTCATAGTTTTAACTTCTGAACTTTCCAGTACTCAAAATTTTTGTGAACTTCTAACTCTGATACTTGTTTTTCTTTCTAACCCAGATTTCATTGCTTTAGGCTTGTTGTGACAGCACTGGGTAACAAACAGGAAATGGGACAGGAACCTAGTTACTTAGTTACTAACTTGCTCTAGGCTGTAGTTTAGGCACAGAATTTTAGGATGGCCTTTGCAAGGTGAATACAGGCTCCAGCTCTTAGGATGTGATAGTGAATAAACAGGATCTGATAGTGACACATTAGATAGTGACACATTAAATTAACTTTAATAGATATGAATTCTTCATGTTATTGGTTTTAAAATATTTATAATTATCTCTTAATAAAAGAGATCAATCATATTGGTAATTTAATATCATCTATTCTCATTCTTAACACTTATTTACATAAAATAAAATTAATTTCATTATCTTGATTTGATATCCTATAATTTACACCATATTTGCTCTCCTGTCAAAATTTCCATCTTTACAACATGTTGGTTATAGGACAGTGTGAATGAGAGAACCAAATCTAAATGTCTATCTCCTTAATAGATTATGAGCAAACTCTTTAAAGCAGAAGGACACATATTTTCTTCTTCATTTCCTCAGAAACTGAGTCCCAAATAGGTTCTCATTAAGAGTGTTAAGAATAATTATACAATGAATAATTTCTATGCCATTTCATTTTATATAGTTGCACAAGATCAAAAGTGCACATTTTTGTGGATTTTTAAATTCTGCCCCAACTCTCAATTCTAACTCTAGGACAACATCTCAAAATTTGCTTGTTCTTATAGAGCAGTAGTGGAAAAAGCAATGTTGTTAACACCAGTATGATTCAGAGTACTGCTTTATGACTATATACTGTGTAGGAATGGGCATGTAATACAGATTAGTGTTTGGTGAGAAGTTCATCTTATTGGTGTTGGTCAGTAAGATATGTGAAACATAGAGGACAGCTATGAGATCAGGAGGAAATAGAGAAAGGATGGGGATAGTGGCCATTGTGATATAAAATGAATATTGGAATTTGGGTCCTAAGAGAGCTAGGACCCAAGGAAAGTTAGGAAGAGATGAAAGAATGAATTGGAGTTTTAAGATTTCCTGATGGGATGTGATTAATGTATTCATTTATTTAATGACTATTTAGTTAAGCACCTAATATGTACCAGATGCTATGCTAATTGCTGATGATGCAGTGATCAACCCTAGAGGAACTGCCCCTGTCCTCAAGGAGCTTACTCTGTAGGGTGTTCTGGATAATAACTAAGTTAAAAATGAGGATGTGTGTGAGGCTACAGTAGAGTGGAGCTGAAGATTCCTGGAACTGAGGAAGTGAATAAATTTGAGATTGGATGTTGCATGAATCATCTCATGCATAGAACGGTAACAGAGGATTAAGAGGGGAGGGTTGAGCCTGCTGCCCAAAATATAGGGTATGTCCAGGACAGAAATATAGGAGGGCTTTCTGCCATTTAGACCTGTAATAGAAGCTCAGAAATGCAGGGATTTTAGCATGATGCATGGGCAGTGATCTTGAAAGAAATGGCAAAACTAAGCAAGAAGACTACCCGTCTTGTCCCAACATGACCCTCAAGGTAACAGAGTACAGAAGGCTGAGGGGCCATTTCAGCAGAAAATTGCAGAGTATGTAGTGTTCATTTAAGCCAGGTAATGGCATGAAGCATTCAGTGAAGTGAATAAAGATGGCAGAAAAGGAAATCTTAGGAAGGTAGGAGGCAACATCAGAGAAAAACAATGTTTTCTGTCCTCCATAAAGTAAGAGGTGCTGGATTTTTCCCACTATCATGTATTTTCAGTATTGAAATACATGAGTATATCTAGTTGACTCAGTTTCTTTTTTAGTTAATGCTGAATTGAACACTCTGTAAGAAAGAGTTTCTTTCTTTAAAAAAATGTACTGTGCATTTCTATCAAAATGCCTGTCCAGGGCTTCCCTGGTGGCGCAGTGGTTGGGAGTCCGCCTGCCGATGCGGGGGACACGGGTTCGTGCCCTGGTCCGGGAAGATCCCACATGCCGCGGAGCGGCTGGGCCCGTGAGCCATGGCTGCTGAGCCTGCGTGTCTGGAGCCTGTGCTCCGCAATGGGAGAGGCCACAACAGTGAGAGGCCCACGTACCGCAAGAAAAAAAAAAAAAAAGCCTGTCCAGTATGTTCTCAGCATTTCCCAAATGCAAACAGAATTAAAACAGCTGTACAATTTCATACCCTAGGTGATGTTTGGAACTGCATGATGAAGCATGACTATTTTAGATATAACAAAATTTGCCTTTGACCTTTTGAATATTTTACCATGTCCTTGTCCTTTTCAAAATGACTACCCATTTTTAATTCCAAAAGTTTGCTGAGGTTAAAGTATATTCTTATATATTCAACCCATTCTTGTTAGGGCAAGCTTAAAACACAAAATGTTCTGAATTTCAAGGCACTGTAGTAACCAGTTAAAATTATAATACCATGGAATTTTTCTCAAATTTAGTCCATCTCCCCAAACACTTTTAGGAAAACAGGCAGTTCAATGTGTATAGTATTTCTTTTTCTAGATTTTTTTATTTGAAAACACAGCTAGGGGGAATAACAACTTAGGGGCAACAAGTTCAAGTGTATGGGGAAAAAAATCTGCTAATTATTTTAAATTAAACGGAAACGCATTTCAGTTTAACTGATATAATAGATTAATTTTTAAAAGTTATTAATTATAGCTGCAGTGAATCTTTGCCATATAGTGGCGGTTTAGTGCAGTGGTTAGGAGGACGTATCAGGAGACACATTGCTGTGGGTTAAAATTTCAGCTTCATTTCTTACCAGGTGTAAGACACATCTCTATTTCCAGTTTTCTTCTGTGCCAAATCATGGTAGTATTACCAGCTGCATGGATGTATTGTGAGGTTTAAATGAATTACTTTTAATAGAACATTTAGAACAGCACTTGGAACCTAGTAAGAGCCATAACAGGGTTACTATCAATATATACATATGCAAATACATATTTGCATGTATTATGTATTAACACAAAAAGTGTTTTTAACGGTTAGGATTTAAGAACTCATGTCCTTCCAAAAAGCATGTAATACTGTATAAATCAAAGAAAGCAAGCATAAATATAAGAAAGGAAGGAAAGAAACCAACTTTTGAGTGCTTAATTTGTGTGAAGCATATATGTTATGTTGTTTAACCCTCAAAGTAGCCTTCTGAGGTATGATTATCTCATTTAACAGACTAGAAAACTGAGGGTAAATATTTATTTTCTTCAAGGTCTCATGCTAGTAAGTGGCCTAGATAGAATTCAAATCATGATCTGAAACAATGCCAAAATGTATATATTCTTTGCATCACTCCACATGAACAAACCTTGGTTGTGTAAATGAAACATTTTAAAATCGGTATTTATTAAACATCAATTAGGTAAAATATCACAAGGTTTCTTGTTCAGCTTCTATTTCATGCTAGTATTTTTTATAATACTGGAGATATTCACAAGGAGGAAATGTTTCTTCCTATTCTCCAGTTAACCTACAAACAGAACCACATTCTTTATAGTTTTTCACTTCCATTTGCCTACAAACCTATAGTTCCAACCATGTCAGGGACAGAGAGACCGTGGAAAACCCTTGTATTCCTGCTTCAGTGTCACCTACAGGGTGATGTAGAAATACGAATTCAGAAGTCACCAGTTGCTGGGTGGATGGGGTAGACTGAAAGAAATTCATCTCATCATGAGGTAGAGTCTTTCTCCACCCTCTGAATCTGGCATGGTCATGTGGCAAGTTGTGATCAATATTAGCAAACATGCCATGTCAACTCACTGAATTGTCAGAAATAATAAATGTTTGTTGTTTTAGTCAGTAAGTTTTGGGGTGGTTTGACATGCAGCAAAGGCTTTCGGGTACCATAGATCTGTGCCAGACACTGCTTATCACCTTGAAGGGTTCAGAGATGAGTACTTGTCACTACCCTTATGGATGTTGTAGTTGAAAGAGGAAGTCAAGTTAAAAATGTCATAAAATATATCATAAAAACAAATGTATTATTTAATCATACTGCATCCTAGTACTAGGAAAGATATCACAGTAAAACAAGCTTAAATTCACCTTGGCATTATAGGAATCTATAGAAAGCTTTTCTTCCCAGGAACCTCAAAGTCAGTATAAGAAAAGGAGAATGTTTTCAAAGAATTTTGGAACTAAATTTCAGAGGTATAAGCAATCTTAGTCTAATTAGGGTAGTCATGGCAGTGCAGGAGCCTCACCCATCCAACAGCTTAGATTTCTGTATATGGGTGCCATTAGATGACTGCCTTCGGATGAAAGAAGAAATCTTTCTCCTTTTGCTTACACCCAAGTCCTTCCTGGGAAGCACCACACTCCACCCATGTGACCAGACCGTGGACCATGGTATTAACAAGAGAGAATGTTTCCTGATGGAAGGGATTGAGTGAAGGAGCCAGCTCCCCAATCATAGATCATAGAGTGCTGACAGATGGGCAGGTTCGGAAGCAGGGAGTAATGCCCTTAGACTGCTCTTCAAGGCAAATGCTTAGGAACAGGCAGAGATGATCTCCCGGAACAAATTTTAGATACCTTTCAGCTGCTGGGAGGAATTGGACCCGAGTGTGTGCAAATGGAACAGCACATTGGGGTTGCTGTGGCTTTGGAAGATGCGGCCGTCGGATTGGGACTCCAGGATCCCGTGCCAGAGGCCCAGGTCACAGCCCTGGGCCCTTTGGGCTCCTGGAAGGCTTTACTTTTTCAGCCTGAGTATGCACAGTTCAATCCCCCGTTCTGACTTTGGGTAGTTCTTCAGAGGGCATTCCCCCTCACCTGGGCAGACGTCTGGGGCCAGGTGACACTCCACTCTGACTCTGATTGGGGGCGGGGTTTGAGGAATCCACAAGCATTGGGGATTTCGTGATAGGTGGTCTGAGTCAAACGACACACCTGCCGCAAGAGGCACCCAGGTGTTTCTCATCCCGAGACGCCTCTGCCAGACCCCGAGATCTCTGGAAATCCCGTGAGATCGGGATTCCGCTGCTGGGCCTCTGGCCTACTTCCGCCTTTCTCTGAGCCGCTTCGGAAAATGCGTTCCTCTCAGCCCGTCCTCTCCAAAAGAAAAAAAAAAAAATTGTTCCCTGGTAATTCAGTACTTCATTCACTTATTTTTTCGTTTATCCTGTTCAGATTCCTTGTCCTGGACTGTGAATTTTTACGTCGTCTGGTTCTGGCTCTCCTCAGCAGCCTCCTCGCTTGTTCCTACCTCTGTCGGGCGTCACAGGGCCGGTACTTGCTGTGTCCTGTGCTGGAGGATTCTCAGCCCTGTCCTCTGCTTGGCTATCTCCCAGAGGCTGATGGACCGTGAAGCTAATGATGCATAAGAGCTAGGGCCCCACGCCTGCACAGGCTTCCTTCAAGGAATTGTGCCTAATTTTTTATTTGTATTTTTGTCTTTTTTTTCCCCAAAGACGTCTCCAAGAATTGGTGAGGAAAGTATCTGACACTATTTTTCCTGCGCCCCACTTGGTGTCTCAGCCTACTACAGGTAAGAAGCTACAAGGCCTGCCGAGGGCAGGGTCAGGGGTAAACAGCGGAATTAGAGGCAGGAGTATGTGAAATAGAGTTTCATTGGTCTTGCTGCCACTTCTTGTTGCAGCGGTTTGGCCGCTTATTCTATGCTATCATTGTACAACTGTTTATTGTTTTGCAATGTTTTCAAGTTTGAATTAAATCATTTGACAGCAATATAGTTTAAAAAACAAAACACATTTAATGGAAAAAAAATGCATCATTTTTGTTAGTCAATTTTAATAATATATTAACTTAAAATGTTTGTGGACATTTACCGTCCATCAAGGGCACAATAGTGATCACATCGACAGTGTAAAAACCAGAGAACACATCTGCTTAAGAAGCTTCACTGTTTTAAAACATATTAGTTATTTTAGGACTGTGACCAAAGATAATGATTTAATACATGTAGCTACAAAGGTCAGTTTGCTTATCACTCAAGAAACATTACTTTTCATTTAGATTAAATAATTGTTCTTCATCAAATTTACATTTGCTCATTATGACTTCAGATTTTCTTGTGTATGTAGAGTGAATTGATGGCTATTAATGCATTAGCAAAAGGAGAATTGCTCAATTATGTCGGTTTTATGTCAGTACCATCAGTTGGTTGAAATAGAAACCAGCTGATTCTAACGATTCCATTTTTTTTTAACATCTTTATTGGAGTATAATTGCTTTAAAAAGTTGTTAGTTTCTGCTGTATAACAAAGTGAATCAGCTATACATATACATATATCCCCATATCCTCTCCCTTTTGCGTGTCCCTCTCACCCTCCCTATCCCACCCATCTACGTGGTCACAAAGCACCGAGCTGATGTACCTGTGCTTTGCAGCTGCTTCCCACTAGCTATCTATCTTACATTTGGTAGTGTATATATGTCCATGCCACTCTCTCACTTCGTCCCAGCTTACACTTCCCCCTCTCCATGTCCTCAAGTCCATTCTCAACATCTGCCTCTTTATTCCTGTCCTGCACCTAGGTTCTTCATAACAATTTTTTATTTTATTATTTTAGATTCCATATATATGTGTTAGCATATGGTATTTGTTTTTCTCTTTCTGACTTCACTCTGTATGACAGACTCTAGGTCCATCCACCTCACTACAAGTAACTCAATTTCATTTCTTTTTATGGCTCAGTAATATTCCATTGTATATGTGTGCCACATCTTCTTTATCTATTCATCTGTCGATGGACACTTAGGTTGCTTCCATGTCCCGGCTATTGTAAATAGAGCTGCAGTGAATATTGTGGTACATAACTCTTTTTGAATTATGGTTTTCTCAGGGTGTATGCCCCGTAGTGGGATCACTGGGTCGTATGGTAGTTCTATTTTTAGTTTTTTCAGGAACGTCAATACTGTTCTCCATAGTGGCTGTATCAATATACATTTCCACCAGCAGTGCAAGAGGGTTCCCTTTTCTCCACACCCTCTCCTGCATTTATTGTTTGAAGATATTTTGATGATGACCATTCTTAATAGTGTGAGGTGATACCTTATTGTACTTTGAATTTGCATTTCTCTAATGATTAGTGATGTTGAGCATTCCTTCATGTCTTTGTTGGCAATCTGTATATCTTTGGAGAAATGTGTATTTAGGTCTTCTGCCCATTTTTGGATTGGGTTGTTTGTTTTTTTTGATATTGAGCTGCATGAGCTGCTTGTAAATTTTAGAGATTAATGCTTTGTCAGCTGCTTCATTTGCAAATATCTTCTCCCATGCTGAGGATTGTCTTTTCGTCTGGTTTATGGTTTCCTTTGTTGTGCAAAAGCTTTGAAGTTTTATTAGGTCCCATTTGTTTATTTCTGTTTTTATTTCCATTTCTGTAGGAGGTTGGTCAAAAAGGATCTTGCTGTGATTTATGTCATAGAGTGTTCTGCCTATGTTTTCCTCTAAGAGTTTTATAGTGTCTGGCCTTACATTTAGGTCTTTAATGCATTTTGATTTTATTTTTGTGTATGATGTTAGAGAGGGTTCTAATTTCCTTCTTTTACAGGTAACTGTCCAGTTTTCCCAGCACCACTTATTGAAGAGGCTGTCTTTTCTCCATTGTATGTTCTTGCGTCCTTTGTTGTAAATTAGGTGTCCATATGTGCATGGGTTTATCTCTGGATGAGGATGACATTGGCTGTGGGTTTGTCATGTATGGCCTTTATTATGTTGAGGTAAGCTCCCTGTATGCCTACTTTCTGGAAGGTTTTTATCATAAATGGGTGTTGAATTTTGTTGAAAGCTTTTTTTGCATCTATTGGGATGATCATATGGTTTTATTCTTCAATTTGTTAATATGGTGTATCACATTGATTGATTTGCGTATATTGAAGAATCTTTGCATTCCTGGGATAAACCCCACTTGATCATGGTTTATGATCCTTTTAATGTACTGTTGGATTCTGTTTGCCAGTATTTTGTTGAGGATTTTTGCATCTATGTTCATCAGTGATATTGGCCTGTAGTTGTCTTTCTTTGTGACATCTTGTCTACTTCTGGTATCAGGGTGATGGTGGCCTCGGAGAATGAGTTTGGGAGTGTTTCTCCCTCTGCTATATTTTGGAAGAGTTTGAGAAGGATAGGTGTTTGCTCTTCTCTAAATGTTTGATAGAATTCGCCTGTGAAGCCATCTGGTCCCGGGCTTCTGTTTGTTGGAAGATTTTTAATCAGAGTTTCAATTTCAGTGTTTGTGATTGGTCTGTTCATATTTTCTATTTCTTCCTGATTCAGTCTTGGCCGGTTGTGCATTTCTAAGAATTTGTCCATTTCTTCCAGGTTGTCCATTTTATTGGCATAGAGTTGCTTGTAGTAATCTCTCATGATCTTTTGTATTTCTACAGTGTCAATTGTTATTTCTCCTTTTTCATTTCTAATTCTATTGGTTTGAGTCTTCTCCCTTTTTTTCTTGATGAGTCTGGCTAATGGTTTATCAATTTTGTTTATCTTCTCAAAGAGCCAGCTTTTAGTTTTATTGATCTTTGCTATTGTTTCCTTCATTTCTTTTTCATTTATTTCTCATCTGATCTTTATGATTTCTTTTCTTCTGCTACCTTTGGGTTTCTTTTATTCTTCTTTTGCTAATTACGTTAGGTGTAAGGTTAGGTTGTTTATTTGAGATGTTTCTTATTTCTTGAGGTAGGGTTGTATTACTATAAACTTCCCTCTTAAAACTGCTTTTGCTGCCTCCCATAGGTTTGGGTCATTGTATTTTCATTGTCATTTGTTTCTAGGTATTTTTTGATTTCCTCTTTGATTTCTTCAGTGATCTCTTTGTTATTAAGTAGTGTATTGTTTAGCCTCCATGTGTTTGTATTTTTTACAGATTTTTTCCTGTAATTGATATCTAGTCTCATAGCGTTGTGGTCGGAAAAGACACTTGATGCGATTTCAATATTCTTAAAGTTACCAAGGCTTGATTTGTGACCCAAGATACGATTTATCCTGGAGAATGTTCCATGAGCACTTGAGAAGAAAGTGTATTCTGTTGTTTTTGGATGGAATGTCCTATAAATATCTGTTAAGTCCATCTTGTTTAATGTATCATTTAAAGCTTGTGTTTTCTTATTTATTTTCATTTTGGATGAAATCTGTGCATTGGTGAAAGTGGGGTGGTAAAGTCCCCTGCTATGATTGTCTTACTGTCAATTTCCCCTTTTATGGCTGTTAGCATTTGCCTTATGTATTGAGGTGCTCCTATGTTGGGTACATAAATATTTACAATTGTTATATCTTCTTCTTGGATTGATCCCTTGATCATTATGTAGTGTCCTTCTTTGTCTCTTGTAATAGTCTTTATTTTAAAGTATATTTTGTCTGATATGAGAATTGCTACTCCAGATTTCTTTTGGTTTCCATTTGCATGGAATATCTTTTTCCATCCCCTCACTTTCAGTCTGTATATGTCCCTAGGTCTGAAGTGGGTCTTTTGTAGACAGCATATATATGGGTCTTGTTTTTGTATCCATTCAGCCAGTCTATGTCTTTTGGTTGGAGCATTTAGTCCATTTACATTTAAGGTAGTTATCGATATGTATGTTCCTATTACCATTTTCTTAACTGTTTTGGGTTTGTTATTGTAGGTCTTTTCCTTCTCTTGTGTTTCCTGCCTAGGGAAGGTCCTTTAGCATTTGTTGTAAAGCTGGTTTGGTGGTGCTGAATTCTCTTAGCTTTTGCTTGTCTGTAAAGATTTTAATTTCTCCGTCAAATCTGAATGGGATCCTTGCTGGGTAGAGTAATCTTGGTTGTAGGTTTTTCCCTTTCATCACTTTCAGTATGTCCTGCCACTCCCTTCTGGCTTGCAGAATTTGCTGAAAGAGCAGCTGTTAACCTTATAGGGATTCCTTTGTATGTTATTTGTTGTTTTTCCCTTGCTGCTTTTAATATTTTTTCTTCGTATTTAATTTTTGATAGTTTGATTAATATGTGTCTTGGCATGTTTCTCCTTGGATTTATTCTGTATGGAACTCTCTGTGCTTCCTGGACTTGATTAACTATTTCCTTTCCCATATTAGGGAAGTTTTCATGTATAATCTCTTCAAATATTTTCTCCCTTCCTCTCTTTTTCTCTTTTGCTTCTGGAACCCCTATAATTCAAATGTTGTTGTGTTTCATGTTGTTCCAGAGGTCTCTGAGACTGTCCTTAATTCTTTTCATTCTTTTTTCTTTATTCTGCTCTGCAGTAGTTTTTTCCACTATTTTATCTTCCGGGTCACTTATCTGTTCTTCTGCCTCAGTTACTCTGCTATTGAGTCCTTGTAGAGAATTTTTAATTCTATTTATTGTGTTGTTCATCATTGTTTGTTTGCTCTTTAGTTCTACTAGGTCCTTGTTAAACGTTTCTTGTATTTTCTCCATTCTGTTTCCAAGATTTTGGATCATCTTTACTATCATTAATCTGAATTCTTTTTCAGGTAGACTGCCTATTTCCTCTTCATTTGTTTGGTCTGGTGGGTTTTTACCTTGCTCCTTCATGTGCTGTGTGTTTCTCTGTCTTCTCATTTTGCTTAACTTTCTGTGTTTGAGGTCTCCTTTTCGCAGGCTGCAAGTTCGTATTTCCTGTTGTTTTTGGTGTCTGTCCCCATTGGTAAGGTTGGTTCAGTGGGTTGTGTAGGCTTCCTGGTGCAGAGGACTAGTGCCTGTGTTCTGGTGGATGAGGCTGGATCTTGTCTTTCTGATGGGCAGGACCGCGTCTGGTCATGTGTTTTGGCGTGTCTTTGACCTTATTATGATTTTAGTCAGTGTCTCTGCTACTGGGTGGGGTTGTGTTCCTGTCTTGCTAGTTGTTTGGCATAGGGTGTCCAGTGCTAGTTTGCTGGTCGTTGAGTGGAGCTGGGTCTTAGCATTGAGATGGGGATCTCTGGAAGACGTTTCACTGCTTTATATTACGTGGAGCCGGGAGGTCTCTGGTGGACCAGTATCCTAAACTTGGCTCTCCCACCTGAGAGGCACAGGCCTGACACCTGGCCAGAGCACCAAGACGCTGTCAGCCACACGGGTCAGAAGAAAAGGGAGAAAAAAAGAAAGAAAGAGTAAAAAATAAAGTAAAATAAAATAAAGTTATTAAAAAATAATTATTAAAAATAAAAAAGGTAAAAAAAAATGGAGAGAACCCTAGGACAAATGGTAAAAACAAAGCTGTACAGACAAAGTCACACAAAGAAGCATACACATACACACTCACAAAAAGAGAAAAAGGAAAACATATATATATTGTTGCTCCCAAAGTACACCAGCTAGATTTGGGGACTATGCATTGTCCTTTCAGGTATTCCACAGATGCAGGATACATCAAGTTGATTGTGGAGATTTATCTGCTGCTCCTGAGGCTTCTGGGAGAGATTTCCCCTTCTCTTCTTTGTTAGCACAGGTCCTGGGGTTCAGCTTTGGATTTGGACCCGCCTCTGCATGTAGGTCGCCTGAGGGCATCTGTTCTTCACTCAGGACAGGGTTAAAGGAGTAGCTGATTACAGGGCTCTGGCTCACTCAGGCCGGGGCCAGGGAGGGGTACGGATGTGGGGCGAGCCTGCGGCGGCAGAAGCCAACATGATGTTGCATCAGCCTGAGGCGTGCCTTGCATTCTCCCGGGGAAGTTGTCCCTGGATCTCGGGATCCTGGCAGCGGCGGGCTGCACAGGCTCCTGTGAGGGGAGGTGTGGATAGTGACCTGTGCTTGCACACAGGATTGTTGGTGGCGGCGGCAGCAGCAGCCTTAGCGTTTCATGCCCGTCTCGGGGGTCTGTGCCGATAGCTGCGGCTCGCGCCTGTCTCTGGAGCTCGTTTAGGCGGTGTTCTAAATCCCGTCTCCTCGCGTACCCTGGAACAATGGACTCTTGACTCTTAGGCCGTTCCAGACTTTTTCCTGGACTCCCTCTGGGCTAGCTGTGGCGCACTAGACCCATTCAGGCTGTGTTCCTGCAGCCAACCCCAGTCCTCTCCCTGGGATCTGACCTCCGAAGCCCAAGCCTCAGCTCCCAGCCCCCACCCACCCTAGTGGGTGAGTAGACAAACCTCTCGGGCTGTTGAGTGCTGGTTGGCACCTGTCTTCTGTGCAGGAATCTCTCTGTTTTGCCCTCTGCACCCCTGTTGCTGCACTCTCCTCCATGGCTCCAAAGGTTCCCCCCTGCCCCCCCACCCAGCTCCACCAGTGAAGGGGCTTCCTAGTGTGTGGAAACTTTTCCTCCTTCACAGGTCCCTCCCAGATGTGCAGGTCCTGCCCCTATTCTTTTGTCTTTGTTTTTTCTTTTGCCCTACCCAGGTACATGGGGAGTTTCTTGCCTTTTGGGAAGTCTGAGGTCTTCTAGCATTCAGTAAGTGTTCTGTAGGAGTTGTTCCACTTGTAGATGTATTTCTGATGTATTTGTGGAGAGGAAGGTGATCTCCACGTCTTACTCTTCCGCCATCTTGAAGGTCTCTCCAATGATTCCATTTTTAAAAATCCAGTTCACAGAAAAAACTAAAGTTTTCAGAAGTTAATTCTGTCAAAAGTGACATTATTGAAAGGGTTATGAATTTATTCAATAGTTAAAATGAAGTTAAAAGAGTTTCTTTTGTGTTGGTAATATGAATACAGATTTTGGTAACTCAGAACATCATAGTAAAAAAACAGTGTTCTTAATAAATTAAAGCATTTATGGAGCAGAAATGAACTTGAAATTGTTAAGGTATATTATGCATCCAAATAAGCTGAAATACACTACCAATCTACAAAGAAGCAAAAATTTAGAATATGCAAGTCACATTATATAAAGTATTTGGACTCCAGATTGTTGTAGGAAGACATGTTGTATAAAAATAAATACTTCAGGGCTTCCCTGGTGGAGCAGTGGTTAAGAATCCACCTGCCAATGCAGGGTACATAAGTTCGATCCCTGGTCCGGGAAGATCCCACATGCTGCAGAGCAACTAAGCCCATGTGCCACAACTACTGAGCCTGTACTCTAGAGCCCACGAGCCACAACTACTGAAGCCCGTGTGCCACCACTACTGAGCCTGTACTCCAGAGCCCGCGAGCCACAACTACTGAAGCCCGTGTGCCACAACTACTGAGCCTGTACTCTAGAGCCCGCGAGCCACAACTACTGAAGCCCATGCACCTAGAGCCCGTGCTCTGCAACGAGAGAAGCCACTGCAATGAGAAGCCCATGCACCACAATGAAGAGTAGCTCCTGCTTGCCACAACTAGAGGTAACCCGCACACAACAACGAAGACCCAGTGCAGCCAAAAAAAAAATAATAAAATAAATACTTCAGCATGACTTTGTTTCTCTGTGCTACCCATCATCAGGTAGATTTTAGAAACGCTGAGCCTTTGGAGAATATTTCAATCTAAATGCTCTACAATAGTGTAGACCATTACTACAAAATAAATTGTGGTTCGATTTTTAAAAATCGGTTAAATATCTTTAATAAAAGTACTCAACAGATGGCATACCAAAAAATTTAAGCTTTATCAAATTAAATTTTTGAAGACAGCTTTCAAACAGAGACATTGAAATTTATCCCTGCAACAGCAAGAGAGGAACTAAAGAAATTAGATGATGAGAATTCACATGAAGTATGGGATGGACTTTGAAATTCTATAACTGTGTTTTGGAATATCTTTTGACAAGAATATTTGATTGAACTTCTGTTTGTAGCTGTGTAAATTGATATTCTGTTCTGGAATCATAGAAAGCCTATGATTCTTTAGCATCTAAATTTGTTAACACAAAAAAAATATTTTAGGGGAATTTTTTCTTAACCATAATTTTATAGAACTAATTTATATGGCAACAGAATATTTCAGAGATTATATAAAATTATTTTCACTCCTAAAACTGTCCTGATGTAGATGAGAAATTATGTGGTCACCCCATATATAAGGTACTAGAACAACGGTCCCCAGCCTTTTTGGCACCAGGGACCAGTTTCGTGGAAGACAGTTTTTCCACGTACTGGGGAGGGGGGATGGTTTGGGGATGATTCAAGCGCATTGCATTTATTGTGCACTTTATTTCTGTTATTATTACATTGCAATATATAATGAAATAATTATACAACTCACCATAACGCAGAATCGGTGGGAGTCCTGAGCTTGTTTTCCTGCAACTAGATGGTCCCATCTGGGGGTGATGGGAGACAGTGACACCCGAAGTGTGTTGCTTATGTCCAGTCTACTCCGTAATCTCGTTTCGGTTGCTATCACTGCAGAAAACCCTGCTTCTCAAAGATTGGATGTTGGAAATGGAAGCAGGCTTTTCAGTGCTTTTGTGGCCGTCTCAGGATATTCCACCTTGACTTTAATCCAGAACGTATGGAGATTTGAAGTTGTCTCAAACATACTTTTAAGGGCACCATCATTTGCGATCTCAAGCAGTTGATCCTCTTCTAGCGTGGACAAAATCGATTCACCTGGCTTATTCATAAATGGGTCACGGATCCATTCCTTCCCAGTTAGGGGGTCCTTCGTGGTTGGGAAGTAATGCTCAAACTCTTTTGAAAGCTGAGATAGGTGATCATGCACCAGCTGGGAGAAAGAAGGCCCTGGCTCAGTCTCTTTCAAAATCTCTCCTAATGTTTGAAACATGTCAAAAATCCCAATGTTCGCTCGTCGCCTCGATAATTCCAGTTTCGCTTTGAATGCAGCCACTTTACCTGCTGACTTGAACAGAGTTGTCATTCTCCCCTGAAGTGACAGATTGAGTTCACTGAGCAGATTGAATATGTCACACAAGTAAGCAAGTTTTGCGACCCATCTGTGTCACTGAAGTGTGCTGCCAGTGGTGACTGGTTTTCTAAAAGAAATCTCTGGAGTGGCTCTCGTAACTCAAAAACTCTGGTCAGTGATCTACCTTTAGAAAGCCATCTCACTTCTGTGTATAAGAGAAGACATGTGTGCATCCGTCTCCTCACAGAGCTGCGTGAACAGACGTGGGTTAAGGGCATGTACTTTAACGTGGTTGATAATTTTAATCACATCCTGCAAATCATTGTTAAGTTTACGTGACAGTTTTTGGCTAGCCAGCATTTCTCAATGGATGACACAGTGTGTAGACCCACTTTCAGAAGCGACCTCTTTGACCTGAGTAGTGAATCCAGAAAGCCATACAGTCATGGCAGCCTCTCTGTCCATGCATATACTGACACAAAATGACCAGTTCAGTTTTCCTGATATGTAATCAGTCAAAGACCTGAATAGTTCTGCAGCTGTGGTGTTGGTTGGCAACAAAAGTGCACATAACATATCCTTATGCACATCCTCCAGAAAAATATATTGCACAAAAACAAGCATTGTTGCCTTGTTATCAACATCGGTAGACTCGTCAACCTGGATTGTGTACCACGGTGACTCATTAATCCTCTCTAACAATTGTGCCTCAGTATCCTCTGCTGTTTCATCAACTCATCTAGTTATGGTACTAGCCAAAAGAGTAACACCTTTTGAACTGCAGCCTCTCCTGAAAGTTCACGACAAATGTCCTTAGCAGCAGGCAGGATCAACTCTTCACTGATAGTAAAGGGCTTGTTAGCTTTGGCAATGCAGTTAGCCACTAAGAATGATGGTCTCAGTGCAGACACAGTTGATGAAGTGGTGGCCTTGCTTCTGTTCTTCATGTTCATGTTTTTTCTTTTAAAAACTCCAAAGGCTTGTCTTTTAATGCAGGGTGCTTGGTCTCCATGTGGTGAAGCAGTTTTGAAGGTTTCATGGCTTTGTTGGATAGCCAGTTGCCACATATTATACAAAGTAGGCTTGGAGAATGTGAATCACATGTTGCAATGAACCCGTAATTTAAGTAGGACTCTTGGTATTTTCTTTTAAATGCAGCTTTCATTTGGTGGCAGCCTTAGAGTCTTCTGCTATCTCATCATTGGGTCTTTCCCCCTTTTTCAAAGAAGCTCTCCAGCGACATTTGTTTTTTACTCATTTTGGCTAGGGTTAGCTTGTGGGCTTACCATAACTGTGACTGAGACAAGTGTGCGGTGCGGGAAAGAGGCGAGGACGGAAGTGGTAACTAAAATAATGGGTGAGCCATGCAAAGACTAAAATAAGTGTCGGATTCTGACTTAAAGCCTGCCACCAGATGCAGCTGTACAATTGAAGTACATCAACTCACTTGCCACTGTAAAGCCTACCACCAGATGCAGCTTAATTGTCACTTGCCATTCACTGATAGGGTTTTGATATGAATTTGGAAGCAATTGATTTATTATGGTCTCTGTGCAGTCAGACCTCTCTGCTAATGATAATCTGTATTTGCAGCCGCTCCCCAGTGCTGGCATCACCGCCTCAGCTCCATCTCAGATCATTAGGCATTAGATTCTCATAAGGAGCACACAACCTAGATCCTGCATGTGCATAGTTCACAGTAGGGTTCACACTTCTGTGAGAATCTAATACATTGCTGATCTGACAGGAGGTGGAGCTCAGGCAGTAATGTGAGTGATGGGGAGTGGCTGTAAATACAGATGAAGCTTCGCTTGCTCACCCACTGCTCATCTGCTGTGCAGCCCAGTTCCTCACCTCCTGCTGTGCATGCAGCCTGGGTTGGGGACCCTTGTACTAGAAGGTTGCCTAGATGCTCCCCCTAGAGTGATATGAGTGTGTCCTGCAGGCACTGGCTTAGACCCTGGGATTAGAAAAGTGAAAAAAAACTTTCTCTTCCAGTAGCTCACAGTCTAGTGGAACAAAAAAAATTCATAACTTAGTGTTATTGGTTCTGTGCTGGAGTCATACACAAAGCTGGTGAGAGGGAATGGGGAATAATGACTGGAGTGGGTATTACAAGTTATTTTGGCAATTTGATTATAGAGTGGATGTAGGGCTGCTAGATAGTTGACCACGCAGCAGTGTATTTCTGAAAGAAGTGGCTCTGAGATTTCAATGAAAATTGCACCTGAGAGTTAAACAGGCAAGGAAAACTTTATTTAAGACTATTGCAAGAGGGGAGAGAGATTGAACTCAACTTCTGCTGGAAAAAAAAAAACCAAGGTGGGAGTGTTTTTAAGCACTGAGGTAAACTGGTGGAAAAGTACTAGAGGATTTTGGAGATGGGGAAGTTGGTCAATGTGATTAGACCACCTGTGTTTGCTACCTGACTCTTGTGGAAATTTGGCTCCTAACCTCCCATAAGACTGGGAGATAGGGGCTGGGGCTCTGTTTTTCTTGATGATTACATTTCAGTGGGAAGATTGGCTCCCTGGGCCTTTAGAAAGACCTTCCTAGGTTGTAAAACAAGAGACTGGGAGAAGATTTCCATCTCAAAGGAACAGATAAAGAATTTACAATTCCAAATTGTCTAAAGGAAATGCTCTAGGAAAAGGGAGTTCAGAGTCTTATAGGCAGGAAGAAACTTGTCTAAAGTTTAGTCTAACTGAGAGGAATGTTAAGGCTGTCTTGTTCAGTGGATCTGTGAGCATCACTATATAACTGACTGCATCTTAAAGAAACATAAGGAAAACTCACTCATCTGGATTCTCTCCTCATTGCTTTTCTCAGCTGGGGCAGTTTATTCTTGTCTGCCAAGATAAAATCCTGTTTGGCCATTTAAAGCCTGGTCATAGGACTTTAAGATACAGTATAAATAAATACTTTTCGTGCTGTTATGGTCAGTTTGGGTATAGGTTCTTCTCCTTGGACAGATGTCCTCCAGGGTTCCCCTATTAGGAAAGATCTTACTTTTTCACACATTAAAGCCAATGGAAGTGTACTTTTCTATAAATATGACAATAACAGGATCTAAATCTACTTTATAACAGACATCTGCATGTAGTAGCTCCATACTAAATTTAATCTACCCACTAAATCTTAGCTGTGTTCCTGAGGAAAGATGAGTAAAACCATTGCCTTACCTTGTTCCCAAAGATGGGATGTCCAGTAAAGATGCCAGAAATACTTTAGTCTTATTTTTATCTTTGACATTTGAAGGCAAACCACATTTACTGATGTTTTAACATCTTTACTAATTGCCTTCAATGTGTTAAAAATGTAACCATTTAACAATTATCTTTCCTTTAGAAGATATTTGTGCTAATTTACTGAATACGGAGTAACATATACAAGAATAAAATGAGGTGCTGTAGTATTCCAATCACACGCCTTCCTTTTCTTGTTGTGTGAGTTTGCTCAAGTTCCTTAACTTTTATGAAGTTTCTCCCTGATAAAATTGAAATAACGGCACTTCCCCCTTAGGGTTGTTATGATTGGGGATTATGTATGTTAAATTCTTGAAACATGGTAAGTGTCCAATAATATGTCATTATTGATATGAAATCTCCATGTACAGTGTGGTTATCAGAAGGAGATGCTCTTGTTTCACAATTGTAAGGCAATTTTGAATATACCCAAAGGTTTTCTGAGCTCAGATGTTGTCAATGAATTTTCTGTATTCTTTCTCAGTTTCTTAGAAGAAAAAATAATATTTTGAAGGTGCTAGTACCAAACCATGACACTGAGCTATTCATTTAAGAGTGGTAGGATCAGATCTCTGGCCTCTGAACTCCAAAGCCAGAACTTTTCAAGAGCATCCAGAGATGATGTCTGTTCCGTGATGCAGGATCAAGTAGCACTAATCCTTGGCTAAGTTTTTGGTAGGCAATGTCAAACCTTGAATAGGTGTGATGTGATGAAACCAAAAAGGATATTGGGATAACTCCAGAAGATTTAGTCATTCATTCATTTATGCATGTGTGGTGTGCATTTATTTTAATGTATGGAGTGCTTACTATCTAATACTATCAAACCAGCACTGTGAAAGTTGTTAGGAATAAACAAATAATAATAAGCTGATTCTTATTAAGTCCTCCTGGTACCAAGATATGGTTTAAGTGTTTGTGGGTTTTTTAAATCCATTTACTCCTCAGTACTTCTCACGAAGTAAATATTATTGCTATCCCCATATTTAGATAACAACATTGAGACAGAAGTTAAATAACTCACTGTAGGAAAGTCAGGTAGTTTGGCTCCAAAACCCATGCTTTTGACCACTCCACTCTGCTTCTTCTCAAGTAAGCAAAGTGGACATGGATTTGGCCTTCACTAGTGATGGAGAAAGAAATTAATCAAATAATCACAGTAAGTACATGATTATAAAATATTATAATGGGGTAAATCCAGGAGTAGGAACTGTAGGCACCTGCAGAGTATGAAAAATTGAATGAAGGCCAGCGTGACTGGAACACAGAGAACTAGGGGAACTCATTTGGGAAAACGTTCCTACATTTCCTGTTCCTGCAATAAGCCAGGTCTCTCTTGAGGCTGTTGCCATATGTAGTCATCATCTCACGAGCCACTAGGGGCACTATGAAAAAAACCCACCAAAAGGCATGTATTAATTGTCTCTAATTGGGTATATGGTCTAATTAGCAAGCTGTGCAAGTTCAAGAACTTGACAGTGCTACCAGGAAGATTTGCTAATGTCTTGTCTCCGTTTCTAGTATCTAAATCTTGGGTTCAGCATGCAACTGTTCACATCAGCTTGTAGTCTTTGTGTCACTGGTCAAGTCATGGGAGAGAACATGGGGCACAGCTGAGTACCTGGCCCCAGGTGCATCAGTAACTGCTCCAAATCCAAGTAAGATGAAATCCGTGTTTAGAATAACCAACCAGATACTCCCGGTAGCAACTTTAAGTAGTAAACATTGTATGGAACCTTGGCACGGTTCCAATTAAAGTGTCCTATCTTTTATTTTGTTAAAGGGGAAAACTTTTTTTCCATTGTATTTTTGGAAATTTCTGATCATTATGTTTACCTATCCAAATTGTCTATGTAAAGTCAAACAAATCAGTTTTGTACTACAGTTATTATTAGTAGCATACTAAATGTAGATATATAGGGGTTTTAATATCTAATTGCTTTCTAAAACTACTTTAAAAATGAATATGCTTTTAACAGAAATATTCTGTTGTTGATAATACTTGATGTTGTATTAAATTGAAAGTAATGGACGTTCTTGTTTTTAAAAGGGGCTATATAAGTCTATTGAAGATTTGAACTTCATTTCTGAAATGTGTGCTTACTAATTCAATTTTGAATTGAAGTAATTTATCACTGTTATAAATTAAGTGACTTTCCCTTTCCTCTCTCACAATGAAGTTGTTAATCTAATGGTGCTGCAGTGTAATGGTCTCTATAGAAAGAACACTCTAGGCAATTTTATTCTGATATGCTCCTAGAGCCCAGGAAATTTGATTAATTTACAGTATTCATTTAAGTGACCTGTAAAATTATGAGAAAAAAAGCACTCTAATTTGCCACTGTGATTGACTTTTTATTATTCTGTCCAGAAGATCATTTGAACATTCTTGATAATATTTTTAAATGAAGAGATCTTTATAGACTCTTACCATGACTTGGTGTTCCTTATGATATGTCTGTGATCATTGTAAGTATTATTAATGACAATGTAGTGACCATTTTTGAGGAATTGCTATATGACAGGTACTATATTTTGTAGTTGATATAGAGTAGTATTTAAGTACATTGGCTTTAAATTCACACAAACCGTTTTTCATTACAACTTTAAGAAGTACATCTTTGCAGTACATAGTTTTGAGAATGTAGCTTATTTGTGTTTCAGGGAAATCCTCTGTAACCTCTGGGAACTCAGTTTCTCTATATGAAAAATGGAGATGATAACATCTACTACATAGGGTTGTTACTATGATAGAGAATTTATGCATAGCACTAAGCAGAGTTTTTAGGAAATGAAATTAGTGAAAAACAGACCAAGTTTCCTTTTTTTTTTTTTTAAAGGTGAAATTGAGTTCAAAAGCCATTTACTTGTGAAAAGAGACAAAAGAGACAAAAGTGGTGTTTTGGTTTGAATTGTTCAAATAATGACAGTAATCTTCCATTTCAGTTCTTTTACATAGCATGGCATTTGGCAAGTAGGCAATTTTAAAGTGTTAAATTACTTGCTGGAGTTCATTTGTGTCTAGTGATATGCTGAAAACTCATCCAGCTCAGTAGTTATAAGTTGCTTAACTATATACCCTCTGTCTGGAGTAATTATTATATATTTTGGGCAAAAATTTATATAGCCACTCTATATATAGGCATTGTTAAAATATTGAAGTAATTATTAATAAGCTTCTACATGCTGAAGCTGAATACTGTAAGCAAAGAAGATATAATAAAATAATTGATATTACTATACTTTTTTAGTATAACTGTACTAACATCATTTTATTGAGACTCAAAATTACTGAGAAGCACATAGATAACATTACCCCTTTTATTAGATGAAGACTCTGAGGTTCGGAAAAATAACTGGTCTAGGTTACCTAAGAACTAAGTGGAGCTCCGCATCCAAAGCTCTTACTATATTTTTTACCCCACTGTCTGTTTCTTCATTCTTGGAAGACAACTATGGCAAGAAAGTGACAAAGAAATAAAGAAAACAGGAAATGGACAGTATTTTGTATAAAAGTGTAATCAATAAAACTATGAGCCACACTACCTTCACCATGTATACAGAACAGATATAGGTCCTTTGGTTCTATTCATAGGCTCTTAGTGAGGGCAGTAACTTTCCTCTTCCCTTCTCATCTCGTAATTTGCTCAAAAATTGTGGATGGCTGAACTAGAGATCAGAGGCCATCAATACAAAATCCTAACCATGAGAAAATGTGTTATGGCATATGACACAAATTATATGTTTTGCCCTTTTGGTTTCCATTTGACTTTATAATTTTTGACTTCTGTGTTGACTTCAGACTTTTATACATTGAAATACCAACTATACAAGCAAAACTAGGGTTGTCAAATAAAAACTAGGATTTAGCAAATAGGAGCAGTTACCCCAATCAGTCACAATTTTTTCTTTTCATTCTTCTGTTGGACTATTTTGGTTTTGGTCTTTAATGATGTATAAATAGAACTTGTGTGAAAAGAAAATTTCCTCATTTTAAAAATAAATTTTAATGAGCATTGAAATATTTTCACCTGTCATAATAGACCAATAAGAGGCAGTCATTTGTTTTCTGGACTTTTATTTGAACTAAGCATAGAAGGACTAAGAACATTTAGACACACTTTTTAAATCATTAGGATTTAGGGATGTACTAGAACTTTGGCCTTTATACATCTTAATTAGCATAATTCAGGAAAATTAAATCTGTGACTCTAAGTACAAAATGTAAGGAATTCAGTAGACCTGTATACTCCAGCTGTGTTAACTATACTAGACACCTTGCTATCTGTATGCATAAAAGACAGTGGAAATAAATGATATCATTGTATTGTGATTACCTTTGATACTTACCCGAGGAAAGACTCTCAATTAAAGGTAATTATGTAAAAACTGAGGAGAGTTAACCAAACCTTTAAAGTAAGATGGAATACTTGAGGAAATTTAGAAAGAAGAGAGCAAACTAATTTCCAGAGATAGCTTGTTTTGGTATGGTTTCTGTTGTTGATAGCCTAAAAAACTACATTTGAGTGTTGTGGAGTTTTTCGTAAGCTGACACATGCATAACACTTTCACTTCTCTCATATATGTTGGTAGTATGCTTAATTTTATCTTGGTTTAAGAGTACATAAAAAAGATGGAGTGCAGCAATTGGGGGAAACAATACAATGTCAAATAGTTCAGTTAATTAAAGAAAACGATCTGATCTGTGAAGTGGGAAAATAGCAAAATGATTATTTGTTGTTCACAGTTGATCACCTGACTGTGTTTAATTCATTTAAATCAGGCTTAAGAGGAAGCAAGTGAGATAGAAGCTGAGGGGACTATAAAAAAATTTTTGTCTCAAGAGTTAAGTAAATGTAGTAACGTTAGATAGTATCTGGAAAGGGAATTAAATAGACACTTCTACATAGCCTAAATGAGCCTAAAGAACACTTTACATTTTATAAAAATAAAGTGTGCTGTAAGATTTATAATTTACAACATACAGGAAGGTAAAAAGAAGAGAAATATGTATCATTGATGATAACAGCTCGTGAAGAAAACTTCAGTAACTGTTTTGATGTGTTTCTATGCATAGATTGTGGTTTACATAGTTTTGATAAAGCTTTACATGTAAATTTTGTTGTGCTAAATTTTCTTGGTTTATCATTAGAACACCATAAGATTTTCACATTACTCTGTTTAATAAGCATCTTTAATTCCCACACAGTATTTCTTTGAGGATATCTACAAGGATAATTTGGTCATTCCCTTATTATTTAGATTTTTTTTTCTTTCCACAAAGATAACTAATGATATGTAGGTATAGCAGGTGAATTCACTGTGGTAAATACTGCAAATTTTCTTGATACCCTTGTTCTTGACACCATTGTAAGATGTGTACTGTAATCACTAGTGAGTGAAAGTACTTATAGTGATGTACCATTTAATATTATGACTTTTTATTCTTGTTCATTTGTACAATAATTAATGATTAATTTCATGATTAGATCACCAGGGACATCTGTCCTTATATATTTCTTATCTTGTTAATTTGATTATTCATCAGTAGTCTGTTCTGTGTTTTTTTCTATGGAGGAACACTCTTTACTTGCACCTTTATACTTCCCAGTCACTTGTATTCTGAGACTTTTCCCTGGGAAACCTGAATTTATCTAATTTGACTAATCTTGACTTCCAAACTCTTTTCCAGTTGCCCGTAGATGATAACAATATTTGGAGTTTATTGAGCTTTCAGTTCTGCCAGAGGCCTAGAAAGTCCATCCAGATAAATTCTTCTTAATTAGCATGAACTAGAACTTCCATACATTCTGATGTATGTAGTCAGATCTTCCTATTTTCTTTCATCAAGACAGAAAAAAAAAAAAAGAAACTATCTGTTTTGATCTTCATCTCACTTTAGCTTGGTGTTGTTTCATTCAACCCTCTTCGGAAAACATCCACCTACAATTACTAGTAGAAATAAGACTCCTACATAAATTTCATTTTAAAATTTTAATTTTTCAATAGCCATGTTTGCAAACTTTAGTTTGGCCCCGTTATATGTGTATATTCACTCATACACACATTAGGAGACAAGGAGAAAAGAAGCATCTCTCTGCTTGTGAAGAGTCTCTGAAAAGTCATGTGTTCTTTCAAGAACAATGTTTATGGTGCTTTTGAAATAAACATTCTGGTGACATAGAAGGATCTTCAACAAATAGCAGCAAACAGCTCAAATTTTGGCAAATAAAGCAGGGGTCAAAGTCTAATTGCATCTAAATTTAAGTTGTGTCAGTGGCACCACTGACATTACTTTGGCCTGTTCTGAAAGGCAGTGGGTGTCTGTTGCTGAGATAGTTAGTTTTAATATGTTCAGATGTGTTTTCATAACCAGTTGGTACAGAGGTGGCAAAGGGATACAGTCTCTTGAGGCAGAACAAATGGACAAACATGTTTTTTTAGTCCCTTCCACTGGCAGATAGTTTGATATCCCCAAGGAAATGTTTCTTGACAATAATTGTATGAAAAATACCAACATTTGATTTCCAAATGTTTGACAAAATGGAAATTCTTCTGTCTGCCAGGAAAATTGAACCAGTGGATGCTTTAACCTTCATATTTAACAGAGTTTTAAGAAAAGGCTATAAAGGAGATAGTACGTGAGTTGTGTTCCACATAGTCTGTAAAGTTAATCTAACTAACAGACACTTTGGATTTGTCAAGACCTATTTGGTTTGGTTTTGTTTTGGAGCTTTGGGGTTTTTCTTGGTTTGTTTTATTTTTTATCTTTCCTCCCTTTCACTAACTCATTGAGTCTTCTTTGTTCTTTTCTCTTTATTCTAGTTGTTTGGAAATTATACATTCAAAAAAATCTTCCAGTGGTTACTAGAGACAAAATCTAAATATATTAATTTTGGTATCAAGCTAGCCTAAAATTCTGAAATTTCCAAACAGTTCAGTTAAATAAATTTAACACATGGAACTAAAATTACTGTCACCAATTCTTGGAGTATTCTTTTTCCAAGTGGAAGTTAATAAGAAGAGTGGCAGGAATAAAAGTAACCACAACAATTTGCAGATCTAGTTAATTTTTCTAGCATTTAAAGTTTATTTTAACAGGAAAGGCAAAAATAATAGTCCAAAAATAAGTACCACCCAACCAATAAAGCACATTTAAAAAAATCGCAGTGACCTCCAGTCTTCCGTTACTTGATTTTGTTAATCTTTGCCCCTTTTCCTTTCTTTTTTTCTATTATACTTGATAATAACAAATAAATAAGGTAGGCAAATTGAATGTAACTCAAGATAAAGCTTTTTCCATAAACCAGAAATCACATGACATTTTGCAAAGCTCCTTCATATGCTCTATATAATTTAACATCTGACTGGGAAGTTCTAATTTTTACTGTGTAAGTCTGATAAAGTCTTGGGATCAATAGAAAGCTATTGTTTGCAATTCTACTGTATCAGAAATTAGCAATGAATTGGATATTCATTTATTCAACCAATTCATAATTATTTCGTTCATTTCTTATTAGAAGTATTGTCTGAGTAAACATAAATCCAGGTTCTGATTTTCCCAACATACTTGATAAGACTTCAAGTTTTGGAAGTGGGCTATTCAGAGCTCGTCACCAGGGTGATCTCACAGTTCTGCTTTTTCTCCTGTCAATGTGCCATAAAATCTAGCCATGGCCCTCCTTTGTTTTTAATACCATATTGGGTGATGGTTCTTTGTGGTAAAGAGAGACCATTAAAAAAGTTGAACATTTCAAGATGCCATTATTAATTCCACATGATGAATATTTACTGCATTTGCTATTTAGATGTCTCAGAGGGTTTTCAAATTCATTTGATGTAACATGGGAAGACTAGCAAACAACATCATTAGGCTTGGAAAAAACACTGATTAAAATAAATGAAATCAAACACAAGCAAAAAAAAGGGACAAGAAGGGTAACGCTTTCTCACAAACTTGTTTAGGGAATTTCTACAAAAACATTCTGACCATTAGTCAGCATAGCAGTGTTTTTCAAATTTTTTTGGATCCTTATATATTTACCCAATAAAAATCATGCTTTTATTTGTTTTAAAAAATTAGTACATGATGACAGGCTTGTACTTCCAGCAGGAACAGTATTTTCCTGGTGTCCATGTGCATTCATTTCTTGTAACAGACATTTACAATTATCAGGGAAGTACAAGGTGAATGAATGTGACTTAAAAAGTTATAAGTTCTGTAGAAATATACTTGGACATTTTGAAAATATGGATTAATTGGTAGGACCTCCAAAAAGATAAAAATGTCGAGTCAGTGCCAAAAATGTAAATAAAATTGTATCCAGCTGCTTACAATTCATTACAAATATTAGAAATGTTAACCTTTATTTTCAGTCATTCTACAAACATTCCCTGAATATGTAGAAAGATCCTGACACTGTGCATGCATTAGGACTAGAGAAATGAATAAGTCGTGGCTTCTATTCTTTAAGAGTTCAGCATAAGTGTAGGGCAATATCTATCTAACTTAGTTTTAGTCTAAGTTGGAAACTTGATACCATAATTTATAGGCCCTTTCATTTGCATAGCTTCAATTTTACTTCCTACAGAGCATCACAAATTAAACTAATTTCATCAAATGTCCTTCCGCCAAATAAGTATATGATGGCCTTCTCCCAAACCCATCACCAGTGGCTCATTTCCTTTAAATGTATGGCAGAAATTACTCGGATTGTATTTAATGATTATCTGATCAAGATGGCACATTGAAAATATGATATTACCATTTCTCCCTATCTCTAAATTCCTTTTGAAATAACAAAAAGCTACTAAAAAAGAACGGATGGTGGAAATCCATGACCCAAAAAAAAAAAAGAAAAGAAAACAGGAATAGTTGCCCTTTGAAGGACTTTTGGAAAATAGTAAAAAGATGGTTTGGAATTGATAGGGAAATTGAAAATTGAAAAATGAAATGACCTTTTTCCCAGGTAATATTTTGCTCTAAAATCGACTTTGATGGTAAAATAGCCTTTCTAGTCTACTTTGATTACTGTTAACTTAACATTACATATCTTTTTCCATCCATTTTCTTTTAACTTCTTTTTTTTTTTTACTATATATAAACCACAACCTCTATATATTTTATTTTTAATTTTTTAAAACATTTTTATACAAGTTTTAAAGGTTACTGTCAATTTTAATATTACAAATTATTGGCTCTACTCCCTCTGCTGTACAATACATCCTTGAGACTATCTTACACCCAATAGTTTGTACCTCCCATTCCCCCACTCCTGTATTGCTACTCCAACCTCCACTGATAACTAGTTCTCTAGATCTGTGATTCTGCTTCTTTTTTTGTTATTTTATATCTCTCTATATTTTTATTCATTGATTTATTTTTTAATAAATTTATTTATTTTTTATATTTTATTTTGGGCTGCATTGGATCTTCGTTGCTGCATGCGGGCCCTTCTTGGTTGCGACCAGTGGGGGCTACTCTTCGTTATGGTGTGTGGGCTTCTCATTATGGTGGCTTCTCTTGTTGTGAAGCATGAGCTCCAGGCGTGTGGGCTTCAGTAGTTGTGGCATATGGGCTCAGCAGTTGTGGCTCACGGTCTTTAGAGCATAGGCTCAGTACTTGTGGCTCATGGGCTTACTTGCTCCGTGGCATGTGGGATCCTCCCGGACAAGGGATCGAACTGTGTCCCCTGCATTGGCAGGTGGACTCTTAACCACTGTGCCACCAGGGTTTTAACTTCTTTGTAGTTTTATATTTAAGGAGTATTTCTTGGGCAGCATATAGTTGAGTGTCACCTTTCTATCTAAACTGACAGCGCTTGCTTTGTAATTGGAGTGATTAGACAATTCCCATTTAATGTGATTATTGATGTTTTGGTTTAAATTTATCATCATGCTATAAATTTCCTATTTTCCTTCTGTTCTTATTTCTTTTTGTTCTTCTCTGCCTTCTTTTAAATTAATTGAGTATTTTTTTATTCCATTTTAATCTTTTTTGTTATCTTACTAGCTATAACTTTTTGGGATTATGCTAGTGGTTCTTTTGGCATTATATGATACACCTAGTTAATTTATCACAATCAGCCTTCCTGTGGTATTATGCCACTTCACATATAACATAAGGACCTTATAACTAGATATATTCATTTCTCTTTGCCTGACTTTTGCACTGTTATTGCCATATATTTTATTTCTTCATGTATTGTAAACCTCACAGTGCATTCTTATTCCTTTTGCCTTAAATTCTCAATTATCTTTCAAAAATATTTAAATAATAAGAAAAATAAATTTTGCTTATATCCTTGGAGTTACCATTTCCAGTGTTCATTCTTACTCTGTGTAGATTGATATTTCCATCTGATATCATTTTCCGTTTGCACAAAGGGCATCTTTAAACATTTCGTGAAGTTTTGGAAGTGGGTCTTCTGGTAATATTTCTTTCGGATTTTGTATGATAAAAAGTCTTAGTTTTCCTTAGTTTTAAAAAATATTTGCTGTGGAGGAGTCAAGATGGTGGAATAGGAGGATGTGGAATTCGTCGCTCCTCACAAGAATATCAAGTACATCTACGAATGGAACAGTTCTCATAGAACGCCTACTGAACATTAGCGGAAGACTTCAGACATCCAAAATGACAAGAAAAATCCCCTTACAACTGGGTAGGTTGAAAGAAAGAAGAAGAAAAGAAAAAAGGAATCAAAAAAGGGACCAGCAACCCTGGTGGTAAGCTGGTGAAGGGAGGTCCCCACACTCAGAAAAACCCCCTCATGGTGGGGAAATCAGCTGGGACAGAAAAGGACCTTCGAGGGATCAAAGGAGAATGCAGAAGACAGTCTGTGGAAGGCAAGACAAAGTAAGAACTGCACACATAGTATACACGGCAGCTCTGTGCATTCCAGACTGAGTTGTGAGTCACCTGTTGTGGGGGTGGGGGGAAGCTGGGAGCTAGAAAGTGGGGTTTGGAGGGTGAACCCAGGGAGGGGACAGCTGTTGGCTGTGAAAAGACAGCTGTGAAGGGACAGGAATAAGGAGCTCCACAACCAGGAAAGTTTACAGAAAAAGCCCGGGACACCATAGAAGCAAGGCGTCATTGTTGAGTGGTGCACAAAGGGTGGGCCACCATTACAACCCCTTTCCCCACCCTCCAGCTTTTTTGCCTCTGCAGGAACTGGGAGGGGCTCCCATCTGAGTGGGCCTGCCCACCTCTCGGGCCAGGGTCTCCTCCACCTGCGTGGGCTCTGGGGACCTGAGCACCATCCATCCCAAAGCCTCCTTGGGAATTAGCCCTGGGCACCATTGGCTGGGACAGGAGTCTGCCTATGCTGGCAGGGCCTGAGTGCTGAAGCGTGGGGGTTGGGACAACGGATCCGGGGAGGAGCACTGTTGGCTGCACAGATACAGCAAAGGGGACAGGAGTGAGGGGATGCGTGGCCGGGAATGCCCTAGAGGAGGCGTGATCTGCCTGGAAAGTGCAGTGCCATTGTTGAGAGGTGCATGGGGGGCAGGGACACAACTCCCATACGCCAGCTCCTGCCTCCACATGCACTAGGAGGGACCCCCACCAGAGCAAGCACACCACAGTCTGTTGCAACTGCCTGTTGGTCCCCACTGCTGCAGGCAACTCACAAACACCCCAATTGTGGCTGCTGTACCTCTTCCTAGCCTGAGTAAGTGTGCCTCAATCAGCCGCTGTTTTCACTCCTTCTGGACTGGTTGGGAAACAGACTCCTGAGGGTGACACACATGCAGAGATGGGGTCAAAACCAAAGCTAAGCCCCAGGGGCAGCACTACTAAGGAAGAGGAACAGAAATCTTGTGCAGCTTGTGCAGCTGCACAAGCCTTAGGTTAAATCCCCGAGATCAGCTTGGCAAATCCTGCGTCTGTGGAATACCTGAATAGACAATGAGTGTTACCACAATTGAGACCAGTTTAGCCTTCGCAGCAGTGGACTTTGGGGACAAGTTCATGTGGGAGTCAGGCCAGATCAGAGTCTGAGCTGGCCCCACAGTGCCCACATCAGGTCCAGAGACTACCTAGAGGTATTGGAAGGCATCCTGGGAAGGTGGGGATTGGCTCTGGATCACTGTGGGAGCAAGGACACTGACGGTGGAGGCCCCAGGAAAATATTCTTTGTGCTATTATTCATTTTTTGTTTGTTTCACTTTGTTCAGTTGTTGGTGTTTTTGCTTTTATTATTTATCTTTCATTTTTATTATCTTTTTAATATACTTTTATTTTTCTATTTTTACTTTACTGTTGTTTTGTGGGTTTTTTTCTTGTTTTTGTTCTTTGTTTTTATTTTATTTTATTTTTATTGTTTGTATGTGTCTATTTTATGTTTTCTTTGCTTTATTTTTGTTTTATTGCTTACTGGTTTTTTTTTTTTTTTTTGCGGTACATGGGCCTTTCACTGTTGTGGCCTCTCCCGTTGAGGAGCACAGGCTCCGGATGTGCAGGCTCAGCGGCCATGGCTCATGGGCCTAGCTGCTCCACGGCATGTGGGATCTTCCCGGACCAGGGCACAAACCTGTGTCCCCTGCATCGGCAGGTGGACTCTCAACCACTGCGCCACCAGGGAAGCCCTCTGTTTTTGTTTTATTTTCCATTACTTGCTTTTGTTAGGTTAGTCCTCATTGACTGTTCTCATTTTTGAATTCCTTCCTTTGTTCTTGTGTTTTTGATTTTGTTTTTCTTTGTGTGTGTATTGTGTTGTTACTGCTGTTTGTTTTTGTTTTTGCTATTTGTCTTGAGTTTTGTCTGTTTTCTTTCTTTTTTCTCTGGCCACACTGTGGGGTTTGCAGGCTCTTGCTTCCCCAGCCAGGGGTCAGGCCTGGGCCTTGGGGGTGGGAGGTCTAAGCCCAGTACAGTGGACCTCCAGAGAATTCCCAGGCCCAGGGAATATTAATCAGCATGCGCTCTCCTGGAGGTATCTGTATCAACACCAAGACCCGGCTCCATCCAACAGCCTGCAGGCTCCAGTGCTGGACACCGCACATCAAACAACCAGCAAGACAAGAACACAGCCCTACCCAACAGCAGACAGGCTGCCTAAAGTCGTACTAAGCTCACAGACACCCCAAAACACACCACCTGATGTGGCACTGCGCATCAGAGGGAAAAAACTCAGCTCCATGCACCAGAGGGCAGGCACCAGCCCCTCCCACCAGGAAGGCTACACAAGCCCCAGGACCAACCTCACTCACCAGGGGACAGACAACAGAAGCAAGAGGGATTACGACCCTGCAGCCTGTGGAAAGGAAACCATAAACACAGTAGGTTAGACAAAATGAGAAGAAGGAGAAATACGTTGCAGACGAAGGAGCAAGGTAAAACCCCACAAGACCAAATAAATGAAAAGGAAATAGGCAGTCTACCTGAAAAAGAATTCAGAGTGATGTTAATAAAAATGATCCAGGACCTCGGAAATAGTGTGGAGGCACAGATCGAGAAGATACAAGAAATGGTTAACAAGGACCTAGAAGAACTAAAGAACAATCAATGATGAACAACACAATAACTGAAATGAAAAATACACTAGAAGGAATCAATAGCACAATAACTGAGGTAGAAGAACGGATAAGTGAGCGGGAAGATAGAGTGGTAGAAATAACTGCTGTGGAGCAGAATAAAGAAAAAAGAAAATGACAGTCTCAGAGACCTCTGGGACAACATTAAACACATCAACATTTGAATTATAGGGGTTCCAGAAGATGAAGAGAAAGGGAAAGGGCCTGAGAAAACAATTGAAGAGATTATACATGAAAACTTCCCAAACATGGCAAAAGAAATAGTCACCTAAGTCCAGGAAGCACAGAGAGTCCCATACAGGATAAACCTAAGGAGAAACATGCCAAGACACATATTAATCAAACTAAAAACAATTAAATACAAAGAAAAATATTAAAAGCAGCAAGGGAAAAGCAACAAATATCATAAAAGGGAATCCGCATAAGGTTATCAGCTGATTTTTCAGCAGAAAATCTGCAACCCAGAAGGGAGTAGCAGGACATATTTAAATTGATGAAAGGGAAAAACCTACAATGAAGATTATTCAATCCAGCAAGGATCTAATTCAGATTCGATGAAGAAATCAAAAGCTTGACAGGCAAGCAAAAGCTAAGAGAATTCAGCACTACCAAACCAGCTTTACAACAAATGCTAAAGGAACTTCTCTACGTGGGAAACACAAAAGAGGAAAAACTCCGACAAAAACAAATCTAGAACCATTAAGAAAATGGTAATAGGAACTTATATATCAATAATCATCTTAAGTGTAAATGGATTAAATGCTCCAAACAAAAGACACAGACTAGCTGAATGGATACAAAAACAAGACCCATATATATGCTGTCTACACGAGACCCACTTCAGACCTAGGGACACATGCAGACTGAAAGTGAGGGGATGGAAAAAGATATTCCATGCAAATGGAAATCAAAAGAAAGCTGGAGTAGCAATACTCATATCAGACAAGATAGACTTTAAAACAAACACTATTACAAGAGACAAGGATACTACATAATGATCAAGGTATCAATCCAAGAAGAAGATACAACAATTGTAAATATCTATGCACCCAACATAGGAGCACCTCAGTACACATGGGAAATGCTAACAGCCATAAAAGGAGAAATTGACAGTAACACAATAATAATCGGGGACTTTAACACTCCATTTACACCAATGGGTGGATCATCCAGACAGAAAATTGATAAGGAAACACAAACCTTAAATGACACAGTAGACCAGATAGACTTAATTGATATGTATAGGACATTCCATTGGAAAACAGCAAAATACACTTTCTTCTCAAGTGCACATGGAATATTCTCCTGAATACATCACATCATGGGTCACAAATCAAGCCTCAGTAAATTTAAGAAAATTGAACTCATATCAAGCATCTTTTCTGACCACAAGACTATGAGATTAGAAATCAAATACAGGAAAAAACTGTAAAAAACATAAACACATGGAGGCCAAACAATATGCTACTAAATAACCAAGAGATCTCTGAAGAAATCAAAGAGGAAATTTTAAAAAATACCTAGAAAGAAATGACAACAAGAAGACGGCAACCTAAAACCTATGGGATGCAGCAAAAGCAGTTCTAAGAGGGAAGTTTATAGCAATATACTCCTACTTCAAGGAAAAAAGAAAAATCTCAAATAAACAACCTAACCTTACACGTAAAGCAACCAGAGAAAGAAAAACAAACAAAACCCAAGGTTAGTAGAAGGAAAGAAATCATAAAGATCAAAGATAAATGAAATAGAAACAAAGAAAACAACAGGAAAGATCAATGAAACTAAAAGTTGGTTATTGAGAAGATAAAATTGATAAACCTTTAGTCAGACTCATCAAGAAAAAAAGGGAGAGGACACAAATCAATAAGATTAGAAATAAAAAATGAAAGATTACAACAGACACCACAGAAATACAAAACATAAGAGACTACTACAAGCAAACATATGCCAATAAAATGGACAACCTGGAAGATATGGACAAATTCTTGGAAAAGTACAACCTTCCAAGACTGAACCAGGAAGAATTAGAAAATATAAACAGACCAGTCACCGATAATGAAATTGAAACTGTAATTTAAAATATTCCAACAAACAAAAGTCCAGGACCAGATGGCTTCACAGACGAATTCTGTCAAACATTTAGAGAAGAATTAACACCTATCCTTCTCAAACTCTTCCAAAAAATTGCGGAGGGAGGAACACTCCCAAACTCGTTCTACGAGGCCACCATTACCCTGATACCAAAACCAGACAAAGATATCACAAAATAAGAAAATTATAGACTAATATCACTGATGAACATAGATGCAAAAATCCTCAACAAAATACTAGCAAACAGAATCCAGCAACACATTAAAAGGATCATACACCATGATCAAGTGGGATTTACCCCAGGGATGCAGGGATTCTTCAGTATACCCAAAACAATCAATGTGATCCACCATATTAACAAATTAAAGAGTGAAAACCGTATGATCATCTCAATAGATATAGAAAAAGCTTTTGACAAAATTCAACACCCATTTATGATAAAAACTCTCCAGGAAGTGGGCAGAGAGGGAACCTACCACAGCATAATAAAAGCCACATACGACAAACCCACAGCAAACATCATTCTCAATGATGAAAAACTGAAAGCATTTCCACTAAGATCAGGAACAAGACAAGGATGTCCACTCTCGCCACTATTATTCAACATAATATTGGAAGCCTAGCCACAGCAATGAGAGAAGAAAAAGAAATAAAAGGAATACAAATTGGAAATGAAGAAGTAAACTGTTTGCCCACGACATTATACTATACATAGAAAATCCTAAAGATGTTACTAGAACTAATCAGTGAATTTGGTAAGGTTGCAGGATACAAAATTAATGCACAGAAATCTCTTGCATTCCTATGCACTAACAACAAAAGATCTGAAAAAGAAATTAAGGAAACAATCCCAGTCACCATTGCAACAAAAAGAATAAAATACCTAGGAATAAACCTACCTAAGGAGGCATAATACCTGAACTCAGAAAACTATAAAACACTGATGAAAGAAATCAAAGATAACATAAAGAGATGGAGAGATAACACCATGTTCTTCGATTGGAAGAATCAGTATCGTGAAAATGACAATACTACCCAAAGCAGTCTACAAATTCAATGAAATCCCTATCAAATTACTAATGACATCCTTCATAGAACTAGAACAAAAAATTTTACAGTCTGTATGTAAACACAAAAGACCCCGAATAGCCAAAGCAATCTTGAGAAAGAAAAACAGAACTGGAGGAATCAGCCTCCCTGACTTCAGGCTATACTACAAAGCTTCAGTAATCAAGACGGTATGGTGCTGGCACAAAAACAGAAATATAGATCAATGGAACAGGATAGAAAGCCCAGAGATAAACCCACACACCTATGGTCACCTAATCTATGACAAAGGAGGCAAGAATATACAATGGAGAAAAGACAGTCTCTTCAATAAGTGGTGCTGGGAAAACTGGACAGCTACATGTAAAAGAATGAAATTAGCACACTCCCTAACACCATACACAAAAATAAACTCAAAATGTATTAAAGACCTAAATCTATGGCCAGACACTATAAAACTCTTAGAGGAAAACCTAGGCAGAACACTTTTTGACATAAATCACAAGATCCCTTTTGACCCACCTCCTAGAGGAATGAAAATAAAAACAAAAATAAACAAATGGGACTTAAAAGCTTCTGCACAGCAAAGGAAACCATAAACAGAATGAAAAGACAACCATCAGAATGGGAGAAAATATTTGCAAAGGAAGCAACTGATAAAGGATTAATCTCCAAAATATACATGCAGCTCAATATCAAAAAAACAAACAGCCCAATCCAAAAATGGTCAGAAGAACTAAATAGACATTTCTCCAAAGAATACATACAGATGGCCAACAAACACATGAAAAGATGCTTTTCCCTTGCTGCTTTTAATATGTTTTCTTTGTATTTAATTTTTGATAGTTTGATTAATTTGAGTCTTGGCGTGTTTCTCCTTGGATTTATCCTGTATGGGACTCTCGGCGCTTCCTGGACTTGATTGACTATTCCCTTTCCTGTGTTAGGGAAGTTTTCGACTATAATCTTTTCACATATTTTCTAAGACCCTTTCTTTTTCTCTTCTTTTTCTGGGACTCCTATAATTCTAATGTTTTTGTGTTGAATGTGTCCCGGAGGTCTCTGAGACTGTCCTCAATTCTTTTCATTCTTTTTTCTTTATTCTGCTCTCTGGCAGTTATTTCCACCATTTTGTCTTCCAGTGTACTTACCTGTCCTTCTGCCTCAGTTATTCTGCTATTGATTCTTCTAGAGTATTTATTATTTCAGTTATTGTCTTGTTCATCACTGTTTGTTTGTTCTTTAGTTCTTTTAGATCCTTGTTAAACATTTACTTTCTCCATTCTGTTTCTGAGATTTTGGATCATCTTTACTATCATTACTCTGAATTATTTTTCAGGTAGGTTGCCTATTTCATCTTCATTTATTTGGTCTTGTAGGTTTTTCCCTTGCTTCGTCGTGTGTAACATATTTTTTTTATCATTTCATTTTCTTTTTTTGATGGGTGGGGCTGTATTCCTGTCTTACTGGTTGTTTGGCCTGAGGCGTCCAGCACTGGAGTTTGCAGGCTGTTGGGTAGAGCCATGTCTTGGTGCCGAGAGAAAGACCTCTGGGAGGCTTCACTCTGATTAATATTCCCTGAGGTTGTCTGTTAGTCCAGCAGTGCAGACTTCACACTCCCACCACAGGAGCTCGGGCTCAACATCCGGCCTGGGAACCAAGACCCTGCAAGCTGTGTGGTGTGGCAAAAAGAAAAAAAAGAGCAGTACAATAACAAAGAATAAAAAATAAAATAAAATTAGAAAGATAAAAATATGTTAGGAAAAGTAAAAATATAATTGAAACAACTGCAACAAGGTAAAACAAAACATCAACAGAAAAAAGAGAAAAAAGAAAAGGGAATAAGCCAAAAGTTGCAGAACAATAATAAAGTATAAAGAATAAAATAAAATTAGAATAATAAAAGATTTTTTAGAAAAAATAAAAATATAAATGAATCAAGAACAAGGTAAAACAGAACCCCAATCTAAGAGGAAAAAAGGAAAAAAAAAAGCCTTGGCTATGGGGGGTGGAGTTTAGGCGTGGGTTGGAACTTAGGCAGGGGTGGGGTTTAGGCTGGGGCAGGACCTAGGTGGGGGGTGATGTTTGAGTATATGGCAGGGCCTAGGCTCAGGACCCACGCAGCTGGAAAAGCCCTGGGGGTGGGGCCTAGGTGGGGTGAAGTTCAAGCATGGAGTGGGCCTCTGCTTAGGACCTGTGCAGAAGGGGAGAGGCAGCACATGGAAAGGGGGGCCTCTGGAGTGTGGAGTTCTGGAGTTTGGAGGTAAGGCCCTGGGTGAGGTTGTGTGGGTCCGGTTTAGGCCTAGCACAGTTGGAGGGGTCTCTGAGTGTAAAGATAGGGTCTTGGGTGGGGGTGCAGGGGCAGGTCTTGGGCTCTGCATGGTAGGAGGGAGGCTCCGGGGGCAGAGGATTAGGCCTGCGAGCCCAACAGGCTCCCCATTGCCTAAGTGGACAGGGAAAGCACTGGCTGCGTTCCCTTACATTCCTTCATGCCCCTCCCAGGGTCTCCCCCAGGGTCTCTCCTCTCCCCACTGGACCCCTAAGTGTGGGTGTGTCCTGCAGGGTGTAGGAACTCCTTCTCTCCCCCAGCCACCCCTCAGGGGTGCTGGTCCTGGAGGTCTGGGCTTTACTTTTTCTCCCCCTTCCCTCCCACTCCTTCAGGACCCATGCAGCTGGAAGGGGCCTCGGTGGGCAGAGGATCAGGCCCGGGATCTCCACAGGCTCCTGGGGGCCCAAGCGGGCAGAGAAAACCTGGCCACACTCCCTTTTGATCCTCTGCCCTCCCAATGGTCCCCCAATTTCCCCCTTAGGGCATGGGATCCCTTCCCCTCCCAGCCACCCCTCGGGGTGCCAGTCCCGTCCCACCTCCACTTCTCCTCCCCCTTCACTCCCCCTCACGACCTGTGTCCTACCCAGTCACTGGGGGTTCCTCTCGTCCCCTTAGGTGTACGTGGTCCCCCACTGGTGCCTGGTAGGTGCCCAAGTTGTGTGGAGACACGAATTCTGCGTCCTCATAGTCTGCCATCTTGACTCCGTCCCCTTTGATTGGTTTTCAAATTCACTAATCTTTTTGGCTTGTGTCCAATCTGCCATTAATCACAGTGTATTTATTTTTCACATTATTTTTTTCCTAAAAGAACAATTTGTGTCTTTTTTTCTATATCCTTCTTATCTCTTTTTAACGTCAGTATTTCCTAGTTTTTTGAAGGTATGGATTACAGTTATAAAACTATTTTAATGTCCTTGTTTACTAGTTCTATCATCTGTATTATTCTGTCATTTTCTTTTGATTAGTTTTTATCCTTTTCATGGGCCATATTTTCCTTCTTCTTTGCCTCTCTGGCAATTTCTCATTGGATTCTAGATGTAAATTTTATCTTGTTTAGTGCTGCATATTTTGTATTTTGTGTATTTTTGTATATAAGGTTTATCACTTTGGCTGGAGTAAGCCCAGTGCTTGTTCCCTCTACTTTTTTTCCAGTGATTCTTTCTCTGTCTTCAGATAGCTTCTTCACACAAATGTGTTGATCAGTCCTCAGCTCAAGACTTGAGGGGGAACCTCTGCAAGTCTCCAGAGTTTCTGTTATTGTAGTCCTCTTGTCTCTGGGATACTACCCTACATGTACAGTTGTCTAGGACTCCCTGAACTCACAGCTCTGTCTCCTCACCTTGGCAAACCAAGATCCAACTAAATTCCCAGTCCTTGTGCATGGCCTGGAAAATCCTCTCCAGGAAGTAAACTCTGTGAGTCATGGGTCTCAGCTCATTTATTTCCTGTCTCTCGGGAATCATTGTCTTTCATTTCCTAATGTTTAATATATTGAAAACAATTGTTTCATTTATTGTGTCTGATTTTTAACTTGTTTCACACTATTTGGTGAATCCGTCTAGATAAGGAAGTCCAGTGTGGTTTTCTTTTGATTTAGCCTGTTTAGTACATATTGCTCTACAACCATGGCTTGATAATTTTTTCATCCATTTTAATTCTCCACCATTTCTTTTCCAGTCTTTTTCCTACTCATCTTTTATCTCCTCTCCTTCTGCTACTCCAGTTACACATATACATATATTGTACTTTTTCTTTGGGTCCTGTAGCTGTTTTACTCTTCCTTCTGTATTTTTCATTTCTTTTTTCTTTTTCTTTTCAAAAATATCTCTCCATACTTACTTCTGGAAAATTTCTCCTTGCATACCTTCCAGTGAGTAATTATTTTTCTAATATGCTGTTAAACCCATATTTACAGTTCTTACTTTTGAGTTTGTGTTTTGCAGTTCTAGAATTTTTTTCCCATTTTCTCCCGTATCTTATTTTGTTTTCATTTCATCTCCTTAAACATAGTAGATACATTTATTTTAATTATGTGTCTTGTACCTTCATTATTTGTATTCCCTGATCATTCACTTTTATTGTGTGTTATTTCTCTTGGTTTATATTTATGCTGTTCTATTCGTCATATGCTACTTTAGTGTTGAATGGTAGTCAGACATCGAATTTGAAAAGAAAGTATAGAAATAATTTTAAGCCTTGAATGATGTTCTTCCTTCAGAGAGGAATTTATTCGCTTCTGTCAAATGGCTAAGGGTACCAGCAAGTCAAAATTAGAGAGGCAGTGTGTTTCCACACTTACTCTTGTTCCCAAGATGTTATCTTTTGGGATGCCAGCAGAGAGAATGGAGGGATGCCAGGTGCCTTCTTTTGGTATCTTCTGACTCTAATATTTTTCCACTAGCATGAGTTTATGAAAATCACAATTCAGCTCTTTAGCTTCTCATCCTCCTCGTTTCAATACAACAAACACCATTTGGAGAAATGCTCCAAATATGAGACTTACCTCACTGGGGTTCTGCCTTCTGGATCTTGGCCTCATAATTCTGTACTGCCTTGTTAGCTCTCCAGTATCTTCAAGCAGATATTTTTAACATTTTGTCCAGCTACTAACTGTTCTCACTGCAATTGTTTATCTGAATTACCTTGCTTGTGATTATTGGAAAAGGAAGTTCCATTCTCATTCTCGTCTTTTATAAGTACAGGTGTCCCTTTCATAAAAATAAATTTATAATTAAATACTTTCTGAAATAAGTAAATTTTTTTTGACCCAGAATTAGGAAACCACTATAAATTCTAGTTCAAGGTAGAGACATGAAGAAAATATTATTGATGTAGTAGGAATGCAAATTCCTATTAGTTATGATGAAAATGCACCGATCCCATAACAAAATAAATTCTGAAGACTTAAAATTGTAGCACCATTGTTCGGGGGAGATTCTGGCTGTATTTTTTTAAAAAGAATCTTTTAATATTGATTTTTTTAAATTCTCAAGTTTAAATATTTCTTCTATAGTATACATACAAAAGTAGCTTTCTAAAGTATTGTAGCTTTCTAAAGTATATGTAAAGTATTCACCATAAAGTATATGGTGAAAATTGTTTTACTGCCATGACCAAACACAAAAATAATTTCATATAAATTTCATGTAAATAATTTCATATGAATGTAGTGGGAATACAAATTGCTATTAGTTATGAAGAAAATGCATCTGTCCCATAACAAAAGCCTGTTTTGTGAGACTTTGTTAGTCAGCCTCTACTACATTTTGGCACTATTCTAAATGCTCACCCTAAAGCAGTGAACAAGAAAGAAAGAGAATGTGCTTCCATCAGGAGCTATCATTCCAGGGAGGAAGAAATATCCAAACAAGAAACCAAGAAACTAACCCATTGTTAGGAATTATACTTTTACTTTCTTAGAGAGTGAATGTCATATATAAGAAGTCTCAAGGACATTGTTTATAATAGTGACTATGTAATTTATTTTCTAAATCAGGACACTTTAGAGAGTAAAAGGGGTGCTAAAATGATTGATTTGATTGAAGTTTATTTATTGAAATATAGTTGATTTACAATACTATATTAGTTTCTGGAGTACAACATAGTGATTCAACATTTTTATAGATTATATTCCATTTAAAGTTATTATAAAATATTGGCTGTATCCTCTGTGCTGTACAGTATAGCCCTGTAGCTTATTTATTTTATTCTTAGTGGTTTGTACCTCTTAATTCTTTACCCCCATCTTGCCCTCCCCATCTCCCTTTCCCTGGTGGTAACCACTAGTTTTTTCTCTATATCTATGTGGCTGTTTATGATTTGTTATATTCATTCATTTTATTTTTTAGATTCCACATAAAAGTGATAATATGTAGTACTTGCCTTTCTCTGTATGACTTATTTCACTAAGCATAATACCCACTATGTCCATCTGTGCTGTTGCAAATGGCAAAATTTCATTCTTTTAATGGCTGAGTAATATTCCATTGTGTATCTATACACCACATCTTTATCCATTCATCTGTTGGTGGACACTTAGGTGGCTTCCATATCTTGGCTATTGTAAATAATGCTACTATGAACATTAGGGTGCATGTATCTTTTCAAAATAGTGTATTCATTTTCTTCAGATAATGAAGGAGTGGAATTGGTGGATTATGTGGTAGTTCTATTTTTAGTTTTTTTGAGGAACATAAAGTTTTCCATAGTGGCTGCACCAATTTAGATTCCCACCAACAGTGTACTAGGTGTCTCTTTTCTTCACATCCTGGCCAATATTTGATATTTGTAGACTTTGTGATGATAGCCATTCTGACAGGTGTGAGGTGATATCTCCTTGTTGTCTTGATTTGCATTTCTCTTATGATTAGTGATGCTGACCATCTTTTCATGTGTCTGTTGGCCATCTGTATGTCTTCTTTGGAGAAATGTCTGTTCAGGTCTTCTGACCATTTTTTTACCAGGTTGTTTGTTTTTTTGATATTGATTTGTATGAGCTGTTGATATATTTTGGATGTTAACCTCTTATTGGTCACATCATTTGCAAATATTTTCTCCCCTATAGTAGATTGTCTTTTGTATGGGAGTGGCTTTCTTTGCTGTGCAAAAAGCTTTTAAGTTCAATTAGGTCCCAATTGTTTAATTTTGCTTGTGTTTCCTTTGCCTTAGGAGACAGATCCAAAAAACATTGCTGTGATTTATGTCAAAGAGTGCTCTGCCTAAGTTTTCTTCTAGGAGTTTTATGGTTTCTGGTCTTACATTTAGGTCTTTAGTCCATTCTGAGATTGTTTTTTTATATAGTGTCAGAAAATGTTCTAATATCATTCTTTTACATGTAGTTGTTCAGTTTTTACAGCAACATTGATTGAAGTGACTGTCTTTTCTCCATTATATATTCTTGCCTCTTTATCATAGATTAATTAGCCATAAGTGTGTGGGTTTATTTCTGGGCTGTCTATTCTGTTCCATTGATCTGTATGTCTGTTTTTGTGTCAGTACCATACTGTTCTGATTATTGTAGTTTTGTAGCATGGTCTGAAGTCAGGGAGCATGATACCTCCGGTTTTGTTCTTTGGCTATTCTGGGTCTTTTGTCATTCCATATAAATTTTAGGAGTATTTGTTCTAGTTCTGTGAAAATGTCATGGGTATTTTGATAGGGATTGGATTAAATCTGTAGATTTCTTTTGGTATTATAGAGATTTCAGCACTATTAATTCCTCCAGTCCATGAACATGGGATATCTTTTCATTTCTTTGTGTCATGTTCAGTTTCCTTCATCAGTGTTTTATAGTTTTTGGAGTATAGGTCCTCACTTCCTTGGTTAAGTCTATTCTTAATTATTTTATTCTTTTTGATGTGATTTTAATTGGGATTGTTTTCTTGCTTTCTCTTTCTGATAGTTCATTATTTGCATATAAAAAAGCAACATATTTCTGTATATTAATCTTGTATCCTGCAGCTTTACTGAATTTATTTATTCTAATAGCTTTTTGGTGGAGATTTTAGGGTTTTCTATTTACCGTATCATGTCATCAACAAACAATGACAGTTTTACTTCTTTTTTTCCAAATTGGGTGCCTTTTATTTCTTTTACTTGTCTGATTGCTGTGGCTGACACTTCCAATATTATGTCAGATGTGGTGAGAGTGTGCATCCTTGTCTTGTTCCTGATTTTAGAGGAAAATCTTTTAGCTTTTCATCACTGACTATGATATTAGCTGTAGCCATAAATGGCCTTTATTATGTTGAGATATGTTGCCTCTCTACCAACTTTGATGAGAGTTTTATCGTGAATGGATGTTGAATTTTGTCAAATACTTTTTCTGTGTCTGTTGAGATAATCATGTGATTTTTATCCTTCGTTTTGTTGGTGTGTATCACATTGGTTGATTTGCAGATATTGAACCATCCTTGCATCCCTGGAATATATCTCACTCGATCATGGTGTATGATCCTTTTTCTATATTGTTGAATTTGGTTTGCTAATACTTTGATAAGGATTTTGGTATAGATGTTCAACAGAGATATTGGCAAGTAATTTTCTTTTTCTGTAGTTTCTTTGTTTCTTGTATCAGAGTAATGGTGGCCTCATAGAATGAATTTGGGAGTGTTCCATTCTCTTCAGTTTTTTGGAAATGTTTGAGAAGGGGAGTATTTTAATTTTTAAATATTTATTTATTGAATAAGAGATTAGTTTTATTATATGTGTGGATGTATAAAATACTTTTCTGCAACAATTATTTTTAAATATAATTTTCTTAAAGTGAAAATAACATGCTTCTGTGTACATTAAAGCAAAAAAATTTAAATCATTGATTATCCAACATTAAAAATAGCATAATTTAAATATTTATTCTTGGTACACATTCACCTACTTTAATCAGTTTCAAAACTTTATTAGTCTCTAATACTATATCACTGGTATTTTTCTGAAGGACTTGCATTTTTCAACTGGTCTTATTTTATTTTTCCAAGTAATTCAAATACTTTTAAAAGTGTCATTTTATTGTTAGTAATTTTGAAACATTTAACACTTTTAATCAGCTCTTCTTTGAATGCCATACTATTTTTAATGGAGAAAAGATTCTCTCTATACATGGGGAGGTACCTGTTAATATCCAGGCAGTATTTTTTTTCTAAATGGCTGGTATTCTCAGTTTTTATTATTTCCATATTAAAATTTACATGTATTTTAACCCATGTATTTTTCCCAGTACTGCCTTTTTTGCCTCCTCTAGAACATCTTTCTTTGGTAAAATTTTTTTCAACCCCAAACTCATAAATTCTATTTATAATCCTTCTGAATATTTCACCAAATGCATATGCAAAGCATAGGCCTTCTCATGTAAATTCTTCCAATTAAAAATAGAAGTTCTGTTAAAAGATTCTTCCAACAAGTCAAGATATCACAAAGTACAGTTACAAGAATTTCAATATTAAATCTTATAAACTGAACTTTCATCAATTTGTTCATTCCTTATTCTTGTATAAATAATTTTCATTATCTTCTGATTTAAAAATTTGTCTTTACGTGTTGATAGAAATCAAAATACTGGTTGAGTGTTGAGTAAAGGAGTCAAAAGGAGAATTTCTGTAATTCTGTATCTCATTGGGATAATCATTATAGAAACGAATGCTTTTATCAAAACTCATCAACGGACATGTAAGATCTGTGCATTTCCCTGCATGCAAATTTTACCATGATAAAAAAGTTCAACCAAAAAAACCCAAAAACCCAAAACTATGTGCTTATGTGAGAAAAGTTAGAAAAGCCACCAGAATAATTTATATAGCCTAATATATTTTGTGTAAATTAAAAGTACATTGACTTACAACAAGAATACATGTTTTATAAACACATGCTGAACAAGAAAAACACAACACTCAATGGTATAGAATGCTTGCTTGGTTGGGAGGTTTGGGTTGGAATGACATATAGGGGAAAAGGGTGGTAAACAATTAAAATAGAAGTTTCTTTACATTTTTGTTTCAGGTACAACCTTCTGTACAGAAATTCAAAATTTAAAGAAAATATGTTATTAGAATTGTATGAACAGTTTTTTAAAGGAAATTTTAGAAACATACTTATATTGAGAATTTGTTTCCCAGTTATTCCAGTCTGCTTGAGGGTAAAATTTCATGAAACTTGGACTATGAAAATTCTTCTCAATGTAATCAAAAGTAACAGTTGATCAATAGAATAACTCTTAGAAAATTCTAAAATACAAATGGTTGATCATTTTTTAGTAAGAAAACAGAATGAGGAAAAACAGGTCTTTGGCAAAGCAATTGAACCTGAGTTCTCTGTTTTTCACACATATTGAATAAGAAGTTCACACCTGCCATTTATAGAAGTGCAATTTTCACAGAGTCCTGAGGGTGGATATTCAAATTCTTCGTGGAAATTTAAGGAATGCAGTTTTTCAAATAGGATGAATATTTTAAAATATAGTTATGGATTTTAAGGAGAATATTTGCACAAGTATTGTAGTTCATATGTTAAGACAAAATTACAATTCTTTAGGGCCGAGGTCATGACCAACATAGCTCTCAGCTTTGGATGGTGTTTCAGATACCATCAGGACAAACTATGGTTTTGTTGGTTCCAAATTAGGTAACATTGTGGATTTTAAACTATAGGGTCAATATCACATGGTTATAAACATAACACTACAATGTGCCAGCATATTAGCATGTATTATTGAACCAATAATGAACACACATTTGTAGATTTTGGGTTGAAGTATAGGAAAAACTGCATTCTTTGTCTTTCTGACATGTTCTTTACAGGCTTCATATTGGTTTAGTAGTAGTATGAAGTATTTTTGTTTGTTTCCATTATTATTTTTCAAATGTGTCCTCAAAATGGCAAGTTTTATTGTACAATTTTAGGTAAGAAAAACTCCTCTTGTGGAATTATTAAGTGATAGAGTCAAAGACTAACCTATGGGTTAGCCAAACCTTTATTTATAGCCTCTGTATATTACTCTTGAGAATGGGTTTTGGTGCATGCAAGTGATCAAAGGGTCATTAATTTAACTTCTGTTGTGGTCAATAACACTCTAAAGATCACACACAAATTTCCCATCTGAAAGTATATAAATGAAGAGACTTGTATAATTTTGCATGTGTAATTTTATTTTAACCTATAATATAGGTACCATCACTAAATTTTATTGAGAAATTGGCTACTTCAAGTATTTTTTTTTTTTTTTTTTTTGCGGTACGCGGGCCTCTCACTGCTGTGGCCTCTCCCGTTGCGGAGCACAGGCTCCGGACGCGCAGGCTCAGCGGCCATGGCTCACGGGCCCAGCCGCTCCGCGGCATGTGGGATCCTCCCGGACCGGGGCACGAACCCGTGTCCCCTGCATCGGCAGGCGGACTCCCAACCACTGCGCCACCAGGGAAGCCCTTCAAGTATTTTTATCTTGTTTAATTTGGAAAGTAATTTTAAAGAATAAAATGTGTATATCAAAGGATACAAAACACCATATAATGAAATTTGAACTTTTTATTTGTAGGTCTTTCGTATCTGTCCTTTAGAATATGAAAAGTTCATGCATGCCCTTTAGGACAATATTTGAATTAAGTTAGTAAAAAGAAAATTAGAATAATGTTACTCAGTGCCCTCTGTTTTAACTCTTTTCCCATGTGAATTGTGGTTTCCTGGGTTAGAGGGAAAAGGAGAGTGACTTTCTAATAATCTTATTGCCTAAATCTACTCTCTTATTGTATTCATTCTTTCTGATTTAGATAATCATTTGATGGAATACATTCCCCCCCTAGGCACAAAGAAAGTAATGATAAAAATTCATTCTTAGAGGTGTTCTGCTTTAATACTGTTTCACAGTGAAAATGTGGACATCATGGCAAAAACAAAATTTCCCCTCACCGTTTAAAAATGCCAGAATCATAGGAAACTTCTGTGAAACTTTCAGCTCAACTACTTGTTCTTCTACAGTATAAAGGGCTCTGTCACAGGCTGTGTTAGTTCTTTTAAGTAATGGGAATTCCTACTGGTTTTGTCTTTACACATTAAATTAAAACAAATGGTGACTCTCAAAATCTGTCAGATCATTATGTGAAAATATGGAATATCTAAATGACAGTTTTATTTAAGTTTTCAGGCACTGTTGAAGCACATTTCAACCTTAAATGTTGATCCAGGCAGAGACCTTTGTAGTAAATTGTTTACATGGATTTGCAATCCAATAAGCCTTTATAGTAAGCTATCCTATTTGAGTTTACAGCCTTGCTTAATTCAGCAGAAAATAGCTCTGCCTGTTTCAGAGACCCACATAGATGACTTGCGTACAATTAAAAGAATTAAGTTTGTGATGATGGTGAAGGAAGGCCTGAGAATCCCTTTGATGACTAGACAGACAGATACATGGAACAGTCTTTGCTTATGGAAAACTGAGTCTGACTGAAGGAAGTGAGAGGTAAGAAAGTATTTATCTCAGTGCCTGGCATAGGATGGGCACCCAAACTATCATTCCTGTCAAACAGCAGCAAAGAAACTGTTACCTCCACAAAATCTCATCTCTAGTGAATGGGTATAGAACTTAGATTCTTCCGGTGTTTAAGCAACTCTTAAGTGGCCATTTATGTACTTTGAAAAGATCCATTATGTCAGAGTAGCTATGGCATGTGAAATTTACAAAGGGAAGTAAGCAATGTCTTAAGAATACCTAGAAGATAAGAAACACAGCTTTTATGTAACCAAATGTGCTAGTAGAAAAAATTTTAAGGGTATTAAAATTCCTCAGATTTACAGATATTATACTGTCTAGTGTTTCAAGATTAAGAAAATATTACAAGGCCCTTTTATCATTCCCATAGTCCTTGGTGTACATTCCATTCTGAAAAGTCATACTGAGAATCTACTGTGTACTAAAAGAAAGACAGCAGGTGGAGAGGTGAGGATATACACTCAACAGCAGACAGGATGCCTGAGTCTAAGTTCCAGGTCTGCCATTTATTATTATTATCATTTTTTTTTTTGCGGTACACGGGCCTCTCACTGTTGTGGCCTCTCCCGTTGCGGAGCACAGGCTCCGGACGCACAGGCCCAGTGGCCATGGCTCACGGGCCTAGCCGCTCCACGGAATGTGAGATCTTCCCGGACCGGGGCCCGAACCCGTGTCCCCTGCATTGGCAGGCGGACTTTCAACCACTGCGCCACCAGGGAAGCCCCAGGTCTGCCATTTATTAACCTCTTAAATAGGAATGCGAGTAATAGTTGCATCATAATGGTTGTTGTGAGGATTAATAAATCAATGTATGTAAAGAACTTTGAACAGAATCTGGCATGTGATGAACACAATATAAATGTTAACTATTATTAATATTTTGTTATTAATTCACAAAGTTTCCACAATCCAGGAATACAAGAACAAAGCAGAGAATCCTTGATTTTCTAAGCAAGTATATACTTTACCCATTGGAATTTCCTTCAAATGTAAGAGGTTAGGGAATTGAGATTTTAGATTAATCTTCTCTGTTTTACCTAATGAAATTTAGGCTCAAAGGATATAACTGGTCTTTGTCACGTGATGTCAGTCCTCCATGCCCTTACTTTCAGGGCTTTTCTTTTTCCTTTTTTTCCCATCAAGAACATTTACTGTTTTATCTGCCAAAGATCATTTCCACCTTCTTCTTGTAAATTAACACCATTTCCTTTGAAATTGCCCCTCCCTGACAACGATGCCAGTCATCATCCACCAGACCTGACAAGGGTAATATGATCTGGGACTGGCCAGGAAGCCATGTATTGGCTGAATGTTTAAAAGTAAAAGGCTAAGTGATCTTTTATGTGAGAGTTAACATATAAATATTGGATGACAAAGGTGCACTTTACCCTGAGATCAGGAAGCTGGGATCAGGTAAGCCTGGGGCTGTCTACAACTATGTCACACAGCTCAGTAGCAAACAAAATAACACAAGAACACACAAAAAACCCAAATAATCTGATTTTCAAAGGGCAAAAAAAAAAAAAAAAAAAAAAAGGCAGAATAACTGAATAGACATTTTTCCAAAGAGGAAGTATGGTAGGCCAATAGGTACATGAACATGTGCTCAACATTACTAATCATCAAGGAAATGCAAATCAAATCCACAATCAGATATCACCTCATACTTGTCAGAATGGCCATGATCACAAAGACAAGAAATAAGAAGTGCCGGGGAGGATGTGGTGGAAAAGGAACCAACTCTTGTGCACTCGTGGGAGGAATGTAAATTGGTGCAGCCACCATGGAAAACAGTATGTAGAGTCCTCAAAAACTAAAAGTAGAACTACCATATGGTACAGCAGTTCCACTTCTGGGTATGTGTCAAAAAGAAATGAAAACAGGATATCAAACAGATGCCTGCGCTCCCATGTTCATTGCAGCATTATTATTCACAACCACCTGATGCTATGCAGTCCCCTGGCTGTGCTACACATTAATAATTTTCTACATTAAAATGTGCTTTTCACTAGGATGACACTTGGGGCAGATTAGCTCTCTTTCAACATCCCAGTTAATAATTTTATATTGCTATTATGTAGTAGCCAACACTACCTTTTAAGTTGGTAATTAGGGACAAGGATAACGCCCACATGCCAATTGCTAAGGAACAGAAAATACTCAGATGCTGCCTGGATTCAAAGCACTGACAAGTAAAAATTCTTGTCTTGGTTGTTACATAGCAAAATCTATAAGAGCAAAATTGATAGAGAGCCAATTAGAGTTTTAGGAGAGTGGAATTGTCAGAGAAATCAGAGCTAGGCATCCAGGGCCCTCTGATGGCTCAATACCGCTGTTAATTTTTAGGCCATTAAACTGACACCAACAGCATCTGAACTGCTGAACTGGCATAGTCACCAGCAGTGGTAGTCTTCCTAGTACACCTTTCAAGTGTGAGGAAGAGGTATTTACTGAGAGCAGAGCAAGGGGCAGTCAGATAGGCAGAACAAGAAACATCCACTACATCCAGAGGGGGAAGACTTTGCTTCTCTGGCCCATCTGGATATGATATAAGTCCTGGACCAGTTCTCACTACTACCAGTACCTATTCCTCCATTTCTAAATGATAACTACTCAATCTTTCCTCCCATTGTGTTTTGGATAAATTAACTGTACTTTAAAGGATTCTGAGAAACCATTTCTGAGCCTGTGCAATTAGAGATCCTGAATTTGGAATTGTATAGAGGAACATCTGTTATTGGATAATAGCTAGATTTTATTGGAGAGAGAAACTGGATACTACCCTTTGGTGAAGGAATAATTGCACTTTCATTTATACATTGAAGTTAATTGGGACATTTTTGCAGTTATAGTAATGGCTACACAGTTCAAGGCTGAAGTAGAATTGAAAAGCCACAGTCTTAGTTCAACATTTTCAGAAACAAATAGAATACACACACAAATTAAGAACATAGAATCAAAGTCACAAATATATCAGTTCTTTCTCATATCATATATCAGTGGAATTCAAATTTAAATTTCAGTAGGGGTTACAAATGAAACTTGACCAACTGATTCTAAAACTTTCAAGAAAATAGTACTGTATAAGAATTCCAAAACAATTTTTTCTCCATCAAAAAGTTAACAGCTTCATTTAAATACATTGACATACAATAAAGTGCACATATTTATGTGCATAGTTTGATTACATTTTGACATAGATACATACCTGTGAAATCACCACCATCAAGACAGTGAACATATTCATCATCCCCCCAAATTTCCTTCTTTCTGTAGTAATCTCTCCCTTCTGACCCTCCCTGCCCCTTGCTAGGTATAGATTTCTAAGTTGATTTTTTTTTTTTTTTTAGTACTTTACAGATGTTGCTCCTCTATGACCAGGTTCATACTGTTTCTGATAAGAGGTGTTTCGTCATCCTTATCTTTATTCCTTTATATGTAATGTGTCTTTTTTCTTTGGTTGCTTTCAAGATTTTTGTCTGTCACTGGTTTTGACCAGTTTGATACTGATACACTTTGGTGCAGTTTTTTTTTTTTTTTTTTTTTTTGCGATACTTGGGCGTCTCACCACTGTGGCCTCTCCCGTAGCAGAGCACAGGCTCCAGACGTGCAGGCTCAGCGACCATGGCTCACGGGCCTAGCCACTCCGCGGCATGTGGGATCCTCCGGGACCGGGGCACGAACCCGTGTACCCTGCATCGGCAGGCAGTCTCTCAACCACTGCGCCACCAGGGAAGGCCGGTGCAGTTTTAAAAGTATGTTTCTTTTGACTTTATGAAACTTTACAGTGTGCACTATAGTTTTTATCAAATTTGTAAAATTTTAGCCATTATTCTTCATATGTTTTTTCTGTACCCCCTGTTTCTCTCCTATGGGACTTTAATTGCACACTTTAATTGCTTGAAGTTGTCACATACCTCACTAATTCTCTCTTCATTATTATTTTAGTCTTTCTCCTTTTTCATATTCCATAATCTCTCTTTTTAAGTCTTCAAATAGATCAATTATTTCTTCTGCAACATCCAATCACCCATCAATCCCATCAAGAGGATTTTTCATTTCTGACATAATTTTAAGCTGTGGGATTTTTATATGGATTTTTTGGATCTTTTCTATATTTTCCATGTCTCTATTCGACATGCTCAGTATTTTCTTTAACTTATCAACCATGTGGAATATAGTTATAACAACCAATTTAATATCACTGTTAATAATTAATATCTGTGTTAGTTCTGGTATGCTCTCTTTTTTTTTTAAAGATTTATTATTTATTTTATTAATTTTTGGCTGCGTCGGGTCTTAGTTGCGGCATGCGGGATCTTTCGTTGTGGTGCATGGGCTTCTCTGTAGTTGTGGCCTGTGGGTTTTTTCTCTTCTCTAGTTGTGGCATGCAGGCTCCAGGGTGCGTGGGCTCTGTAGTTGTGGCACGCGGGTTCCAGAGCATGTGGGCTCTGTAGTTTGCGGCACGTGGGCTCTAGTTGAGGCGCGTGAGCTCAGTAGTTGTGTCGCATAGGCTTAGTTGCATGTGGGATATTAGTTCCCTGACCAGGGATCAAACCCGTGTCCCCTGCATTGTTAGGCGGATTCTTTACCACTGGACCACCAGGGAAGTCCCAGTTCTGGTATGCTCTTGATTGGTTAATTTTTCTCCTAATTTGGGGTTCTCTTTTCCTGGGCTTTCCATGCCTTTTTTATAGAATGTCAGACATTGTGAATTTTGCCTTAGGTTGTTCTGAGATGCAATTAAGTTACTTGGGAACAGTTCCCACTTTTGAGATTTGTTGGACAGTAACAGCAGCTTTTGGGCTAACTGTAACCACTCAGTTGGCTTTCTTGGATTTCTAGTTCCATCATCTCAAGTCAGGAAGTCTACCAGGTTCTGCCTGGGTTTCCCCTCCCTACTCTGTTGCCTGGAATATTCAAGACCGTAAACCTGTGGCAATTGTAGGCTAAGTTTGTTTGTTTCCTCTCAGTGATCACTTTCCTTTTTTTGCCTGACTATTGTTTCATATATTTTGTCCAGTGTTTTAGTTGTTCCTTCTGGGAGGGGAAATCTGGTCCCTGTTGTTCTATCTCAGTTGAAAGTATAGAAAGCAACCAAGAAAATTTAGAGCAAAAGTTTGAGAGAATTTGCTCTAATATCAAATAATTAAAACACTGGTTAATTGGCACAGAATTACCTGATCACTTGGGCATAAAATGACCTGTGTATATGGAAAGTTAGTACCCAATAATTATAACTTTTTTTTGAATTGGCAGAGACTTTACTTAAAGATAGTGCTGGAAATATTGACAAATAATTGACAAAACTACTTAAATATCTTCTTCACTTCAATCATAACAAATAAATTCTAGTTGGGTTAAATATCTAAAACATAATAAAATTATTAAAGTTTTTAAAGAAAATAAATTAGAATAACTTGGGGACTGTGGGTTATGGAAGCTCTCTGCAAACCAAAATTAGAAGCTATAAAGCTAAATTGATAAATTTGACTATGTAAAATTTTTAGTTTCTGCAACCAATAAACTTTGCCATAAGCATTATTAGAAAGCAAGTGACGGATGGAAAAGAGTATACATATAGCAGACATTGGATTAATATTAAAATATGTAAAGGGCTTACCAAATAATGAAAATCACATAGTAATGGAAAACAGGGAAGAAAATATAAACACTATTTATACAGTTTCTTGTTATATATACAGTTTTAATACTGCACTTAATAAAAATAAGGAATAAACAAAGATTTTCATTGCAGTATTGTTTATTATTGTAAAATTGGAAACAGCCTGTATTTCTATTAGTGGAAAAATAATTAAACTACAATAAATCATGGTATATACACATCATGACATACTATATATCAGGTTTGAAAATGACATGGAAAACTCTCCAAGGGACTTAACTGTGGTGGTCGAGAGGGAGAGGGATGGAAGCAATTTTTATAATGTGTGTAATATGACTTTTCTGTGAGAAACACAAAGATACACATTCATACATCAACACTGTATATTTCTCTAAATACTTGAGTGTATATGTGTATGTATATTTAAAGCAGAAAAAGAGCCTGGAAGTATACTCATTAATCTGATAATCTAGGATAAAAACAGGGATTGCCTGTGGTAGTTGAAGTAGGTTTTTACCTTCATCTGTAATATTTCACTTTTTACCACTGAGAATGCATTCTACATTCCTTGTATAATTGTGTAGATAATACTGAACAAACACTTAAATGAATTGTGTATCTGGAAAGAAGTATGTATATGGGAGTTTGCGTGTGCATACAGGCAGGCCAATTAGTGGAATGTGGTGGATGCCTGCCATTACCGTAGCACAGCATCTCTTCTTCTTTTCCCAATTTATAGAGCCTTTTAGTTCCTTTTTTGTTTGTTTTGTTTTGCTTAAACTAGTTGAAATTGGGTTTGTATCACTTGCAACTGAATAAATTCTTATTTTCCCACAAGGACATTTTTCTATTGTCTGTTTTGCTTAAAAGATACATAAAAAGAGCACATTACTGTATAACCTCCTGCTTCTCTTCAAAAAACGAGTTGCTTACCAAGTTTGGGGCATGATTTTAATCTCATGGGAGTGAAAGTGTAGCCTGGGAAAGGAATGATGCTTTGGAAATTTGATTTTAGAAATGTTTGCATGAGGGTTTCCCTGGTGGCGCAGTGGTTGAGAGTCCGCCTGCCAATGCAGGGGACAGGGGCTCGTGCCCCGGTCCGGGAAGATCCCACATGCCGCAGAGTGGCTAGGCCCGTGAGCCATGGCCTCTGAGCCTGCGCGTCCAGAGCCTGTGCTCCGCAATGGGAGAGGCCACAACAGTGAGAGGCCGCGTATCACAAAAAAAAAAAAAATTAAACAAGAACAAGGTTTTCATTTCTATATTCTGTCAATGAGGCTACAGATCTGAACCATATAGAATTAAAATGACAGACTAATAAATTAAAAGGTATGAAATACAAGATTAAGTGAAGTATATAAGATTCTATCAGTAGAGATTGTGATAATGGTTTGATGTATCCTGTTTCCCTTCTGTTAACAACCAAGCCACCAGAGCCCAGCCCTGGGGATCTGAGTCCTGGGGAAGCTCTCTTGACAGATTACTCTGCTCTCGCATACTGCTGTAGATCGCAGGATTGTCAAATATCTAGATACCATGGACTAGCTAAATTGACTCATAAAATTAACTATCACGCCTAGTATTGTTACTGACCCTCTTGGATCAGGTGGACCCCAGCTGGGTCCTTCCCTCGCCCATTACCACTTGCACTAATTGAGTGAGACCAGGTTTGGCAAAGCAGAGCAAAACTTTATTTGTTGATTAAAGAGTAGAGAAGGGAGAGCTCATGCTCTAAGGACACCTTCTCCTCAAAAAGAGGAAAGTAGGGGATATTTAAGGGGTAAGAGGCAGGTGTGTCATCAGAAACTGGGGAAAAGGGCAGAGATTTCTAGGATCAAATATAGTCCCTTAGGCTCCCTTGCACAGGACACTAATTGTGCCTAGCAAGGTATAAGTCCCCCCCTTTGGGTGGAGATCTTAGCACGATAAGGAAGCAAAGGCAACTTTCGAGTACTTATAGGTTTCCTCTTTTCAGGTGCTGCTCTTGCAGTTAGGCTGGTACTGGTTCAGGTTGGTTGACTGTCATGTTTCCTTTGAGGTGTAACTGATAAACATCTTTGACAAGACATCAGGTGTTTTGGAACAAGAATGGAAATAGTTTAAAGCAGAGATCTTTTAGCTCTCTGGTGTACGTATGGGTGATAGTGTTACATTTTTTGAGTATTTACACATTGCTTTTAATGTACTGATGGACCTATGATATATCAATACTTCTATTCAAAACTATTCTTAAAAATTCTTTTGAAAAGTAAGGATAATACATACCTATGTACGTTAAAACAAAAACTTCTTTACATTGATTACCTGATCATAAAAAATGACATCGGTAGAATAATTCTTTTTGGTACATGTTTGCAGTTTTGACGTTTCTTAGACATATCTCTAGTATCAGGACAGTGGAGTTTTTCTGAAGAACGTATACATTTTTTGGATGGCTTTATTTTTTTCCTCTTTTCTCATATCATTTCCTCTAGTCTTATTAAAGTTGCATTTTGTAACTAATCAATCCCTGATAAGCTCTCAGCAATTCTATTAAATAGAAAATAGTCAATTACCATTTTTTCATAATGAAATATGTAAATATTTTAACAGAAGTATTGTCACAGGTACAGTTTTTCTGTCTTCATGCAGCCTACCATTTTTGGCAAATATTTTCAGAAAATATCAAATAATTTGCCACCATCCATTCCAGTGGAGAATATAAATATATCCAATAAAAATAGAAGCTCCTTTCTTTTTACAAGTCAGGATATTCCAAAGTGCAATTAATCTTAAAATTTAAATTTCAAACACTAGTTGACCTCTCATTGTTTAATTTTTTTGGCTCTTGTATGGCTTTTTAAAGTAAGCTTCTTTGTTGTATGACAAATATACTGAAGAATGAGTATGTCGTAAATTGTATAGCTTGGTGAAACTTCACTGTAAGCAGTGCCAATATAACTACCACCCAGATCAAGAAATAGGTTATTATCAGGTTCCCAGAAGTTACCTCATTAGTAACTACAAGGGGTCAGTAGTTGTGGGTTTTTTTTTTTTTTGTCCAGCTAGGAAAAATAATCCTTGCCAGTTTATTCCATGTGGGCATTTGTGTGTGTGTTTGTGTGTGTGTATGAGAAAGAGAGAGGGAGAGAGAAAACACAGTACCTTTAATTCCTATTTGTAGACGAGACTGTCTATTGGTATGTAACCCTTGAGCTACTTCTGTTATGATTTGAAGATAATAAATTATGTGAACCTATCTTGACATGTTCATTTATAAGGATGGCCAGTGTAAGAATTAGATATTAGTATATATGTAGACCCTTCCCACAAAGCCCAGAACAACCATTTGGAAAATTCAGTGTCCGTTGCTCACAGTGTAATGTCATGAAGTAGGCTCCTCTTGGTGCATGGCTGCAGGGTGGCAGATGCTTGGAAATCTTATCAACAGAACAAGAGGAAAGGCAGGAAATAAAGGAGCTGAGGTGTGGGGAAACCAATAAATCACACCTTTTTTTTGTTCCATCTTGAATTTAGAACCAACTGAGAAATAAGACATGGAAGAGAGAGTGATAGAGCTCAAATACTGGCTTTAATATTAATAAAGCTAATTGGAGAATATGGCTTTGATTTGCAGACCAAAAGATTTGCTAAAACTCACCCAAGGGAAACTTTGGGTTGGCTAAGCAGATATACTGTCCTGGGATAACTGCCCTGAATGGAAAAAAAGAAAATTAATCCCCAGGCCTACAGATGTTTAATAGATGAGCTTTGCTAATTGAAACACATGGATCAATGCCTGTCAGGCCCTTGCTAATCAACAATAGACACGTCACTCCTTCTATATGGGGTGGAATAAGGAAGCGATGAGGAAAGAAGACTGGGTATTCCAGGGGTCATTGTCTTTCTGCATGGGAAAACAAACCCAGAGGAATGGAGGTTCCTCCCTAATATTGCACATTAGTCATTTCACGAAAGCTCTTTACAGACTAATAGTATGACTAATTGTTGCCATGTACTATAATCAAGATAGTTTTATCTTAATGGTTAAGAATCTGTGGCTATCACATATGCCTATATAGTGACATAATCATCCTCAGAGTATAAAAAATGAATTATTTAGACAAATTAGCACTTTGGTGGTCTGTGTAACATTGAAGTATTAATCATTTCTGCCTTTCAAATAAAGAGACCTCGATTAATAATTTGACCCCAGAATTCCAAGAATTGTACATTTCTCCTATTGGTAATGCTAAGTAACTCGAAGATACTATGCAGAAACAAAAGAAAAAGCAGTTCTGATATGTACACTCTGCAAACAAGAAAACTTGGCCTTTAAAATATATTTAAAAATTTAAAATATATTATTAGAAGGTTGATATGTCAGCAAGTGGGAAAGGAAGCAGTGACCCTTAAAGCCGGCATGACCTCATTAAAATATGTTATGTCAGAATAACTAGTTTTTTCTGACAAGGTTGTGGTATTGGTTGGTTATAGAAGTGCTAAGGACAATAGTAATAGAAATAATAATTGCAAGGAAAAGAACAAAAATGGCAATGTTCACTTCCCTCTGTTGAGCTCTTATTATACATGAATTAATAGATTTAAGCTATTGGCATGCTGCCTGATACATAATAACAGTTGAAAAAAATATAAGGTATTTTTGTGGCTGTTGTTGCCATTGTTTTAAAAGAAACTTTAGATAAAGTATACTGGATGCTATAGGCTGAATATTCGTGTGCCCCCAAAATTCCTACATTGAAATCCTAATGCCCAATGTTACAGTATTAGGGGGTGGGGACTTTGAGAGGTGATTAAGTCATGAGGGCAGATCCCTCATGAAAGAAATGCTTGCGTTTATAAAATGAGCTCCCTTGCCTGTTCCACCATGTGAGGGCAGAGGGAAAAGTTGGCAGTCTGCAAACTGCAAGGGGGCTTTCACCGAGCACAAAATCTGCCAGCTCCCTGATCTTGGACTTCCCAAGCTCCACCACTGTGAGAAATAAGTTTCTGTTGTTTATAAGTTACCCAGTTTATGGTATTCTTGTTATAGTTGCCCAAACAGACCAAGACACTGGGTATTCATCAAAAAATTTGGAAAGTTCTCAGTATTGTCTAAAATGATTAAATGGGACAGATTGGGACAGATTATATTGTAATTAGGTGAATTTGTAACTGGGTGATGATATTGGAAGAATTTAGCGTAAAGAAATGTTTTCAGTGGCATAATAAAGGTCTGTGATCTAGACCTTTTTTATTCAACATTTTCATTACTGACTTTTTGAAGTCACAGTTATTCATTACTAGATGAAGTAAAACAGAAAGTTAGCAAATCAGGACCCCAAGGATTTTGTCATTCTAGAACAGGCTGAATAGAATGAAATCAAATATGATAGGTAGATTGAAGAATGGCACACTCAAGTGAAATAAACACACAAAGAAAACTGTCCATGTGCATTATTAGGCAGGGAGGCATTACTTAGCGTCAATAATAGTGAGAGAAGGCTTAGATACCAGTTGAAAAGAAAGCTTATTATGAGTCAAAAGTGTCAGATGACTTTTCAGTAAAACAAAGCAGCCCTGTACTTCATTAAATTCTAAGTTGTTACATATGTTAGAGGTACAGAATGAGCATCAGTTGGAAAAGGGTGAGAGAAAACTAATTTTTGCAGTCACTAAAGTTGATCTTTCTAATAATGATCAATTGGAGCTATCCAAAGGGGGATGCTCAGCCTTGAGAAACAGGTAAGTCTCAATCCTTGGAGTATTTTAAGCAGTAGCTAGAGATCCTGTAGAGTCAGCTTCATAATCTAACATAAGAAACAAAAAGGGAGGTTGTTTAGAAAATATGAATGACTGGAACCCACTCCTTGATATTCTGATCCAAGAAGCTTAGGATGAACCCAGGCATCTCATCTGGATTTTCTTTTTGATTTCTTTACTTTTCTTCTTTTTTTAAAAAAGAGTTCCTGCTGATAACCCAGCATTGAGCATCTTATCTTAACTATGGATCAAACAAGACTTTCCTAAAGCACTTTAACACACTTGATTGAGATCTGAAACATAAGTACGTAAAGAGGAGTAAGAAGGATGTTCCAGACTGATGGAACAGCATGTGCTAAGATTCTGTGATGCAAAAAGCACAATAGGGTAAGTAATTAAATGAAAGCCAGGGTGGCCAGAACTTGGAACATGAAGGAAAAAAATAGTGAGTTAAGACTGGAGAAGTATACAGGAATAAGACAACCTATGGCCTTGTAGCTCTTACTAATAATTTTTATATTTGTCTAAGAGCTGTGGGAAGCCACTGAACAGTACCAAGTAGGAGGGTGACATGATCCGATTATAGTTTTGAAAGGATTATCCTATCTGAAAGGTGGTAAAGAGATTAGAGAGGGACAAAAGATGTTACCAGAAATTCAGATAGGAGTCTGTCTCAGACTCAGAGACTCTTAATCTCAATTAAGAGATTAAAGGTAATTTAGTCTGGCAAAGTGATACAGGAGATGGAGAAGTAGATATATTCAAAAGATATTTATAAATTAATATCAGCAGGACTTAGTGAAAGGTTGAATACATGTTTGGAATAGAAGGAAATGTCAGGAATCTATTCACTTAGTGAATATTTATGGAGTCACTACCATCTGCTGGGCATCCTTTAGTAGCTGAGGATATACCATTGAACATGGTGGACAAGGTCTCTTCTCTTGTGAAGCTTACAATCTAGTGGAGGAGACAAACAAATAGATAAATAAGAAATGAATAAAAATATATAAAAATTGATATTTACTTTGAGGAAAATAAAATTCAGTGATGTGATTGAGTGGTTGAAGAAATTTTTTACTTAGAAATGTCTAGCGAACATCTCCAAGAGTAGGTAAGAGTTAAGTAGACATCTTAATGACAAAAATGACCCAATCACAAGAAGAAAAAGAGATGGAATATTCCAGACCACAGTGAAAAGCCAATGCAGATGCTCTAATGCAACAAACAAACAAACCTAATATCTTCAAGTAAAAACAGGCCGCTTTGTCTGGAAACTGGTGAGCAAGAGGGTGGTAGAAGGAATGAAGTTGGAGAGGCAGGCATGGCTAGATTGTGTAGGGCCTGGTGTGCCAAGTTACAGTTTCAATTTTATTCAGTTCCTATGAAAAGGCATAAAATTGTTTTAAAAAGCAAGGTGATCAGAATCCATTTGCAGTGGTGATGATGGTGGTGACTTAGACTAATATGCCAATGGTGAAGACGGGGAAAATAAATATACTCAGGGTTATTTTTGAGGTAAATAAGGAAGGATTTATTGTTGGATTAGATGTCGATATTCAAGAAAGAGTTCCCTCTCTAAGTTTTTAGTTGAACAACTGATGGTAGATGATAGTCATAGTCTTAGATGGGAGGAATAGACCTGGGAAGGAATAGGTTTTCCAAGGATAGAAGGGAGAATAAAGAATTTTTGATCATCCATGTTTTTTAAGATACCTATTAAATATCCAAGTGTACATGCAATTTTGACCAGGGTTGGGGATATTCTCTAATTTGCGCATCTACGTAGATGGTGGTGCCATTTATTCACATAAGAAATTCTCTCTGAAGTGTAACTGAATGACAACATGTGGTCCAGTGGGATACTAAGTAACAAAAGCAAAGTAAGCTGCTAAATTAATTAGCAGCAGCCTTCCAATAGTGCTGTTATTCCTGGAGAAAGAAGGCTGTTGTTCCTTTGGCGATGTTAACATACAGATTCTATTCATTAATTTCTCCTCTAATCTTTCTTGTTTCCTTCCTTCTGCTTACTTTAGTCTCTTCGGTTTTTTAGTGTCTTATGTGGAAGCTTAGGTTACTGATTTGGATCTTTCTTAACATAGGTATATAGCTCTACATTTCCTTCTAAACACTGCATTCACTTCATCTGTAAGTTTTTATATGTTGTGTCTTGTTTTCATTTATCTGAATGTATTTTCTGACTTCCCTTTTGAGTTCTTTTTTAACCCATTGGTTATTTAGGAGTGTATTGTTTAATTTAAACACATTTATGAGTTTTCCAAATTTTCTTTTACTACTGATTTCTAATTCCATTCCATTGTGGTAGGAGAACATACTTTGTATTATTTCTAGCCTTTTAAGTTTATTGAGCCTTGATTTATGGCCTAGCATGTAGATTATCCTGGAGAATGTTCTATCTGTATATATTCTCTTGCTGTTATGTGGAGTATTCAGTAGGTATCTACTAGTTCTAGCTGGCTTATAGTTGCTGAAGTCTTCTATTTCCCTGATGATCTTCTGTCTAGTTGTTTTTATCTAGTTGTCTATAGTTGTTCTCTCTTATAAACTAGCCAGTCTACTGTTAAGCTTGTCTTAAATCTCCTCCAAATTGCCTTTCACTGCAACTTCCACTGTTTTGGGGAATGCCCTTAGGCTTGACTTTGTCCAGTGAAATCAGTTCCTTGGGAAGAGAGTAAGAGCTGTTTTACACTGACCCTTCTCCCTCTAGGATTGGAATGCTCCAGGAGTGGGGGTAGGGGAGCCAGAAGTCCTCAGGTTCTTGCCTCACCTGGCATGGAACTATTGCCTCATGAACCAGGGTAAAGATGATAAGAGCCTGTCCTCTCAGGCTTACAGTGTCCTATGTAGTAAAGTCTCTATTCCATGAGTGGGGGCTGAGCAGCAGCCCCTCAATTACATTCATCCAGGATCTAGCCTCAACAACAGGTAGCTGGGGGCGGGGTGAGAAGTGCTGACATCCTCCTCTTCCCCAAGGGAAAAATGCTTTGTGAAGGGGAGCTAGGGGTAGAAAGGGCCCTGTGTTCTCGACTGCAGCACCTTGGAATGGAGTCCCCACCTTGCTGATTTGGGATGGGTAGTGAGAGAATACTCTTTCTTCAAATACCACAGACTCTTGTCCTTTTATTTAAACCAAATTTTCAAAATTTCCCTTAATCGATGTTTCTTCATTTACTATTTGTCCTTAGGACCATTTCCAGAATTTGGGGTTTTTTTTAGTATAGTTTTCACCAGTTTCAATGGGGAGCAGGTCAGCACACTTCTCAGTTGTCATGTAGACCGTCAGTCTCCTATATGCAGTTTTAAGCTCTTTAACTCTGGTGTTCAATGTTTATGGCTATAGTTCTGTAGAGTTGTTTGCATAAACGATGCTTGACCCTCAGATGAAATAAGAATTCTCTTTTGGATTAAAAAAAATTAAATTGAATTTGTTGTCAATCATTCAGCATATGTCCTGGAGATGTTCATATTATTTGAATTTCTGCCTCATCAACTTAATGGAACCGACACATACGTGCTTGCTTTCAGTGCTGGTATATTGTCTGGTAAGAGGTGTGCAAATTGCAGCCAAAACAGACCTTTCCTTGCATGTCCTAAAACTCTTGCTGAGATTGACTTCTCTTTCTATATTTTTGTGGTTGGTTCTTGCAGAGAGTTTCATTGAGAGAATATTGCTAAAGTAGGCAAGTTTCTACTTAAGTCCTTGACCATAAACCCTAGGAGTAAGTTAAGAATATGTTTGGATTATCAATAATCTATTGCTCTTACCCAAAATGAGGCTGAATTGCAAGCTCTTCTTGCAGTGAGTTAATAGCAGTGTCTTTATGAAAGGAGTCAGTAGCACAATGTCAGAATCATCATGATCACTGTGTGCTCTATCAGGAAGAATCTCCTCTACACAAGGGCCATTGTCACTGAATTTGTGAGGATGATGTCCTGGCTTCAGAGGTTGTGCAACACAGTAGAGAGAATACTAGAAATCTGTGTTTGCACTCTAAATTTGTAATTAGTCAACTCTGTGACGTTGAGAAAGTCATCCAAACTTCTAGATCTCAGTTTGTTCATCTATGATGTGAGGGCATTGAATGAGATGATCCTGTCAGCCCCAGTAGTCTATGACTACGCGTGATATTAGTTGCTCTGGTGGGACACAGGAAAGTAGGACCAATGGTCCCTAACCACAGATTTGGAAAGACATAATATGATAACCAAAAGGATATTTAAACATACAAGGGAGTATGGTTATTTATAATGCTTATAAATAAGCATTATAGAAAATAATTCTCTCATGGACAAATAATTATGTCCTGGATATAAATCACCTATAAGCTCTACTTCTCTGTTTAGCTTTCATTACTACCAAATAGCTAAATTATGAGAGAGAAAAGTCACTTCCCCAATTGCAAAATGTGAGGTCTGAAGAAATTCCCAGAATGGGGGGACAGATTCCTAACAAATCCTAACATTTCAGAATACACAAGTAAATTAAAGTATCTAATTGTAGAGCCTTTAGAAGCAGAATTTTAATTCAAGAATCTGTTAAATGCAATGAAAAATCTAGCTGCAATGTAATTCAATACTGACACCTTAGCCAATGACACATTTAAAATGAAGCAACAGGGCTTCCCTGGTGGTGCTGTGGTTAAGAATCCACCTGCCAATGCAGGGGGCATGGGTTCAAGCCCTGGTCCGGGAAGATCCCACATGCTGCGGGGCAACTAAGCCCGTGCACCACAACTATTGAGCCTGTGCTCTAGAGCCCTCAAGCCACAACTACTGAAGCCCGCATTCCACAACTACTGAAGCCTGCGCGCCTAGAGCCTATGCTCCGCAACAAGAGAAGCCACTGCAATGAGAAGCCTTTGCACCACAACTGAGAGCGGTCCCGCTCACCGCAACTAGAGAAAGCCCACACACAGCAACGAAGACCCAACACAGCCAAAAAATAAATAAATAAAATAAATCTAAAAAAAAAAAAAAGCAGCAAAAAAAATTGATTTCTAGCTGCAGCTACCTTGGGTTTCTCTTTTATTGGTTTAATGATGCAGGTACAACAGAATCAAACAAATAATTGCTCATGGCCCCTCTCAGCTCCTTCCTATACCTCCAAGCTGTCAGAAGTGGAAATAGTTGCCCTTATGGGTAATGGTATATATGGGACCATTTGTCTGTTTTGAAAGCTTTATGAATCATTTTCAAATGATGTCCCTTGATACAATGTAATACCAGCTATTATAGCTCTTCTCTGCTTCTTGTTACCTTCCTTTTCTGTGCTCCACGGTCTCTTGTTCATTTTGGATACAACTAAGTGTACCATGGTAAGTCACTTTTCATAATTAGGTTAAGAGAATAGGTTTTATTTTAGTGGCTTTTCCTGTAATTTATTTTCCGAATAATACGAGAAAAAGATTTGAATGTGGTACAAAATTGTTAAAATCTATTTTTTAAAATAAAACTTGCTAACATCTATATTTTATAAGTATTTGCCATATATCCTACAGGAAAAATACCCACCTTATTTGGAAGTAAAATACTGAGTCAAGTTGATTATTCACTGTATGTTAGTTTTTTTAGCAATACTTTTTTTTTTTGTCAGTGGATTGAATTCAATAAAGTTAGTGTTTACTGAATATGAAGGCACATTTTTTATGTCTACAGAAATTCAAAGTATATAGACTAATGTAATTACATAGTTCCAATGGCCTACAAGATCAAATGTCTAAAAATGGAATTTTACATATTTTATAGTTAAGCTCTAGACTGCCTTACTGCAGGCAACTCGTTCTAGATGTTTTCAGGAAATTCAGTTCAATTCAAGGATTTCTTGGCCAAATTTAAATTCTATACTTCTTTTGTTAAATTTATTCCTATGTCTTTTATTCTTTCTGATGCTGTTGTAAATAGAATTGCTTTCTTAATTGTTATTTTTATTATTTTCAGAGTCATTCTTGGAGGTCTAACTTAGAGCCAACTCCTTCAGTTCTTTTAATGATATTTTAATTCTTTACATTAAACCCCTTCCTGCTTAAATACCTTGAGTGGTATCTATTCCCTGCAGTGAACCCTAAATGATAGAGGATGGCATTGTTAGGTTATATTTCATGAATGACATTAGATTAACCTGTACTATTGAGAAGATGTTGACTTGTAGGAATTTGGATTCTATGTCACATATGACAATGGGAAAATAATAATCCATTAATTTCATACATAAGGTGTAAGTATTGCCTGGGAGATGTGAAGTAAAGAAACTTATTTCAAGATGCAGACAATATCACACCATATCAAACCAGTGGTAAAATTCATTTAAGTATTCTAAAATGGATCTAAATTGGAAGAATTTAATCATGTAGCAACTGTTCCCATATGTCCTATGAATATGAGGAATATTTATACTCTTTGATGTTTAGGAAAAGACTGGGTGCTGTAAAATGAAGACACTTGACCTTATAAATAAGTTCAGGAAAGCTGAACTTACTTGAAGATGAAGCAGCTGTTTGGCTGTATAGGGTGATTTGAAATCTTCCACTTTACACTGCCCTGAAAAAGAGAGAAAGAATACAGAATTAAAGGTTAGAAATCCCAAGATATATTTTATTTAGTTAAAACATTTTCCAGACCAGAAAATTTTAAGCTAACAAGTTGGATCACATTGTTCTCAGGAGTCTTTCCCTACCCTGCTTCAGGAGTTTTTATAAGAGATCTAGTAGATGTAATAACAAGTTCTCATTAAATGGTATGTTTATAATTTATTCTGTTTTCTTATTCATGTAAAAATGTTGATGAGATTGGTGAGGTTATCATTTAGGTTGCATACTAAAGTTTCTATTAGCATACTTTTTAAAGCAATACATACAAGAACAGTCAAATATTAGTTTTAGGTTGTCAGATGTTTCTCAAAGGAAAAGAATAATAAATCTTACAACAAAAATTTTTTAAAATACTAATTAAAATGTTGTAGATATTAGCTTGATTTTTATACCACATATGACTAATCAAAGATTTGATTAACCTGTCTGTTTTAATATGAATCAGAAAAGTAGAGAACAGAAAGAGTTCACTGTATTCATTATTTATTTTTTTGCTTTTGGGTTTTTTTTTTGGTGTTTTAATTTTTTTTTATTGAAGTATAGTTGTTCACAATGTTGCATTAGTTTCAAGTGTACAGCAAAGTGATTCAGTTATACATACATACACAAACACATATATATATATATATATATATATATATTCTTTTCAGATTATTTTCCCTTATAGGTTATTTCAAAATAACCTATGCTGTTCAGTAGGCCCTTGTTGGTTATCTATTTTATATATAGTAGTATGTATATGTTAACCCCAAACTCCTAATTTATCCCTCCCCTGCTTCCCCCTTTGGTAACCATAAGTTTGTTTTCTATGTCTGTGGGTCTATTTCTGTTTTGTATGTAAGTTCATTTGTATCATTTGTTAAATATTCCACATATAAGCGATATCGTATATTTCTCTTTGGCTTACTTCAATTAGTATGATAATCTCTAGGTCCATCCATGTTGCTGCAAATGTCATTATTTCCTTCTTTTTTATGGCTGAGTAATATTCCATTGTATAAATATACCACACCTTCTTTATTCATCTGTCATTGGGCATTTAGGTTGCTTTCATATCTTGGCTATTGTAAATAGTGCTGCAGTGAACATTGCGGTGCATGTATCTGTTCGAATTGTGGTTTTCTCCTGATATATGCCCAGGAGTAGGATTGCAGGATCACATGGTAGCTCTATTCTTAGTTTTTAGGGAACCTCAATACTGTTCTCCATAGTGGCTCTACCAGTTTACATTCCCACCAACAGTACAGGAGGGTTCCATTTTCTACACACCCTCTCTAGCTAATTATTAGAGAAATGCAAATCAAAACTACAATGAGATATCATCTCACACCAGTCAGAATGACCATCATCAAAAAGTCTACAAATAGTAAATGCTATATTCATTAAATTTAAGAGATACATTGTCTTCTGACCCACCCACAATGCAAGTAGAAATTTAAGCTAGAGTTCAGTTTTCATTTGAGAACTGCTTTGATAAGATGATTTTATTTTTTATCAATGTCTAGATTCTGTATTCATGTTTTTTTTCCTGTTCCATGCATTTACATAACACATTTCATATCTGAAGAAAAACATACCATTAGAGAAAGAGTCTTTGTATAATCTTTGTATCAATTGGCCAGAAAACAGAGAATTTTAATAAATTCAAATTACTTACATGGTAAGAACAAAAATTTTCTTAAATGAAACTGTAAAAAATTTAATTATATCTCTCACATACTGCTTGGCCCCCATCTGTTATATGGCTAGAAAAACAAGATTTATTTCCAGCCTGATTTTTTTGAATGTGTTTCTCTCCTCCCTCAGCAATATAACAGATTTTCAGGATACAATCTTGTTTAATTCTGTTTTGCCTTTTCCTAACTTTATATTATTCTTTGTAATTTTTTTCATTTTTTTGCCTTTGACATTCATTTAAAATCATTTTCTCTCAGGATTTACATTTAACTCCTTCCTTCTTCCATTTATTGAATACAAAATAATGGGTATCTATTATTTGTCATATACTGTTACGGGTGCAGTGATAGAATCATGGGTAAAATAGTACAAAAACTGAATTTTTAATATATTTATAAAAAGTAAATATGCAGTAATAATATAATCACAGGATTTAGAGTAAAATTGCAGATTCTCTTTTACCAAATTCCTCTTAAATCTCATCCAGAGATCCGTAACCACTTTAAAAAGTTTAATGTACACCTTTCAGACTTTTTCTATACATTTATACAAATATATAACTTATATAGAGAGAAATATAAATTTCCATCTAAGTGGAATCATGATATATATGCTTCTAAAATTTCTTTTTACTCTTATGGGTGTGACATGGCAGTATATCTATTTCAGACCATATATCTCATTTAACTACTACATGAATTTATGTGGAGATGACTTAATTCATTTAACCATTCCCCCAAAATGGTTAGCATTTAAGTTGTTAGTGTTGATAATTTTTTACTAATATTGTTAAGCAATGATGTAATGACTATCTTTATACATATGTGTAGATATTTTAAAAGATATTTTATATAGATAGATATTTGTAGATATTCTTTTGAAGCAGATTCCAAAATTGGACTTTTGTGTCCAGTTTGTAAATCCCATGTTTGTTTTAATATACATAACTCCATAAAAGATTGTACCAGTGTATACTGCTATTAATAATTTTGTTAAATTCCTATGCCTGACTCTCACATACCATCCCAATAGCTGCTTTAATTTTAATGAATCTGAAGGATGAAATATATTGCCATTTTAAGACATATTTTCCTTATTTCTAGTGAGGTAGAGTTGTTACTTTAGTGTTTATCCATTTTTAATCGATTAATTTACTTCTGGCTTACTGAAGTGTAGACATTATTTATGTGTGATGAATATAAAACCTTTATGCATTCTACATGGGGCATCTATTATTTAATATATAATAAATATAATCAAATCCTTTACATTCCTATTAGTTTGCTAGGGATGCTGCATATTAGTTATATTTCTTAGCATATCAGCTACATTTCTATTTTCACTTTTTTTTAGTGGTTGCCCTAGAGTTTGCAGTAAACATATATGCATAAGTATACATAGTAGAATACATTATACCTATTATTATTTTGAACAAGTTATCTGTTAGGTCATTTAAGAGTAAGAAGAAATAAAAGTTTTTATTTTACCTTAATTTATTTATTCTTCAATGCTCTTCTTTTTGGTATGAAGATTTGAGTTTCTGGTATATATTATTTTCCTTCTCTCCAAAGAATTTATTTTCATGTTTCTTGCAGGGTGGGTTTACAGGCAACAAATTCCCTCAATTTTTCTTTGTTTGAGAAAGTCTTTATTTCTCCTTGGTGAGCCTATGCCTCTGGACTGTGAAATTTCACAGGTGTTTCTCTTTTTTTTCTTCCTCCGTAGGTAGGAGAGAATGACTGTAGGGGGGCTGGAGTTCAGTATTTCCCTTCTCCCAGGCCAGTTAGGCTCTGATATTGCCCCAGCGGGTTAGGATCTGGTTAACTTGTTTCTTTGGATGTCAGGCCTTAAGAATAGAGTGCTCTGGCATATTACAAAACAGTTTCTTTTCCCCTTCCTCTGCCAGAAGCATGAGGGGATTTTTCTTTGATATTTGCTGTGAGAACCTGGTTAATGTCCTGGAGGTAAAACTCATAAAAATGTGCCCCCCCCCCCAAGTACTGAGCCCCCCTGGAGATTTTAACTTGCAGATTTGTCCACTCTGAGCCTCTAGTAATTCGTCAACCACAGTTCTTTTTTCCTACCAGAATGTGGTTCCCAGAGAGATTTCAGCTCATGAGTTTCTATTCAGGTGAGTTGTGATTCTCTGTATTTGCCTGTTTATCTCTCTAGTTTTGGGAGCAGCAGTTTGCCTTGTGACCTCACTTCTTTAATGGCTCTAAGAAGAGTTGAATTTTCAGCTTGTTCAGCTTTTTACTTGTTATAATGGATTGGCAACTTCCAAACTCATTACATGCAGAAACAGAGCCTATATCATACTTTAAATCCTCAGAGTTGAGTCTTTCATAAAATGTTGATTGATAGAGTGAGCTCCTGACAAGGTAGGTTTGTTAACCATAACCTAAGCTTCCAGAAAGAACAATGAAAAAAGAAGGAAAGAAGCAGCAGACAATTGTGTCAGGCAGGAGCAACCTCCTCAGACAGAAAAGGAATTGCTATTTTGTCAGGATGGCAGAAGGAGCTTGAAGTTTGGGGTTCTCTGAGAACCTACGTGTCACCATTTTAATACCCAGGATGCCACTGTCTTCCAACCATTGTTCTGATTGTCCCATAAGAGCCCAGATGATATTTCAAATTAAATTGAAATTAAATTGAATAATTTAACAATTTACAAAAAAAAATTATGATTGATTTTTTTTTAGTTATTTCAGCACTGTGAAAGCAAGAGATGAGAAAGTTTTTAGTAAAGTCACAGAAAGTCCCTGGTTCTTCATCCATGATTTGAGTAATGCAGAGCACCAAATTTGTCAGTCTGTTACTTTAATCTCTCCAGTATACAGAGGAAGAGCTTTATGTCTTTTTTATTGTGCGTAGGCAGCAGTTACAAGATCTCAGAAGTCTTGCCTTCAGTCTATACTTTATTCTAGGGAATTATATTTGATAATTTAATTAACTATTTTATGTCTGCCAATTATGGGTTGCCAGAGTTGCATGACCACATATTAGTGAGATTTTCACTAATGTCAGATAACCATTTGCTAATTCTCATTTCCTTCAAATTCTGCTTTCTGCTAAAACTACTGGTAATAATTACTACATGAGTGAATTTTCTTTATTTCAAGTGGCACAACCTATTATAGGTAGTTTAAACACAAAATAAAGTCATTTTCAGATCAGATTGTATGTCAGGACTAGACAATCAAGTTTGGAGGCATTGTAAGGAGCAACACTGACAAATTATTTCACGGAAGCAATCCATTGAAGCCCCACTGTTGCCACCTGAGAACACAGTCACCAGAGTACACCTCTGTATTCTGGGCTCTTGATGTTTAAAGTTCTACCTCTTCTCTCACTGAAGACTAGACATCTCTGTCAATCCCTTGTTAGAAAGTGGTGATTGCTTCCTCATATTATCTACTTTTGAATCAAGGTCTCACAGGGGTGTGTATCTGAATGGCAGAGCCTGCAACACGTACATGACTGAAAGCTGGAGAAGTGAGTTGGGGATTTCTGCTTTGGGGATACAGATTCAGAGGCAAAAACTCTCCAAGCATAAAAGAGATGTGCAAAAGGTTTAAGGCAGCCGAAAAGCATAATATTTGTCTCCTGTATGTACCATTTTCTAACACAAAATTAATTATTCAAAGTAATATGTTTTCATCATGACTTTCCTGTACATCTTTCCCCCTTCTGCACCCCTGGAATTTGTAGAGATCTTTCTTTTTTCTTGATGAGAAGAGGATAAGAATTAATTTATCCCTAAGATTGTTCACCACCTTCATCTTATTTGTTGCAGTAAGTCCACTTTCTTTCTAAAGGTATTCTTAAAATTTTAGACTTCCCTCATCCATTTTGGATTAGTTATTTTTCAGGCTTACTGCCCAGCTGTCTTTCCTCACATTTCTTCCATTTGCTCCTGTGGTTTAGTTGCCCTATTTCTTGGATTTTATGTACCTTCTATCTTGGATTTCTTTTGTTTTTATAGAATGTTCTCAATAAATTTCCTCAGAAAGAGTGCATGGGAGGAAAACTACGTTCTTCCATGCCTGAAAATCATTTCATATTTCCCTTTAACTTGATTAAAAGTTTGGCTTTGTATAGAATTCTAGATTCAAAATTATCTTCCTTCAGAGCTGCAAGAGAAGAGAGACAAACAATGTAGAAAAATGAAAACAGGAGGATATTATACGCAGGTATACCTTGGAGATATTTTGGGTTCAGTTCCAGACCACCATAATAAAGCAAATATCACAGTAAAAGAAGTCCCATGAATTTTTTGGTTTTCCAGTGCATATGAAAGTTATGTTTACACTATGCTGTATTCTGTTAAGTGTGCAATAGCATTATGTCTAAAGAATATATACATACCTTAATTTTAAAATATTGCTAAAAAATGCTAATCATCATCTGAGCCTTCAGCTTCAGCAAGTCATAGTAGCAATATCAAAGATCACTGATCACAGATCACCATAACAAATGTAGTAATAGTGGGAAAGTTTGAAATATTGTGAGAATTGCCAAAATGTGACACAGGGACATGAAGTGAGCAAATGCTATTGGGAAAATGGTGCTGATAGGCTTGCTCAGTGCAGGGTTGCCGCAAACCTTGGGTTTGTAAAAAACATAGTATCTGCAAAGTGCAATAAAACGAGGTATGCTGTACTGATTTCACATACTTTTTATCATCCACAATCCCATAGTCTTGTTCCTTCTTTTTTCCTTATAGGGTACAGCCATCTTCCTTCTTCCACCTCCCACAGCAAATATAAAGTCCATTCAGTGTTCTTCAGCTAGGGTCAGTGCTTGGTTAGGAATTAGGGCTTCAACTCAAGAAGCAGAACCAGTTAGATAAATTTATATACACATACATACCTATATATACATACACATATTTATTGCAGGTAACTGGCTTACACAATCACAAAGGCTGGTTAAGCAGTCTTTTTAAAGCTGTATCTGTCTCCACATCTGATACTGGAGCTTGAAGTTCATAGTCAGGCAATTAGGAAGGGAAAATCACAAGCATGAGCTGGAACCCCATGAGAATGTGCTGAAACCCCAGAAAGATGAACTGAAACTCATGTTCATTCTTGCCGCCTCTGACTTGGTGAAAAGTGTATACAGTAGAAGTCATTATTGCAGAGCTAAACACACACCTTGCCAAGGAAGCAGAAAAAAACTGAAGGTGAATCTAGAAAAGGTAGAGAATTGCAGGTTACAATCCTGCTTCCTGCCTTTGAGATGAGTCAGCCAATCAGCAGCAATGTGGGTCAGTGACAAAATACCTGCTTCATTTTTCTAGTTCTTCCAGATCTTGTGAGAATCTTCTTGTGGCTCACCCTAATTGGAAACTTACAAAAGGGAATACTGGGTAACGTAGTTTTCGACTTAGGCAAGTGACCCATTACAAAGCCATCACAGTTCCCCCAAAATGATAAATAGTTTATCCTGAGATTTTATCCACTACAGCTAGAAAAAAATCTTTAGCAAGGGGCCATCAATATGATCTCTCCATATGTCTAACAGAATAGTTAAGCCAAAAATGACAGTGATAGGATTTTCTATATGGATCTGTTTAAGTCTGGCTTTTAAAATATCTGCCAGTGGAAATCCTTTTTGTTTAATCCTAGTTTTATATCAGTAACTTTTGAATCATACAGCTTCCATTGGCTCAAAACCTTGAGCAGAACCATGATGTTAGCATATACATAGTTTTTCTCCTTTTTACTTGCTGTGGTAGAAGAACCATCTTCTGATTTATCTAAAAGTGTCATCACATTATTATCTGATAATTTAAAATCACAGTAAATTATAATCTCTTTAGTTAGGATACTAGCCCTGATTTCTCCTGCTCTGATGGTATCATAAGCACTAAGACTTTACAGAAGCATTAATAATCAAACTCACAGCTGGGTCTTGTCTACACAACCAGAGACTAATGAAAGTGAATTAAAGCTGAATGCAATGGTTGGAATGGTTCTGGAATCATTCTGCTACTGCTTATATAGCCAGGGCCATTACATGGTGCTCCAAATGTGTAATCCAAAATGGAAGGGAAATGAGATTCAGCTGGTCTTCAAGAGACACAGGGGACCTGATGAAAGCATTGTAAACAAGCCAGTGGACTCCATCTATCACAAATTGTAAGACATTTTTTATTAAAACAAAGGCCCTGGCAGAGAAAGTGCCAAAATGCTGTTCTTTAATAATGAGATGGAGCTGATAGTTTGTTCAATTTACACATCAATTTGTTCAGAAGCTTTTTTTGAAAGGCAAGAATGTTTGAATACTAATCACTTATATTTGAAAGGTGCCTAAATCTCCAGCCAGAGTGTATTGTGAAGAGATTAAAATGTTCTTAATTTGGTAAAGGCTGAATTTACAGCAGTGAATTTGGAAAGCTAAAATGTAATCTCCTATGGATAAGGCTGTCATTGAAATATCAACATGATCATTTTAAGGCCTTGACTTGTCACATCTTGCATTGGTTTTCATAACAAACATATTTTCTTCCCTCTTTTTTAATTCTGAGAATTATGGGCACCACCCCCAACCAAATAGGTTTTAGATAAATTTAATTTTACAAAAAATAACTTGTATGCTTTTATCAAAGTGATTTTATGGCTCAGTCTCTCAAGAGATAACTATTTTAGTTGGTATTATGAAGCTAAATTTCTTGGAAAGCCTCTTTGAATACACTAAAATAGTAACTAATATATTCATTTTAAGAGCAAACCAGGTGTTGAGCTGTATTCAAAACAGGTAGCAGAGAATGGGAACTCGAGTATATTTACCCCCATCAGACTAATTAGAAACTATATGTATTTTATTTATTTCAGTATTTTTATGGATAACTCTTTCTTGTAAATTAGTGACTCAGGTGGATGCTAGGTCTCTAGAGGTGGTTCAGGATGTCACCAAATTTAATTCAAATTTTACTAAATACATTTATACTATTAAAAATGTAATCTAAAATATAAATGTGCTGTGTAGCATAGTTTAGCATATTAAAGATGGTCAGTATGCTAATTTTATGTTGGATTTCTTCATATTTACGCAGTTTTCAAGGAGAAAATCTTTTCTTGCCAATTCTTCCTAACTGAAGAATATCCTAAGATTGCAAGATAAACTATTAAAAACATTCTACCATAATCACCCACTTGTCCACATGAGTAGGTCCAAATTTTAAATGCCTGTGTTCATCAAAAACTAACCTTGTCATTTCATTTACTTTCTAATAAGTAAATATTATCCATTTATCCTACATTGTTAAATAATATTAATAAAATTCTGCTTTTTTTCTCTTGATTTTTGGGATCCCACTTAACATTTCTTATAAAAAAGGATTTATGCTGCTGGGAACTGAAAATTTATGTTTTAAACTCTTTTAATGTTGACAAGTCAGTTACTCCTCTTTAAGCTCAAGGGCATGAAAAAGCCTCTCTTCCTGATTCCTTATGCCTTTGTTGCACTGGTTATACCCTCTGTAGTAGACTGTAGCCCTTTACATCCATTATAGCTATCTAATAGTAGGCCAAATAACCAGGGCTAGCAAATCAGTTCAGAATAACTGAGAGCTTTAGTGAGGCGGGGAGGCCATATTAACTTGAAAGCTCTTTTGCATAGGTATCCATCCAGTGCCTACAAAAAAAACAGGAGTTTGGGAATTGCCCCCTCCATGATGCAGGTGTGCAAATGGTTATCAGCTGCCACTTGAGTCACACAAAATACCAACTGCTTTTCTGGATCTTACTCTCAGATAAATGAAGCCATAAGGACCTTGAGAAGGGATTCAAACCCTTCCAACCCCAGGACCTAGATAAAAATCCATTGCTTCTAGGGAAGGGTAGAGCAAAAGACTTCTCCCTTAGGGGAGAAGAAGGAAAATCACTTGGTCCCAGGCTCTGGCATCAACACAAAACAGAAGTCTGCTCAGTTAGAGCAGAAGCAGGAAGTCTCACACCCAAGACCTAACACAGATACAGGTAGATCTTAGCTGTCAAATAGAGGAGGAGCAAAAATGCTTAAAAGGCCTCATATCCAAGGCCCAGAACAGGCCCACACAATATTGAAGCTGAACAACTTCAACAGAACTGGGTAGTTCCTTGCTGCACCATCATGAGCCCAGCAGTCTATTAAAGAAGAATTAGAAAATGCCGTCTCTGTGGCACAGACATTCAGGACCTATTGAAAGCCAAGGGTGAAGTAGAAACACTGATAAAAATGCACTGGTATCTCAGGCCTTATACTAAGCACAAGATAATAGAAGCCTATGACTGGAGAAATTTGAAACCTATGAGGCACAGACAGCTATGGGACAATATTGAAGAATCTAACATAGATGTGATTAAAATCTAAAAAGACCAAGAGAGAAAGAACAGGACAGAAGGAATATTTGAAGAAGTAATGGCCAAGAATTTCTAAAATTAGTGAAATAAAATATTGAAGCGTAGAACAAATTAAAAAAAACAACACAGCACCTAGACACATTATAGCCAAACTTCTGAACACCAAAAATAAAGAAAATACCTTGAAAATATACAGAGGAAAAAAAGGAATTATTAGATTCAGAGAAACAGGAATGGAAAAAGGTATTCCATGCAAATGGAAATCAAAAGAAAGCTGGAGTAGCAATACTCATATCAGACAAAAGACTTTAAAATAAAGACTGTTGTAAGAGACAAAGAAGGACACTACATAATGATCAAGGGATCAATCCAAGAAGAAGATATACCAATTGTAAATATATATGCACCCAACTTAGAAGCACCTCAGTATATAAGACAAATGCTAGCAGCCAAAAAAGAAGAAATTGACAGTAACACAATAATAGTGGGGGACTTTAACACCCCACTTACATCAATGGACAGATCATCCAGACAGAAATCAATAAGGAAACATAGGCCTTAAATGACACATTAGACCAGATGGACTTAATTGATGTTTATAGAGCACTCCATCTGAAAGCAGCAGAATGCATATTCTTTTGTGCACATGGAACATTCTCTAGGATAGATCACATGCTGAGCCATATAGCAAGCCTCGGTAAATTTAAGAAAATTGAAATCATATCAAGCATCTTTTCTGACCATAATACTATGAGATTAGAAATCAACTATAATAAAAAAAAAACAAACTGTAAAACACAGAAATGCATGGAGGCTAAACAATATGCTACTAAACAACCAAGAGATCAATTAAGAAATCAAAGAGGAAATCAAAAAATACCTACAGACAAATGAAAATAAAAACACATGATCCAAAACCTATGGGATGTAGCAAAAGCAGTTCTAAGAGGGAAGTTTATTGCAATACAGTCTTACCGCAGGAAACAAGAAAAATATCAAATAAACAACCTAACCTTACACCTAAAGCAACCAGAGAAAGAAGACCAAACAAAACCCAAAGTTAGTAGAAGGAAAGACATCATAAAGATCAGAGCAGGCAGAAATAAATGCAATAGAGACAAAGAAAATAAAAGATCAGTGAAACTAAAAGCTGGTTCTTTGAAAAGATTAGCAAAATTGATACAACTTTAGTGGATTCATCAAGAAAGCACTAGGAAAGATAAAATTAAGGGTAAATATAGAAGACTTTTTTCTTTTAATTACTCTGAAAGATAATTAACAATTTAAAGTTTAAGGAGAACGGTGTATTTGGGGGTTATATAGCATCAGTGACTGGGTTTCTTATTTAGTAAGCAACATTAGTAAGAGGTAAAATGTATTTGCTGGTTGTCCCATCCCATGTAATTGCCCCAAATTTCAAATCCTGATCCAGGCCTTGAATTTTTTTTTTTTAATTTTTATTGGAGTATAGTTGATTTACAATGTTGTGTTAGTTTCTGCTGTACAGCAAAATGAGTCAGTTACACGCACACATATATCCACTATTTTTTAGATTCTATTCCCATATAGGTCATTACAGAGTATTGAATAGAGTTTCCTGTGCTATACAGTAGTTATCTATTTTATATATAGTATTGTGTAAGTTTATCAATCTTTTTTTTATTTATAAATTTATTTTATTTTTGGCTGCATTGGGTCTTCGTTTCTGCATGCGGGCTTGCTCTAGTTGCGGCAAGTGGGGGCTACTCTTCATTGCAGTGCACAGGCTTCTCATTGAGGTGGCTTCTCTTGTTGTGGAGCACAGGCTCTAGGCATGCAGGCTTCAGTAGTTGTGGCACATGGGCTCAGTAGTTGTGGCTCGCGGGCTCTAGAGTGCAGGCTCAGTGGTTGTGGCGCACGGGCTTAGTTGTTGTGCAGCATGTGGGATCTTCCAGGACCAGGGCTCAAACCTGTGTCCCCTGCATTGGCAGGTGGATTCTTAACCACTGTGCCACCAGGGAAGCCCTATCAACCAATCTTTATTTGACGTATGAATGATTACAGTCTTAACTACTCTTTCTAGTACTTCCTCCCCTAAAAATTACTAACATTAGGACATCTTCAATATAGTGTGTTAAATTGTTCTGGATAATTATAAATTGCAAGTTGTTCCATACTTGATTATGACAGCATGCTGACGAATTCAAATATCCCTGTGGCAAAAACATACATACATATTGAACACCATTTTATAAAAATCCATATTGTGCCTGATGGGACTCTGAGATAGGAATGGAAAAATGGGGGCGAGCGCGAGCCTGCGGCCAGTGGCCTGCTGAGCATCACCAGACTGGGGGCCAGGGCCCCCAGTCACTGCAGCCATTGGGGGCGGACAGGCAAGGAAACACCTGGTGTGAGCACCCTCTCCTGTGCACCGAGCTAGCCTGGGGGTCGCGGGACTTCCTGGGACGGGCACTGGCACCCGCTCCCCCAGCCTTGGCCCCACTGCACCACATGCAGATGTGTGGCTGTGGCACTCCCATTTGGGTGCTGGGACCCTAGAGGAAGAGGAGCCGAGTGTGCGAGAATGTGTGTGTATGTTAAAAACAAAAAAGAAAAGAAATGGAAAAAATGTATTTGCCAAGCCTGTTATAGTATATCCATCCAACTTGCCCTGTTGTACTTCATTTGTACAGTCTTTATCCTGTGAGTACAGCTGAAGTAATGGGAACCACCATGATTCATCCGCATAGTCTACTCTGTCTCTAGAAGATGCCTTGAGTTCTGGTACCACAGGACTGTTAGAGAGTTTTTGGAATCAGTACTCTACTTTCAAGCATTTGCCCAATTAGGGCAGTTATCTCGTGTTCCCTCCTGGGAATCCGTATTTCTTACAAGGAAATTGGAATAAGGTCATTAGCATGTTTCCAGGGAAATCAGGAGCCCCTTCTTCACTTGCCAGTGTGGAGTAATGCACATATCTCTGCTTCCTTCCTCCATCTTTCCCTCCTTTTCTCCTTCTCCTCCTTCCTCTTTCCCTCTCTCTGCCTCTCTCCCTTAGTCTCTGTCTCTCATCATTCTAGTCCAGTGGATAAACTTTGAGATGTCAGTCTGAAGATCACTGCCAGACATGGGAAAATCTCACCAGTTTTTAATATCCAAGTGATATACATGCATGAAGCTATGGCTTTGTCCTTGACTCTCTTTTCCTCTGTAAGTAGAAGGATTAAATGATGCATTTTTTGTAACATATTTTTTATTTTTCTTTCTCTCTGCTAAACATTAACGTCTTTCATAAATGCTGGTAAAATTTTCTTTGACAAGTTTAAGCTATTATTTGCACTTAGTAACACACTTTCAAATGCATTTTTGTCACAGAAATGTGGTTTTGCTTTAGAGAGACCATGAGTCCTAGTGATCAGGGGCTTAGATCAGGACCCCAATTTCGTACTCCTAGCTCTTTTTGGAGCATTTTTAAGCAGTTTTAGTCCGCATTTATTATTTGTCTGCCTTCTGCCAAAAACTGTAGAAACTGTTTTCAACAATTTATTTAACCCCCAGGACACCATAGAAAGTAGTCCATGTTGTGATCTCCATTTTACAATTGAAATTGAAGCTTGGATGAATTAAATAAGTTTCCTAAGATTACACAGCTAATAAATGATTTTAGGGGAAAAATGCCTTTTTTTTGTCATCAAAAATCAATTTACCTTTCTCTAATAATAGCCCTCACTTTTCAGATCATGTGCTTTTTAAGCTCTACAAGCTTGTGGTCATCTTGGCTGGATTGTACTCTGAGAGAACATGGAGCTTTAACCATTTTCCACCAAATAAATAAAATCATAGCATGAAAGAGAACATGCCAAATGGTAAAGAAAATTCAGTCCTGTTAACACTGTTTGATCCCTGAATTCAGTTCTACCTGAATCCAGATTCCCCTGGTCTTTTTTTAGCTTTATTAAATACAATTGACAAATGAAAATTGTTTATATTTAACATGCGTAATGTGATGTTTTGATACACATATATATGGTGACATTATTTCCACAATCAAACTAATTAACATATCCATTACTTCACATAGGTACCTTTTTTGTTGTTGTTGTGAGAACATTTCAGATCTCTTAGCAAATTTCAAGTATATAATACAGTACTGTTAACTATGGTCACCATGCTGTACATTAGATCTCCTAAATTCATTTCTTACAAACGAAACTGTGAAAATATGGTAAATATACAATGGCATATTATTCAACCTTAAAAAAGAAGGAGATCCTGCCATTTGTGACAATATGGGTGAACCTGAAGGACATTATGCCTAGTAAAATAAGTCAGAGGAAGACAAATACTGTATGACTTCATTTATGTGTGGAATCTAAAAAAGCCAAATTCATAGAAGCAGAAAGTAGAACCATGGTTGCCATGGGCTAGGGGTGGGGGAAATAGATGTTGATCAAGGGGAATAAAGTTTCAGTTATACTGAAATTTTTCAATTATTTGAACAAACAGATTTCTAAAAACTGCTTAGGCTACTTTAAACTGTGTTTTCTATCACTTGTAATGATACAGTATTGGAGCCAGGACTTGAACCCAGATTTTCAGGACTCCAAAATTTTTGCTATAATCCATATGCTGTAGTGCCTCTCAATGGGTGTTACAGTGAGGACAGAGGCGGAACTTCAAGGGAACCTTCACCAATATCTAGTGACTTACAAGTAAAAGATACTCTGTAATTTCCTTCTCTATTAATAATGAGAAAATTGTCTTTTACAAATTCAAATGCATCCAATGTGACAATTTATTGAGGAAGTGCAAAATTATTAGATATCTTTCTCAGAGAGATGACCTATGAGTGACTTTTTTATTACAAATGCCATCATACATTTTCTGTAGATTTGAGGCATATTTTGCTTAAGAGTCTCCAATAAAGGGAGATCTCAATGTCATTCTCATCTTTTTCCAAAAACAATCCTCTGATATGTCTCCATTTTTTCCCTAGGTCGAATTATGTAAATGTTTCTTAAAGGGAGTTACACATATGGCCCATTTGTTTTACTTCTTTCTAGTGCCAAGTAAATATATTCTAGTGATGGGACAAATGACTCTTTTTTCCTCCCCTCCCCCTACTAAAAGGAAGTCACTTGATTCAAACTCTGGACCTGACCATGCATCTAAACCATGAGGATAAATTGGAACCAAAGGAAAAAAGACTGCTCTCAAATACACAGCCTTTAACAAAGTTGATGAAAGATTCCTTTTTCACTTGGCAAGTGGAGAACTTGCTACTTACTATGCTGGATGAAAACATAGTGTGTGTTGATATTTGAGTGATACTCATACTTACTGACTCTGAAATGAATAAAGTTCCTGTGATTTTTTTGCCATGTGCCCATTTAAAGACATTCATGCATTAGTGCCCTTGGCACAGAAATACCCAATAGCGAACCTTGTGCCTCATGCGCTATACCTACCTTAGGCACACTGCTAGACTGCTCCTGTGTATGGCTTCTCTGAAGTTAGTGCCAGCTACTTAGTGGGCAGTGAGTAAACACAGGAATAATTCTGTCTGAAAACAAGGCAGCAACATAAAGCAGCATAAATATTGGGCTGGCCAGAAAGTTCATTCAGTTAGTGAATACGCTGTTCAATAAAGTTCTTGGTGAAAATGAAAAATGTGTCTTTTATTTTTACTTAAAACCAAACGAACTTTTTGGCCAGCACAATATAAAGTTGAGAGCTCTCAGAGAAAAGCCCCAAGACATGGAACTGCCTGATAAAACAGACTTAACAACTACCTTTGATTTCATTTGTATTTTTTGTCTTCAGACCACCAAATTTCAGCACCTCATTGCTGCTTTGAGCATCAGTTCTACCTCCGAGTAGGCTGAGGGGATCTTAAATTGTATTTTTCACAGTTAAAGACTAAATTTCACCTTGATGTTCCTTGAGCATGATAACAGTTCTTTATCTAGGTCAGTTTGAGGTATGGGAGTTGGGAGAGAGTAGAGGGAAGCTACAGAAACTTTGCAGGGTGGAATAGAGGCAAGAGGCCAAGACTTGCTTATGCAAAAGACCAATGGACACTTAATTGCCTGGAGACTTGTTCCTCAATATTAACTTTGTACCCTTACCTAGGGGAAAAGGAGAATGGCACTTATTCATTGGCCTATTTATTGAGAGTCTCCTATGAGCAGTCACTAAAGTATAGGTAGTAGGGTGGAGGTTTAGAGCTCTAGAGTGGAAAAGAAGAAGAAAAGCTCAAAACAATATTAAAATGTGGTCTGTATCCCTAAGAAGTAACAATGAAGTAAGAAAGTGGAACATCAATAAATTTTCAAAGAATCAGTTGTGCAGCAAACATTCAGTTTGTTAAGTGTCTTCTGTCAAGGGTTGGCCAGGACTGGATCTTCTGTAGAATTACATAGTTTCAAATCCCATCATGGCTGTGGACCTTAGAAGGATGAGTCTGAACATCAAACAATTCACTGTGTTGTTCAGGTTCTGATGGTATTATGTATATAAAAAGTCTGTGAGTAAAAAGAAAGGAGATGGAGGTAGTATGGCCACAGGAAGGATGAATTATCTAATGACCTTTCTTGGGTGAAGCTGTTGAGATGCTGAGCATGCTAAGAATAGTACATGCTAGTAATCTGCAGTTCATTCCACAAAAAATAAGTAATTTCTTATTAGAAAGTAACTTTAAATACAGTGCTAACCTTTAGGAAGGTCATCTTTGTTAATTCACAACAAATAAAAACACAAGCCATGACCATTCAGCACTTATAAAGTCTAAGTAATCTCAAATAAAATTACTGATTAGCCGAATGCTTAAGCAATTTTGGATTGCTGGAGTGAATCAAAGAATACTTATAATGTAAGCTCATTATTTTCACAAGAGAGAGGTGCTGATTTAATTCAAGTGTTCTCCAGTTCATTTAAATCTCACCTTCTTTTCTTACTTTGGATTACTAGATGCTTCTGCTAATCCCATTTGGTAAACTGCATCTAGTCTTGTAAATTTAACCTTTTTGTCAACTGCCTTTGCTATTAAAAATTCTATAACTATAAATCACTTGAATCATGAGGAATCATTAAAAATGTTTTGCCCTTAAAAGTACCTCTTCTCTCCATCTATAGTATCTCACAATATACAAAATAAGTTAGAAACTTATATATGATTTTAATATTTTTGATGGTTTATATATGATGGATTACATGTGATTTTATATTTATGATGGTTACTAAGTATGATATAATTCATTCCAGGTTTAATAGATATCATGGCTCAGTTTTATAGCTTGGGATTTTTATGGGAGATTTGGGGGAAAACTTTAATCTCTTATCCTGCCATGTAATATTTCCCTGATTATGGCAAAGAGGATATTTTAAATTACAAACATTGCTCTAAGAAAGAGTTCCCCTTTTTTCTGTAAAATACATGGAAGTTCACATGGAGGAATGTTGGATATTTGGATGTATCTCCTGGCTTTAAGATTCTCAGTTCCGGAATCCCATGATTACTCTATCTAAATCCATTTGGGAAAATACCTATTTCTCTGTTTAAGAAATTACTTAGGACTTTACAGTAAACAACATTGTGACAGTGTATTAATTTTACCACTTGCCTTACCTCTGTTCTCTTAGACCATAGACAAGTTGTAAATATAGACTGGCACATTGAGTTCAATTGTTTAGGCAGATAGAGGTTATGATCCACCCTCTCCTCATTTTGTCTGCCCCCACCATATCAAAATAGCAACAACTTGGGGCCTGAAGCTGCGTGGATCATTGAATTTGCTACTGCTAGGCAGAGATGCTGGAGAACGTCATGAATAATAGCTGAATATGGTTTACATGTTCTTTTTAATATGAAGTAATAAGAAATATAAATCCTTTAATTGTTTCCTATCTATTAGTGTCCTGAAATTTTTGATTCACAGCAAGTAGAAAAATCGGTGAGGTTTGTCCCAGAATGAGGAGCAGCTTTGAAACAAAGGTTAAAATCCCAAATGAGTGTCTTTCAATAATGTAATTCTGTTGTTATAACCACTGCTTTGCCTCATAAGAATACAGTTATTCACTAAGGTTCTATAGAAGAGAGAAAAATAAATGTATAAATGTTTAGATTTATCCCATTTCATACCTCATCTAACATGGTTTGTTCTCAAATTACTATTAACATGGTGTTTTTGCTAGCACTCTTTCCCCAAGAGATTGAATTGTAGAGGTAACACTGATTGGAATGAATTTCCATTTTAATGTAAGAACAGATTCTTGGATCTTATAATTAATAATGGTCCAATGTACACTGAGTCTGCACCAAAACAAAGGAAAAAAAGAAAAAAATGCAGTCTTGGGGAGACTTAGGCTTCAAAATTTTTTTTTTCTATTTCAATCACCTGAAATTTTCAGCCAGAAGGAGAATTTTATTAAGATCTGAGTTATCTCTCATTTGATCTGGCCATCTATATACCAGTGTCACTTCAAATATCCATTTCATTTTGAGTATTTAGGTTTTGTTTACATGTACATGACAAAATTTAGGACATTGTTAAAATATTAAGCTGGCTGGCTTTACATCATAGCATAGTTGATTTGATCTATTGTGTTGTTTAATTTGACCAAAAACCAAACTATTAAAAACAAGCATGTCTAGAGTAGCTTTTAATTTTCTCAGAAAACTTGACTATTTTCATGAAATTGCAGAAACTTGCAATATTCTTTCACACCTCACTTTTCTCATTTAAAAATGAGCAAAGGGGGCTTCCCTGGTGGCGCAGTGGTTGAGAGTCCGCCTGCCGATGCAGGGGACACGGGTTCGTGCCCCAGTCTGGGAAGATCCCACATGCCGCGGAGCGGCTGGGCCCGTGAGCCATGGCCGCGAGCCTGCGCGTCCGGAGCCTGTGCTCCGCAACAGGAGAGGCCACAACAGTGAGAGGCCCGCGTACCGCAAATAAAAAAAAAAAAGAGCAGGCTATTTATAGACATGTTTTTAATAGTTCACTGACGAATAGAAGTAACTTTTTAAAATTATTTATTTATGGCTGCGTTGGGTCTTCGTTGCCGCGTGCAGCCTTTCTCTAGTTGCAGCGAGTGGGGGGCTACTCTGTTGTGGTGCGAGGGCTTCTCATTGCGGCGTCTTCTCTTGTTGCGGAGCACAGGCTCTAGACGTGCGGGCTTCAGTAGTTGTGGCCCGCGGGCTCTAGAGCACAGGCTCAGTAGTTGTGGCGCATGGGCTTAGTTGCTCCGCAGCATGTGGGATCTTCCCGCACCAGGGCTCAAACTCGCGTCCCCTGCATTGGCAGGCGGATTCTTAACCACTGCGCCACCAGGGAAGCCCTCACTTTTAAATTATGAGGCAAAATGTGAAATTAATATATGAAATTTGATTTTTTAAGTGGTTCATTTTTCTCAAATATAATTATAAAAATCAACCTGGTTTGAAAGTAGCAAGTGCCTTTTACCATCCTAAGAATGGACATTTTGGAAAGCCTTTGTATGTTCTTGATTGGTACATCAAAGATTACTGAGGTCTGCAGAATAGTGATATATTAAATTATGTATTACCTTCACCATTTTCCAGCTTTATTGAGATATATTTGACAAATAAAAATTATATATATTTGAAGTGTACAACATGATGTTTTAATATATGTATACATTGTGAAATGATTCCCATAATCAAGTTAATTAACATATCCATCACATCACATAGTTACCATTTTTTTGTGATAAGAATACTTAAGATCTACTTTCTTAGCAAATTTCAAGTATACAATACCGTATTATTATTAGCTATAGTCACCATGCTGTACATTAGATCTCCAGAATTTACTCATCTTATAACTGGAAGTTTGTAGCCTTTGACCAGCATCTCCCCATTTCCCATACCCCCCAGCCCCTGGCAATCACGATTCTATTCTTCACTCCTGTAAGTTCAACTTTTTAAAGATTCCATGTATAAGTGAGATCATAAAATGTTTGTCTTTCTGTGGCTGGCTTATTTCACTTAGCATAATATCCTCCAAGTTCATCCATCTTGTCACAAATGGCAAGATTTTCTTCTTTCTTATGCCTGAATAATAGTCGTGTGTGTGTGTGTGTGCGCGCGCACGCGCGTGCGTGCATGCATGCCCACACATGCGTACGCATAGGCATACACCAGATTTTCCTCATCCATTCATCTTTCTGTGGACACTGATGTTGTTTTCATATCTTGGCTACTGTGAATAGTGTTGAACTGAACACAGGTGCGTAGATATTTGAGATACTCATTTCATTTTCTTGGATTATATACCCAGAAGTGGGATTGCTGGATCATATGGTAGTTTTGTTTTTAAGTTTTTGCGGAATATCCGTACTGTTTTTCATTATGGTTGTTCCAATTAACCATCACCATTGAACCTAAAATTGTGTTGCTTAACTGTGTCTTTGTTTAAATACTTATATTCCATCTTGTCTCAATAAAATTTTAAGAGGAAATATCAGTATGATTTACATTGAAATATTTTTTCAGAGTGCTTCAGAAGGCTATATATTGGTAAATGTACCAAAAATCTGTTTATTTGTTAACAAATATTACTTGACGACCTATTATGTACAAGAAACCATGCTAAGTGAAGGAAATGTAGTAGTGAATCAAGCAGATGTGGTTCCTGCTCTCACAGAATAAAAGGCAAAAACATAATAGCTATCAAATGAAAAAATCTTTATAAATAGTGGTAAATACTATGAAAGCAATGAAAAAATGGAGAAAAATGGAAAAAATGGAGAAAATGAAAAACAGCTACTTTATATGAGAAAAAGCCTCTGAGGAGTGGATGTTTAAGCTGAGAATTGAATAATTAGAAGGTGATAACCATGTGAAAACTGGAGTGAAATGAATGATAAACAAAAGAACTCAGGAAAGAAAATTGTGGCACGGGCATAGTGATCAATGAAGGTGTATTAAATGATAAGGATGAAGAAATAGATCATGGTGAGAGCAAGAAGGATCAGGAGATGCAGGAAGTCATTGGAATTTTTATTCCCAGTGTAATGGAAGCCTTTAAGGGGTTTTAAGTAGCAAAGGGATAGGATCTTTTTTACATTTTAAGATGATATATAGGGAAAGATTAGAGGTGGCAAGGGGACCAGTTGAGGAGTGGCTGCAGAAGTTCAGATGAGAAATGATATAATTGATAAATGTGGTAGCTATGGACATAGGAAGGTAGAGATGTTCATAATATACTTTAGAGGTAGATTAAAACTTGATGACAAATTGGATGTAGAAGTAAGCAGGGGTTGGCAACAAACTAGAAAAAAGTAGACTTCTGCCTTAAGAAACTAGGTATATGGTGGAACATTTACTGATATGTGGGTATTTGAATGAAAATGAAGTGTTCTCTTTTGCATGTTGAGTTTGACAGATTTGAAGTGTTAAATTATAAATGCTATGAATTCATGTGAAAATGGGAATTTTGAACCCAGAGGAGTGACTTGGGCTACAAATATATATTATTATCAATATGTAGATTTTATTTGAAGGAATTCTCTTTTCTACTGATAATATGATTGTGTGTTCATGACTAGGTACACTTCTGCTGAAGGACATGAGGCATAAACTCCTATTTCCAGTTGTTTATCTTTTTATTTGTTTATCTTTTTATTAATCTTTTCTATAACCACCCTTACCAGTCTTTTTATATTACTGAATATACTGTGTACCTCACTTCTGTATCAGCCACCTAGAAGTCAACAGCCTTCCTCACATTCACATTCATCATCTCCCATACATACAAAAGCCATATTCAGAGGTCTCAGGCCACCATTTCAGACAGCCCCTGTCAGGCTTTTGCAGATGTTATCATAGAGCCCTTACTTTTCTTTACTTACCTTAGGTCAGTTATTTGATATAGTAATGAATAAGTTGCTTCTTCAGAATTACCTGTTTTATTTATTTCCAATGAATGTTATTGTCTCCTGTGTCCCATTGTGAGCTGATATAATCAGCCAATTGGCTAATATTTGGTTCTTATGAGTTAAAATGTTATCTTAAAGCAGATACCTGCTTGTTCTGATCAGCATGGCTCCAGTTGTTACCTCTTATAGATGACCATGATCCACCTCTAGCCCTGAGTCCCCCAAATTCCTCTCCCTCTTTTAATTATTTAATTCCACCCTTTAAGACCCAGGCAGGCATTCACCCTCCCTGAAACCAAATCGATACCAAATTTTATCGATGTCCTTCTTCCTAAATTTTCTAAGGCCCTTGCTGAGTATTTATTTAATTCTTGCTCCTTTTTGTTTTTCCAAATGCTTGATTTCATTTTCTAGGAAATCTTTGTGATTTGAATAATGACTTACAACTCATTATTTCTCTTGGAACCTGCATAGCACATTGCTGAGTTTAAGATGTTCAACAAACAGTAACTGAACAAAACTTTAACAGGTGCTTATTAGAAATATTAAATGAAGTGATATTTAGGCAGAAATTTCAATTCATTGTAATTGATGGAAATAATATTTAGCAGTTGATAGACTTCTTGACACTTTTTCATTAAAACCGTATTTGTGGTTACTTAGAATTTTCACAAGGACAGTTTTACACAGAATTATACAGAATGCAAGGCACAATTTTGACACAAAACAGTTCAAGGCATGCAGAAATGGAGTTTTTCCATTTTTTAAGGTGGATGGTGAAATTATGGTACCAAGTATAAAGTCTCCATGGAATAGTCTAAAAGACAAACTTCTATTACACCATTGCTTTTGTTTCTATTATCAAATATCTTCTTGATTCTGAATACTTACTGAGTTCAACAATTAGTCAGAACTTCTTGGAACTATTAATTTTATATTAATTCTAGCCAGTTTTTCTTTTCTCTTGGACTTATATGCCAGTTTAACAAATAGTCTATTAACAAATAGACTATCATACCAACAAAACCCCCAATTATTCCATGAGACATTTTTCAAATAGCAATTCACAGTAACAAGGATATTACACAGTAAATTGATTTGGGTCACCCACTAATTAGCTGGAATAAAGTCTCAAATTTTGTATAAATAGATAATATGTGATCATTATTTCACTGAAAAGAAATCAACATTTATCACGTGGTAAGTTAATACACACACAGGGAAAGGCACTAGGGATACAAAAACTGAATGAAATACTTTATCAGCACTCAGCTCAAAGGGGAAATAGATAAGCAAACAACCATAATATCATACAAGTGCAATTATAGGAACATGTATAAATTGTTTAAGAAATCAGGAGTATGCCTAGGAAGCTAGCTTTGAAGGGAAAGTCAGAATTCATCAGGAGGATAAGGAGAACAGCACATGGAGAGAGCAACGTGAGCAAAAGTACAGATACAGCCACAGAGGAAAAGCTGGTGCCTGACCCACCTTCCTTCTTTTCCCTCTCCCACCTGTACACTCTGTCCAGCCCCATTCTCTAATACAACTTCTCTTCCTTGGTCTTTCGTATAACCTAGGGATGATCACACTGGAGATTTGGTCTACATTTCTGAAGGTAGACCTGGGGAAGGGGCTGTACACGCCTTGGATATGGGCTTGGCACCATTTGGGCAAGGAATTCCAGCATCTCAGTCACCAGAAACATGGTGTAGAAGTGGGGAAACATACAGTATCACAGTGAACTTGTCCCTTGGCCTCCCAACTCTTAGCATAATGAGAGGAAGACAAGGGAAGGCATCTCAAGTACCGTAACCAAGCCAAGGACCCCTCTTGCCTTGGTTCAAGGATTGTACTGGCTGCAATCATCTATGTTTTCTCTGCTTATGGGAAGTATCAGTGTAAATGCAGACCCCCACTCCTGAAGATATTTTTCCACGTTCTAATATTGATATTATTGTATTCTCCAAAATAGGATGGTCAGTAAAGTGAATAATGAGCAAACTTATTTAAAATAAGTGAAAAAAAGGTAGCCCTACCACTAGTTTATCTTCATTTTGAAGATTATGTTAGTTTCCTCTTGTAACTTAATAGAACTAAATGTAACAAGATGTTTTTCTGAATTTGTAGCAGAGTGTGACACTTTTCTCTAAAAGTTCTGATAGTTAATAATCTTGTCTGTGACCTTCTTTGCAGGAAACCAGTTCAATTAACTGCTGTATTAAAAAGTCATTTGCTGTGAAAAGAGAGTACTCATCTTGATTCCATCTCATTTTCATAATCCTTTGAAACACATTACACATAATGGAAAACAAATAAATACACCAGACAATTTATTGAACCAAACAGCAGTTCGTCCCTTTTCTCACATATATTTATCTTGCCATTCTTTCTTGAATGTTTATTTGCTGGGTGAATGCTTTATTTTTTAATTATTTTGAGGAAAGCTTAACAGAGATAAGAATAATCCAATTAAAATAGTCTTGTTCTTACAACTTTGTTACCTATTGTAGAAATGTAATTCTTCTATAACTTCGGTGGATAAATATGTTAATAAGAGATTTTACTGAGAAAAATTAAAGCTAAAGAAAGAGATATTCCCTAGACATGATAGCCTTCTCTATAAATGATAATTTCTTACAATTTTTTTCAAGAAAATTCTAATATGCACCCAGTGATTAAATTCCATGGTCTTCAAATAAAATATCTTTGATATGAATAACCAGAGAAGCTCAGCCAGTATCCTATCTGTACTTTTTACATTTATTTTTCAGGTAATGACATCTGTTATTATTGGTTTTTTTTTTTTTAACATCTTAATTGGGGTATAATTGCTTTACAATGGTGTGTTAGTTTCTGCTTTATAACAAAGTGAATCAGTCATACATAAACATATGTACCCATATGTCTTCCCTCTTGCGTCTCCCTCCCTCCCACCCTCCCTATCCCACCCCTCCAGGCTGTCACAAAGCACCGAGCCAATATCCCTGTGCCATGCGGCTGCTTTCCCACTAGCTATCTACCTTACTACGTTTGTTAGTGTGTATATGCCCATGACTCTCTCTCGCCCTGTCACAGCTCACCCTTCCCCTCCCCATATCCTCAAGTCCGTTCTCTAGGAGGTCTGCGTCTTTATTCCTGCTTTACCCCTAGGTTCTTCATGACATTTTTTTTCTTAAATTCCATATATATGTGTTAGCATACGGTATTTGTCTTTTTCTTTCTGACTTACTTCACTCTGTATGACAGACTCTAGGTCTATCTACCTCATTACAAATAGCTCAATTTCGTTTCTTTTCATGGCTGAGTAATATTCCATTGTATATATGTGCCACATCTTCTTTATCCATTCATCCGATGATGGACACTTAGGTTGTTTCCATCTCCGGGCTATTGTAAATAGAGCTGCAATGAACATTTTGGTACAAGATTCTTTTTGAATTTTGGTTTTCTCAGGGTATATGCCCAGTAGTGGGATTGCTGGGTCATATGGTAGTTCTATTGGTAGCTTTTTAAGGAACCTCCATACTGTTCTCCATAGTGGCTGAACCAATTCACATTGCCACCAGCAGTACAAGAGTGTTCCCTTTTCTCCACACCCTCTCCAGTGTTTATTGTTTCTAGATTTTTTGATGATGGCCATTCTGACTGGTGTGAGATGATATCTCATTGTAGTTTTGATTTGCATTTCTCTAATGATTAATGATGTTGAGCATTCTTTCATGTGTTTGTTGGCAGTCTGTATATCTTCTTTGGAGAAATGTCTATTTAGGTCTTCTGCCCATTTTTGGATTGGGTTGTTTGTTTTCTTGTTATTGAGCTGCATGAGCTGCTTGTAAATTTTGGAGATTAATCCTTTGTCGGTTGCTTCATTTGCAAATATTTTCTCCCATTCTGAGGGTTGTCTTTTGGTCTTGTTTATGGTTTCCTTTGCTGTGCAAAAGCTTTGAAGTTTCATTAGGTCCCATTTATTTATTTTTGTTTTTATTTCCATTACTCTAGGAGGTGGGTCAGAAAGGATCTTGCTGTGATTTATGTCATAGAGTGTTCTGACTATGTTTTCCTCTAAGAGTTTGATAGTGTCTGGCCTTACATTTAGGTCTTTAATCCATTTTGAGCTTATTTTTGTGTATGGTGTTAAGGAGTGATCTAATCTCATACTTTTACGTGTACCTGTCCAGTTTTCCCAGCACCACTTATTGAAGACGCTGTCCTTTCTCCACTGTACATTACTGCCACCTTTATCAAAGATAAGGTGTCCAGATGTGCGTGGGTTTATCTCTGGGCTTTCTATCCTGTTCCATTGATCTATCTTTCTGTTTTTGTGCCAGTACCATACCGTCTTGATAACTGTAGCTTTGTAGTATAGTCTGAAGTCAGGGAGCCTGATTCCTCCAGTTCCTTCTTTCGTTCTCAAGATTGCTTTGGCTATTCGGGGTCTTTTGTGTTTCCATACAAATTGCAAAATTTTTTGTTCTAGTTCTGTGAAAAATGCCAGTTGTAGTTTGATAGGGATTGCATTGAATCTATAGATTGCTTTGGGTAGTAGAGTCATTTTCACAATGTTGATTCTTCGAATCCAAGAACATGGTATATCTCTCCATCTATTTGTATCATCTTTAATTTCTTTCATCAGTGTCTTATAATTTTCTGCATACAGGTCTTTTGTCTCCTTAGGTAGGTTTATTCCTAGATATTTTATTCTTTTTGTTGCAATGGTAAATGGGAGTGTTTTCTTGATTTCACTTTCAGATTTTTCATCATTAGTATATAGGAATGCGAGAGATTTCTGTGCATTAATTTTGTATCCTGCCACTTTACCAAATTCATTGATTAGCTCTAGTAGTTTTCTGGTAGCATCTTTAGGGTTTTCTATGTATAGGATCATGTCATCTGCAAACAGTGACAGCTTTACTTCTTCTTTTCCGATTTGGATTCCTTTTATTTCCTTTTCTTCTCTGATTGCTGCGGCTAAAACTTCCAAAACTATGTTGAAAAGAGTGGTGAGAGTGGGCAACCTTGTCTTGTTCCTGATCTTAGTGGAAATGCTTTCAGTTTTTCACCATTGAGGATGATGTTTGCTGTGGGCTTGTCATATATGGCCTTTATTATGTTGAGGAAAGTTCCCGCTATGCCTACTTTCTGCAGGGTTTTTATCATAAATGGGTGTTGAATTTTGTCAAAAGCGCTCTCTGCATCTATTGAGATGATCATATGCTTTTTCTCCTTCAATTTGTTAATATGGTTTCTCACATTGATAGATTTGCGTATATTGAAGAATCCTTGCATTCCTGGAATAAACCCCACTTGATCATGGTGTATGATCCTTTTAATGTGCTGTTGGATTCTGTTTGCTAGTATTTTGTTGAGGATTTTTGCATCTATGTTCATCAGTGATATTGGCCTGTAGTTTTCTTTCTTTGTGACATCCTTGTCTGATTTTGGTATCAAGGTGATGGTGGCCTCGTAGAAGGAGTTTGGGAGTGTTCCTCCCTCTGCTATATTTTGGAAGAGTTTGAGAAGGATAGGTGTTAGCTCTTCTCTAAATGTTTGATAGAATTCGCCTGTGAAGCCATCTGGTCCTGGGCTTTTGTTTGTTGGAAGATTTTTAATCACATTTTCAATTTCAGTGCTTGTGATTGGTCTGTTCATATTTTCTATTTCTTCCTGAGTCAGTCTTGGCAGGTTGTGCATTTCTAAGAATTTGTCCATTTCTTCCAGGTTGTCCATTTTATTGGCATAGAGTTGCTTGTAGTAATCTCTCATGATCTCTTTTATTTCTGCAGTGTCAGTTGTTACCTCCCCTTTTTCATTTCTAATTCTATTGATTTGAGTCTTCTCCCTTTTTTTCTTGATGAGTCTGGCTAGTGGTTTATCTATTTTGTTTATCTTCTCAAAGAACCAGCTTTTAGTTTTATTGATCTTTGCTATTGTTTCCTTCATTTCTTTTTCATTTATTTCTGATCTGATTTTTATGATTTCTTTCCTTCTGCTAGCTTTGGGGTTTTTTTGTTCTTCTTTCTCTAATTGCTTGAGGTGCAAGGTTAGGTTGTTTATTCGAGATGTTTCCTGCTTCTTAAGGTGGGCTTGTATTGCTATAAACTTCCCCCTTAGAACTGCTTTTGCTGCATCCCACAGGTTTTGGGTCGTTCTGTCTCCATTGTCATTTGTTTCTAGGTATTTTTTTATTTCCTCTTTGATTTCTTCAGTGATCACTTCATTATTAAGTAGTGTATTGTTTAGCCTCCATGTGTTTGTATTTTTTACAGATCTTTTCCTGTAATTGATATCTAGTCTCATGGCGTTGTGGTCAGAAAAGATACTTGATACAATTTCAATTTTCTTAAATTTACCAAGGCTTGATTTGTGACCTAAGATATGATCTATCCTGGAGAATGTTCCACGAGCACTTGAGAAAAATGTGTATTCTGTTGTTTTTGGATGGAGTGTCCTATAAATATCAATTAAGTCCATCTTGTTTAATGTATCATTTAAAGCTTGTGTTTCCTTATTTATTTTCATTTTGGATGATCTGTCCATGGGTGAAAGTGGGGTGTTAAAGTCCCCTACTATGAATGTGTTACTGTCGATTTCCCCTTTTATGGCTGTTAGTATTTGCCTTATGTATTGAGGTGCTCCTATGTTGGGTGCATAAATATTTACAATTGTTATATCTTCTTCTTGGATCGATCCCTTGATCATTATGTAGTGTCCTTCTTTGTCTCTTTTAATAGTCTTTATTTTAAAGTCTATTTTGTGTGATATGAGAATTGCTACTCCAGCTTTCTTTTGGTTTCCATTTGCATGGAATATCTTTTTCCATCCCCTTACTTTCAGTCTGTATGTGTCTCTAGGTCTGAAGTGGATCTCTTGTAGACCGCGTATATAAGGGTCTTGTTTTTGTATCCATTCAGCTAATCTGTGTCTTTTGGTGGGAGCATTTAGTCCATTTACATTTAAGGTAATTATCGATATGTATGTTCCTATTCCCATTTTCTAAATTGTTTTGGGTTCGTAATTATAGGTCTTTTCCTTCTCTTGTGTTTCTTGGCTAGAGAAGTGCCTTTAGCATTTGTTGTAAAGCTGGTTTGGTGATGCTGAACTCTCTCAGCTTTTCCTTGTCTGTAAAGGTTTTAATTTCTCCATCAAATCTGAATGAGATCCTTGCTGTGTAGAGTAATCTTGGTTGCAGGTTTTTCTCCTTCATCACTTTCAGTATGTCCTGCCACTCCCTTCTGGCTTGCAGAGTTTCTGCTGAGAGATCAGCTGTTAACCTTATGGGGATTCCCTTGTATGTTATTTGTTGTTTTTCCCTTGCTGCTTTTAATATGCTTTCTTTGTATTTAATTTTTGACAGTTTGATGAATATGTGTCTTGGTGTATTTCTCCTTGTATTTATCCTGTTTGGGACTCTCTGTGCTTCCTGGACTTGATTAACTATTTCCTTTCCCATATTAGGGAAGTTTTCAACTATAATCTCTTCAAATATTTCTCAGTCCCTTTCTTTTTCTCTTCTTCTTCTGGAACCCCTGTAATTCGAATGTTGGTGCGTTTAATGTTGTCCCAGAGGTCTCTGAGACTGTCCTCAGTTCTTTTCATTCTTTTTTCTTTATTCTGCTCTGCAGTAGTTATTTCCACTATTTTATCTTCCAGGTCACTTATCCGTTCTTCTGCCTCAGGTATTCTGCTATTGATCCCATCTAGAGTACTTTTAATTTCATTTATTGTGTTGTTCATCGTTGCTTGTTTCATCTTTAGTTCTTCTAGGTCCTTGTTAACTGATTCTTGCATTTTGTCCATTCTATTGTCCATTCTATCTCCAAGATTTCGGATCAACCTTACTATCATTATTCTGAATTCTTTTTCAGGTAGACTGCCTATTTCCTCTTCATTTGTTAGGTCTGGTGCATTTTTATCTTGCTTCTTTATCTGCTGTGTGTTTTTCTGTCTTCTCATTTTGCTTATCTTACTGTGTTTGGGGTCTCCTTTTTGCAGGCTGCAGGTTCGTAGTTCCTCCTGTTTTTGATGTCTGTCTCCAGTGGCTAAGGTTGGTTCAGTGGGTTGTGTAGGCTTCCTGGTGGAGGGTACTAGTGCCTGTGTTGTGGTGGATGAGGCTGGATCTTGTCTCTCTAGTGGGCAGGTTCACGTCTGGTGGTGTGTTTTGGGGTGTCTGTGGCCTTATTATGATTTTAGGCAGCCTCTCTGCTAATGGGTGGGGTTGTGTTCCTGTTTTGCTAGTTGTTTGGCACAGGTTTTCCAGCACTGTGGCTTGCTGGTCGTTGAGTGAAGCTGGGTGCTGGTGTTAAGATGGAGGTCTCTGGGAGATTTTCGCCGTTTGATATTATGTGGAGCTGGGAGGTCTCTTGTTGACCAGTGTCCTGAAGTTGGCTCTCCTACCTCAGAGGCAGAGCCCTGCCTCCTGGCTGGAGCACCAAGAGCTCTTCATCCACACGGCTCCCTCTGCTGCCTCAGCCACGTTCACGAAACACCAGGAGCACAGTCTCAAAACCTCTCAGAGCTGGCAATTCCTTGGTTGACTTGTCCTCCAATCAGATTGAACCTTGTATTGCTGCCAGCAGTCAGTGAATAGTTTAAAGTTGCTGCCATGCATTCATTTCAGTTTCAATGCCCTGGGTAGTCTTCCTGTTCATCTCCTGCTCTCCAGACCTGTGCTGTCCAAAATGCTGGCCACAAGTCACCTGTGCACCTGCTGGTCTTGGAGGGTCTCCTGGGAAGGCAGGGGGCAGCTTTTTTCTTTCCTCAGTGCTTCATCTAGTTTCACTTGCTCATAGGGTGCCCGGGCAGACGCCTCACCTCCGGCGCTTCACACCAGATTTCCTCTTGCGAAACGGCTGGACCCGACACTGCAGTTCAAGATGGCGGAGGCGGCTGTGTGCAGACACGCTTTGCCCGCCCTGCGGTAACAACTATTTTTTTAATGTAACTTACTAATGTAACTTACTAAGCATTTATAGTAGAATTCTTGTTCATTGGTGGTGAAAGCAACAAAATGCTCAGTCATCATTATCTGTGAAGCATAAAATCCTTGAGGTCAGAGATTGACCCTAATCTTCAGTCCTCCTCAATCTACCTTTACTTCCTTCTTCAACTTCTCAGCAGCCTTGTATGAGTCCAACAGATGTGTTCACTAACTTCTCTTCTTAGTAGATGTGCTCCTGGGTACACCCACTTGAATTTTTCCAATTATAATTCAAGAACATTTCATTTCCCTTTATTCAGAACCATTATTCAGGCTCTTCTGGAAATGTTTTATTCAGTTTGCACATCTCTTCTCCACAATCTTTGATTTAGAATTCAGCTCTCTAATAATGAGGGGAAATTGGGGTCAGGCAAGTAGAGCAGGTTAGCAGCCTGTTAGCCCTCCATGTTCAGCAAGTCCTGGGCAGAGGATCGCATGTTCATTAGGAAGCCGGTGCTCTCAGCTCGGACCTCCTGCCCCAGCTCCCCAAAGCCTCTATCCGCCAAGCCCCGAGCCTTCTCCTATTATTGGTTTTAAATATCTGAGCATTGTTAAACATTAACAGTTAACTAACAATAATAACTGATATTAATTGATGTTTATTATCTAAATAATTATTTAGAAACCTTATTTCTATGTGAAGTAGAATTTTTCATGTAAACTTATAGATTTTTACCTTTGATCATTTTTAGTGTAATGAAAATTACATAAATATCTTGAAAAATATGCTGATACATTTTTAATATAAATAGCAAGCACAGAAAACACAGATACACATGACTCACGCACATGCAGAAAACAGGCTGCCCAAACCAGAAAGTTACCTGGATTTGACTGATTCTTAAGAATATTTTTGTTGCTTTCCTTTGATTTCAACTATTAATGTGCAAGGCCCAGAGCTCCTGGTAATGATGTTCTATGCATAGTTGGTATCCTTTAATATAAAGTTGTCGAACCATCTATGAGCTATATCCTGGCAAAAGACACTGTGAGGAGCATTTAGTTTATATTTCTTTGGAGTCATTCCCATATCCTTGATGGAGATTTGCCCATGACTATCAAACTTCATCTGGGGAAATGAACTCTATTTTAAGTTCACAGTGTGATGGATTTGGAGAATGAACAAATCTGGAAGGACTTATAAACAGATTCTGTTTTAAATCATGGGCATGTAGCAGGGGATAAAGTGGCAATAAATTCTAAGCTTCTGCATCACATTTGGCACGATTGTGAAAGCTAAAGCAGAAGGAAAGTTTAAGATTTCTCAGAGAAAACAAAGAGGAGCAGAAGGCAGAAAACCAGAGGATTAACACCATGTAAAGGACAGGCTGAGGAGAAGGAGACCTCTAAGAGAGAGCAAAGACTGAGGGAAGAGAGGTTTATGTGAAGGAAGGAGTGGTGAATGGTGCGAAATGCCGTTGAATGGTTAAGGAAAAGGGACTGAAAATTTTCCTCTGTGTTTATGAATTTGGAAGTTTGGTTGATTTTATAGAGAGATTTCAGTGGAGTGATAAACAGCAAATATAGAATGTCTGAGGGCCTCAAATGAGATAAGTAAAAGAATTGTTCTGAGAAAGAGAATGCAAGGTCAAGAATTAGATTTGTTAAGTTTGAAAGAGCTCCTTGAGAGAATTAGTTCCATCATGTCTTTTTTTTAGCATTGACTCTATTATAGGGCTTTACATTTTTAACAGAAAATTTTAATTTTTACATAAATTTTACTCTATATTACATACCTTTTAAAAAGTCATATTGTAAACAGACCACTCTGTTTCTTTTTCAGTTTGAATGAGTAAGTTATTTAGCAAAACTTTTCTTAACATATGTACCTTATCCAACTTAATGTCGTATCTAATGAATTTATAGTTTTAAGTAAGATTTAGCTCTGATTCAAATGTTTTATGATTTGTTTGTTTGCTTACTTACAGTAATATTAGTATAGTAAAGATCCTGAAGAATAATAGAAATGTGTTTCTGGCTAACCATACTTTTTGTGTGGAGTGTACTTAGAACTACAGACATTAGTGGTATCTCTAAATTCATCAGTGTATCAATTTTTTTAACAAAGATGTGTATCAGAGTTTTTCCCATACCCACAATGCCAAAATCTTCCTACAATTTGACTCTCATGATGTGTTGTAATCCATACTTTAATTCTGTTACTTTTGTCTTACTTTAAAACAGTGAGAAAAACATAATTCTAAAGCATAAGCTGGACCTTAGATGCTGAAGTATTTATTGACTCCCATTATATGCCTCACCTTTATTTCCAGAAATTAAATTATTATTTGATAAAGTTAAGGACCATACAGTCTCACATGGTCATCACTGATGTTTGTGATCTGAAAGGTGGAAGGGGAAGGAGGGCAACTAATACAATCTGCGAATTCATTCATTCTGCACATGTCTGAGCCCAGTGAGCCTTAGGAGAAAAAAAAAAAGTCATTACAAACTGTGACTAATGGCTAACCTCCAGAGCAAAAACCCCCAAGTGATTCAATAACAAGACCCATCTCTTATTCTCTCAGAATATCAGATGAGGAAGTAAGACAAAGAATCTAGGTCTGCCATTTTACATTGGAGAATTTGGATAAGAAAGTTGTGAAAAGAAAAGATTTTGAGAGAAATTCCTTTCTTTTTTTTTGGGTAAATTCTCCGGCTGTTGCCTGGGGAACTAGAGCAGGCAAAGTCTTAGATTTGCGATGAGTGGGCAGTGGACTGAGGATATATGGACAAAGTAGAATGCAGATTATTTTTACAGTAGTCATGAATAAAAGTATGAAAAATAAGTCTCTATGCTAAGTTAAACAGGACAGGTATGCGTGATTTTAGGTGAAAGGAGGTCAGTCCTATCTCCCGTTTGTCCTCAGTCACACAGTGCACTCATCAAAGGGCATTAATTCTTTTTTTTAATTAGTTAATTAATTATATAATTTTTATTGGAGTAGAGTTGATTTACAATGTTGTGTTAGTTTCAGGTGTACAGCAAAGAGAATCAGTTATACATATACATATAGCCACACTTTTTTAGATTCTTTTCCCGTATAGACCCTTACAGAGTATTGAGTAGAGTTCCCTGTGCTATACAATAGGTCCTTATTGGTTATCTATTTTATATATAGTAGGACATTGATTCTTGTGTGATCAGCAGAGCCATGGGATTTTCCAACGAGGTTTTACATTAAACTTCTATATGTTTTAGGACTTAATTTTGCTCATGTTATCTCCTAACATTTTATATGCAATATATGTAGTGCTACCCACTGTTTGTTACTTGTTACTGATTTCTGTCATCATTTCATCTAACCTAAATGTTTATACAAGTGAAAAAAAGTTCTATAATATGGGAATTAAATGAGGGAAGCTCTACCTGAGGAATGATGTGTGTTTCTTAGAAAATATGTGTGTTCATAGAATTTCTAGGTACTAACAACTTAGTAAGTTTCCTAGAGTTTGACTTTGATGACCATATTGAAACCCATAATCTTATCAGTACTTATCATTCTTTTTTTCCCTTTAATTTATCAAAGTGGCTTAAATCACAATTCTAGTGCCAATTGTATTTTGACTTTTTTAAAGCCTGGTACGAACAAGAGTTTTTTAGAAATGCAATGCATATGGCTTTGTGTTACTCCTTTATAAGTCTAGATTTATTGTAATACTTTATAATCTGTCCCCCAAATCAAGACTCTGCTACTTATCATATACTGAAATATATATAAATTCAGCATATAGGCTATTTCTCATTTTACATCTCCACTTAATAGCAAAAAATCATGTGGAAGCTCAAAGCATTGAGGTTTCAGAGAGATGAACAATTTACTGACAGTGATGACAAGACACAATGCTTGGAAATTCATGTGTGTGTATTCTTCACATAGTTCATAAGAAAATGAGGATTTAAGTGCCATTACTGCTAGTTTTTTAATTAGATCAGATTCTTGGCCTTCAGTATGACCTCCTTTCTGCTATACAGAAGGAACTAGCTTTTAGCTTTTACTCCCTTTGAAGGAAATTCACTGTAGAAAACCTGTGGAAAGTTGAATTTTTTTTTTAATTTTTTAAATTATTATTTTTAACATCTTTATTGGAGTATAATTGCTTTACAATGGTGTGTTAGTTTCTGCTTTATAACAAAGTGAATCAGTTATACATATGTTCCCATATCTCGTCCCTCTTGCATCTCCCTGCCTCCCACCCTCCCTATCCCACCCCTCCAGGCAGTCACAAAGCACCAAGCTGATCTCCCTGTGCTATGCGGCTGCTTCCCACTAGCTATCTACCTTACGTTTGGTAGTGTATATATGTCCATGCCTCTCTCTCGCTTTGTCACAGCTTACCCTTCCCCCTTCCCATATCCTCAAGTCCATTCTCTAGTAGGTCTGTGTCTTTATTCCTGTCTTACCCCTAGGTTCTTCATGACATTTTTTTCCCTTAAATTCCATATATATGTGTTAGCATACGGTATTTGTCTTTCTCTTTCTGACTTACTTCACTCTGTATGACAGACTCTAGGTCTATCCACCTCATTACAAATAGCTCAATTTCATTTCTTTTTATGGCTGAGTAATATTCCATTGTATATATGTGCCACATCTTCTTTATCCATTCATCTGATGATGGACACTTAGGTTGTTTCCATCTCCGGGCTATTGTAAATAGAGCTGCAATGAACATTTTGGTACATGACTCTTTTTGAATTATGGTTTTCTCAGGGTATATGCCCAGTAGTGGGATTGCTGGGTCATATGGTAGTTCTATTTGTAGTTGTTTAAGGAACCTCCATACTGTTCTCCACAGTGGCTGTATCAATTTACATTCCCACCAGCAGTGCAAGAGGGTTCCCTTTTCTCCACACCCTCTCCAGCATTTATTGTTTCTAGATTTTTTGATGATGGCCATTCTGACTGGTGTGAGATGATATCTCATTGTAGTTTTGATTTGCATTTCTCTAATGATTAATGATGTTGAGCATCCTTTCATGTGTTTGTTGGCAGTCTGTATATCTTCTTTGGAGAAATGTCTATTTAGGTCTTCTGCCCATTTTTGTATTGGGTTGTTTTTTTGTTATCGAGCTGCATGAGCTGCTTATAAATTTTGGAGATTAATCCTTTGTCAGTTGCTTCATTTGCAAATATTTTCTCCCATTCTTAGGGTTGTCTTTTCGTCTTGTTTATGGTTTCCTTTGCTGTGCAAAAGCTTTGAAGTTTCATTAGGTCCCATTTGTTTATTTTTGTTTTTATTTTCATTTTCTAGGAGGTGGGTCAAAAAGGACCTTGCTGTGATTTATGTCATAGAGTCTTCTGTCTATGTTTTCCTCTAAGAGTTTGATAGTTTCTGGCCTTACATTTAGGTCTTTAATCAATTTTGAGCTTATTTTTGTGTGTGGTGTTAGGGAGTGATCTAATCTCATACTTTTACATGTATCTGTCCCCTTTTCCCAGCACCACTTATTGAAGAGGCTGTCCTTTCTCCACTGTACATTCCTGCCTCCTTTATCAAAGATAAGGTGACCATATGTGCATGGGTTTTTCTCTGGGCTTTCTATCCTATTCCATTGATCTATCTTTCTGTTTTTGTGCCAGTACATACTGTCTTGATTACTGTAGCTTTGTAGTATAGTCTGAAGTTAGGGAGCCTGATTCCTCCAGCTCCGTTTTTAGTTCTCAAGATTGCTTTGGGTATTCAGGATCTTTTGTATTTCCATACAAACTGTGAAATTCTTTGTTCTAGTTCTGTAAAAAATGCCAGTGGTAGTTTGATAGGGATTGCTTTGAATCTGTAGATTGCTTTGAGTAGTAGAGTCACTTTCACAATGTTGATTCTTCGAATCCAAGAACATGGTATATCTCTCCATCTATTTGTATCATCTTTAATTTCTTTCATCAGTGTCTTATAATTTTCTGCATACAGGTCTTTTGTCTCCTTAGGTAGGTTTATTCCTAGATACTTTATTCTTTTTGTTGCAGTAATAAATGGGAGTGTTTTCTTGATTTCACTTTCAGATTTTTCATCATTAGTGTATAGGAATGCCAGAGATTTCTGTGTGTTAATTTTGTATCCTGCTACTTTACCAAATTCATTGATTAGCTCTAGTAGTTTTCTGGTAGCATCTTTAGGATTCTCTATGTATACTATCATGTCATCTGCAAACAGTGACAACTTTACTTCTTCTTTTCTGATTTGGATTCCTTTTATTTCCTTTTCTTCTCTGATTGCTGTGGCTAAAACTTCCAAAACTATGCTGAATAAGAGTGGTGAGAGTGGGCAACCTTGTCTTGTTCCTGACCTTAGTGGAAATGCTTTCAGTTTTTCACCATTGAGGACGATGTTGGCTGTGGGTGTGTCATATATGGCCTTTATTATGTTGGGGAAAGTTCCCCCTATGCCTACTTTCTGCAGGGTTTTTATCATAAATGGGTGTTGAATTTTGTCGAAAGCTTTCTCTGCATCTATTGAGATGATCATATGGTTTTTCTCCTTCAATTTGTTAACATGGTGTATCACGTTGACTGATTTGCGTATATTGAAGAATCCTTGCATTCCTGGAATAAACCCCACTTGATCATGATGTATGATCCGTTTAATGTGCTGTTGGATTCTATTTGCTGGTATTTTGTTGAGGATTTTTGCGTCTATGTTTGTCAGTGATATTGGCCTGTAGTTTTGTTTCTTTGTGACATCCTTGTCTGATTTTGGTATCACTGTGATGGTGGCCTCGTAGAATGAGTTTGGGAGTGTTCCTCCCTCTGCTATATTTTGGAAGAGTTTGAGAAGGATAGGTGTTAGCTCTTCTCTAAATGTCTGATAGAATTCACCTGTGAAAACATCTGGTCCTGGGCTTTTGTTTGTTGGAAGATTTTTAATCACAGTTTCAATTTCAGTGCTTGTGATGCGTCTGATCATATTTTCTATTTCTTCCTGATTCAGTCTTGGCAGGTTGTGCATTTCTAAGAATTTGTCCACTTCTTCCAGGTTGTCCATTTTACTGGCATAGAGTTGCTTGTAGTAATCGCTCATAATCTTTTGCATTTCTGCAGTGTCAGTTGTTACTTCTCCTTTTTCATTTCTAATTCTATTGTTTTGAGTCGTCCCCCTTTTTTCTTGATGAGTTTGGCTAATGGTTTATCAATTTTGTTTATCTTCTCAAAGAACCAGCTTTTAGTTTTATTAATCTTTGCTATCATTTCCTTCATTTCTTTTTCATTTATTTCTGATCTGATTTTTATGATTTCTTCCCTTCTGCTAACTTTAGGGTTTTTCTGTTCTTCATTCTCTAATTGCTTTAGGTGCAAGGTTAGGTTGTTTATTCGAGATGTTTCCTGTTTCTTAAGGTGGCTTGTATTGCTATAAACTTCCCTCTTAGAACTACTTTGGCTGTATCCCATAGGTTTTGGGTCGTCGTGTCTCCATTGTCATTTGCTTCTAGGTATTTTTTTATTTCCTCTTTGATTTCTTCAGTGATCACTTTGTTATTAAGTAGTGTATTGTTTAGCCTCCATGTGTTTGTATTTTTTACAGATCTTTTCCTGTAATTGATATCTAGTCTCATAGCGTTGTGGTCGGAAAAGATATTTGATACAATTTCAATTTTCTTAAATTTTCCAAGGCTTCATTTGTGACCCAAGATATGATCTATCCTGGAGATGTTCCATGAGCACTTGAGAAAAATGTGTATTCTGTTGTTTTTGTATGGAATGTCCTATAAATATCAATTCAGTCTATCTTGTTTAATATATCATTTAAAGCTTGTGTTTCCTTATTTATTTTCATTTTGGATGATCTGTCCATTGGTGAAAGTGGGGTGTTAAAGTCCCCTACTATGAATGTGTTACTGTCGATTTTCCCTTTTATGGCTGTTAGTATTTGCCTTATGTACTGAGGTGCTCCTATGTTGGGTGCATAAATGTTTACAATTGTTATATCTTCTTCTTGGATCAATCCCTTGATCATTATGTAGTGTCCTTCTTTGTCTCTTCTAATAGTCTTTATTTTAAAGTCTATTTTGTCTGATATGAGAATCGCTACTCCAGCTTGCTTTTGGTTTCCATTTGCATGAAATATCTTTTTCCATCCCCTTACTTTCAGTCTGTATGAGTCTCTAGGTCTGAAGTGGGTCTCTTGTTGACAGCAAATATATAGGTCTTGTTTTTGTATCCATTCAGCCAATCTGTGTCTTTTGGTGGGAGCATTTAGTCCATTTACATTTAAGGTAATTATGGATATGTATGTTCCTATTCCCATTTTCTTAATTGTTTTGGGTTCGTTATTGTAGGTCTTTTCCTTTTCTTGTGTTTCTTAGCTAGAGAAGTGCCTTTAGCAGTTGTTGTAAAGCTGGTTTGGTGGTGCTGAACTCTCTCAGCTTTTGCTTGTCAGTGAAGGTTTTAATTTCTCCATCAAATCTGAATGAGATCCTTGTTGGATAGAGTAATCTTGGTGCAGGTTTTTCTCCTTCATCACTTTCAGTATGTCCTGCCACTCCCTTCTGGCTTGCAGAGTTTCTGCTGAGAGATCAGCTGTTAACCTTATGGGGATTCCCTTGTGTGTTATTTGTTGTTTTTCCCTTGCTGCTTTTAATATGCTTTCTTTGTATTTAATTTTTGACAGTTTGATTAATATGTGTCTTGGCGTTTTTCTCCTTGGATTTATCCTGTATGGGACTGTGTGTGCTTCCTGGACTTGATTAACTATTTCCTTTCCCATATTAGGGAAGCTTTCAACTATAATCTCTTTAAATATCTTCTCAGTCCCTTTCTTTTTCTATTCTTCTTCTGGAACCCCTATAATTCGAATGTTGGTGCGTTTAGTGTTGTCCCAGAGTTCTCTGAGACTGTGCTCAGTTCTTTTCATTCTTTTTTCTTTATTCTGCTCTGCAGTAGTTATTTCCACTATTTTATCTTCCAGGTCACTTATCCGTTCTTCTGCCTCAGTTATTCTGCTATTGATCCCATCTAGAGTATTTTTCATTTCATTGATTGTGTTGTTCATCATTGTTTGTTTCATCTTTAGTTCTTCTAGGTCCTTGTTAAATGTTTCTTGCATTTTGTCTCTTCTATTTCCATGATTTTGGATCATCTTTACTATCATTATTCTGAATTCTTTTTCAGGTAGACTGCCTATTTCCTCTTCATTTGTTACGTCTGGTGGATTTTTATCTTGCTCCTTCATCTGCTGTGTGTTTTTCTGTCTTCTCATTTTGGTTATCTTACTGTGTTAGAGGTCTCCTTTTTGCAGGCTTCAGGTTCATAGTTCCCGTTGTTTTTCCTGTTTGTCCCCAGTGGCTAAGGTTGGTTAAGTGGGTTGTGTAGGCTTTCTGGTGGAGGAGGCAGGTTCCTGTGTTCTGGTGGATGAGGCTGGATCTTGTCTTTCTGGTGGGCAGGTCCACATCTGGTGGTGTGTTTTGGGGTGTCTGTGGACTTATGATTTTAGGCAGCCTCTCTGCTAATGGGTGGGGTTGTGTTCCTGTCTTGCTAGTTGTTTGGCATACGATGTCTAGCACTGTAGCTTGCTTGTCATTGAGTGAAGCTGGGTGCTGGTGTTGAGATGGAGATCTCTGGGAGAATTTCACCGTTTGATATTATGCGGAGCTGGGAGGTCTCTTGTGGACCAGTGTCCTGAATTTGGCTCTCCCACCTCAGAGGCACAGCACTGACTCCTGGCTGCAGCACCAAGAGCCTTTCATCCACACGGCTCAGAATAAAAGGGAGAAAAAGTAGAAAGAAAGAATTAGTGTAAGAAGGAAAGGAAGGAAGGAAGAAAGAAAGAAAGGAGGGAGGGAGGGAGGGAAGAAGGAAGGAAGGAAGGAGGGAAGGAAGAAAAAAAAGAAAGAAGATAAAGTAAAATAAAATAAAGTAAGAAAATATAATAAAGTTATTAAAATAAAAAAATAATATTAAGAGAAAATAAGAAAAGAAATTAGAAAAAAAAAAAAACGGATGAATACAACCCTAGGATAAATGGTGGAAGCAAAGCTATACAGACAAAATCTCACACAGAAGCATACATATACACACTCACAAAAAGAGGAAAAGGGGAAAAAATCATAAATCTTGCTCTCAAAGTCCACCTCCTCAATTTGGGTTGATTCGTTGCCTAAAGGAGGGAAGGAGGGAAAGAAAGAAAGAAAGAAAAAGTTAAAATAAAATAAAGTTATTAAAATAAAAAATAATTATTAAGAAAAAAAATTTAAGAAAACAAGAAGAAACAAAAAAAAAAAACGGCCGGATAGAACCCTAGGACGAATGGTGGAAGCAAACTATACAGACAAAATCTCGCACAGAAGCATACAGATACACACTCACAAAAAGAGGAAAAGGGGAAAAAATCATAAATCTTCCTCTCAAAGTCCACCACCTCAGTTAGGGATGATGTCTATTCATGTATTCCACAGATGCAGGGTACATCAAGTTGATTGTGGAGCTTTAATCCGCTGCTTCTGAGGCTGCTGGGAGAGATTTCCCTTTCTCTTCTTTGTTCTCACAGCTCCCAGGGTCTCAGCTTTGGATTTGGCCCCGCCTCTGCGTGTAGATTGCTGGAGGGCATCTGTTCTTCGCTCAGACAGGTCGGGGTTAAAGGAGCCACTGATTCGGGGGCTCTGGCTCACTCAGGCCGGGGGGAGGGAGGGGAACGGAGTGTGGGGCGAGCCTGCCGCGGCAGAGGCCGGCGTGACATGAGGCATGCTGTGCATTCTTCCGGGGGAGTTGTCCCTGGATGCCGGGACCCTGGCAGTGGCAGGCTGCACAGGCTCCCCGGAAGGGGGGTGTGGATAGTGACCTGTGCTCGCACACAGGCTTCTTGGTGGCAGCAGGAGCAGCCTTAGCGTCTCATGCCTGTCTCTGGGGTCCGCGCTTTTAGCCACGGCTCGTGCCTGTTTCTGGAGCTCCTTTAAGCAGTGCTCTTAATCCCCTCTCCTCGTGAACCAGGAAAGAAAGAGGGAAGAAAACGTCTCTTGCCTCTTCGGCAGGTCCAGACTTTTCCCCGGACTCCCTCCCGGCTAGCCGTGGCGCACTAACCCCTGCAGGCTGTGTTCACGCCGCTAACCCCAGTCCCCTCCTGGCACTCCGACCGAAGCCCAAGCCTCAACTCCCAGCCCTGCCCGCCCCGGCAGGTGAGCAGACAAGCCTCTTGGCCTGGTGAGTGCCTCGGCACCGATCCTCTGTGCAGGAATCTCTCTGCTTTGCCCTCCGCACCCCTGTTGCTGTGCTCTCCTCCATGGCTCCGAAGCTTTCCCCCTCTGCCACCCACAGTCTCCGCTCGCGAAGGGGCTTCCTAGTGTGGGGAAACCTTTCCTCCTCCACACCTCCCTCCCACTGGTGCAGGTCCCGTCCCTATCCTTTTGTCTCTGTTTATTCTTCTTTCTTTTGCCCTACCCAGGTATGTGGGGGGTTTCTTGCCTTTTGGGAGGTCTGAGGTCTTCTGCCAGCGTTCAGTAGGTGTTCTGTAGGACTTGTTCCACATGTAGATGTATTTCTGGTGTATCTGTGGGGAGGAAGGTTTTCTCCGTGTCTTACTCTTCTGCCATCTTCCCGGAAGCCGAAAAAAGCTGGAAGGTTGAATTTGTTCTCATATATTAAGCTCTCTTATAGTTTTCTGTTCATGTCATTCTCCTGAGCATAGCCCAGTGTACTGCATACAAACAAGGTGATTTTTAAATTTTAAGTAAAAGATGTGATGAGATAGTCTTTTGCACTGAATATGGGTAGAAATCTTCCAGTTTTAAGTATGCCTGAGGCATAGACAATTGGTAGCAGACGTAAGAACATTGAAGTACTGGGAATTTCTCTAGATTTTATTTTTACTACTGGTGCTGTTATACCTTCTCAAGCTGGAAGATACCTATTTTTACCAATTCCCCAAAAATGTAACCTTTATTTGTAAATTGTATATATATATATAAATCTGAGACAGTTGTTATGAAAGAGGAAAATGATACAAATTCCAATCACCCATGTTAAAATAGTTTATCTTATCTCGGTACTACTGGTTGATTTTCTAGACCCACCCCAACTTGCCCAATAAGCATATGGGTTTTTCAGCAGGTATCATCAATAGTCATAATTTAAAAGAGTCTGGAAAAAGAATGCACTGCTCAGAGAAATGCTCCCTATACTCAAACTTAAAGTAAAATTCCAAAAGAATTAAACCATTGCACAGCATCAACCTTGCCTAGTGAAAAAGAAAAAGTTCAGGAAGTTGGATTCATATACTTGAAGGAAGCATATTAAGTTATAGTCTAGGTAAATGTTTCTTTTGTTTTAGTGATTATATAGCTGTTCCTTTTAGAGTATCTTTTTATTTGATTATGCTTTGTTGTTTACCAGCTGTGTTCCAGAGACCTGATAATATGTTGGACGTAGTTCAGGTTTATTATATGTAGCTCCAAAATTCATTGAAAATATTTTGCTTTTAATAATGTAGTTCTCATATAAGCTATATAAGATATTTCAAAGCACAGTTATGTTTATTGGTTTTTAGAGAGTAACTTCCATATAAGTAAAGATATTTTCTTTAAACTAGTTAACATTTAAGGAAGAAAAATGGGCCATAAAATTTTCCTAATAGGCAGATTTTATCTTGAAACATTGTGATCAAAAACAGCTGTGATATTTGAAGTAAGATTAAATAGTGAAAATATAGTCACCATTTTTGTTGTAGTTGAGTTTTTTGTTTGTTTGTTTTTTCCATAACATCTTTTTTGTGATGGCTCTTCCAGGGCATTTTAAGCTATTCTGTCTGAAAATACAAATTTCTAGGATACAGTAATGGCTATTTGCTAGTGGAACCTGAACTGTCACCTTCATTTTCCATTGAGACAGTCATGAAAATGCACACATATACACAACATCACTACAGTTCTAAAAATTCAGTTTAGATTTAATTATCTGCAACATATAAAAGGAATCTTCACTCATCAAATCACAAAAGGGCTGTGAATTTCAACCATAGGACGAAATAGGAGAATATTTCCACTACCCCTTGGAGAGATGTGGCTTTCAGGAATCAAAAACTAACAGCAGCATCCTTCCAAATGGGAAGTCTTGGTTCAAGAGCCAGAAAACCCAGTTACAAAACCTAGTAACCAAAACCCCATCTGGAGAGTTGCTATATATGTTTATAAAATTTATTATAAAGGTAACAAATAATGATAAGCTATATTATCTGTATATAAAAATCCAAATTTTCGTATCAAAATGTAGAGTTGAATGGGTGAGTGAAGTCAAGTAAAATCATTCTTGATTCCTTATATTATTTAAATAAACTATAAGTTATTTATATTACTGATGGATAAAATGTATGTATTTTTAAAAATAAAAGCTTCTATGAGGAATTAAGATTTAAGAATATTTATACATATTTATACATGCACACAAACTTAGCTTTGATTTAAAAATAAAATCTTAGTAAGTCTTGTTTCCTGGGGAAAGAATACATTAAAAAATATCAAACATCAAAAGATATATAGGAAAAGGCAGAAATTTGAGGAATTTGTAAAAATACCTCTTCCAGGATAGTTGTATTAATTTGTTGTTTTAATTTAAACATTCTTAATGCAAAACTTAGGAAGGATCTCTTGGTAGGAATACTGAAATATTTTTAATCAGTAGTGTTCTACTTTAAAAACGTGGTATCACAGATCACGTAGTCATGATTCTCTAGTCACTCCAAAGAAATATGAAAAAACCAAACAACTCCTTAGGAATTAGGTATTGTTTTGTGTCATCCTTTCTTCATTTTTATCCCAGATAACTTGAAAATATTTAGCCAGAAGAAAATGTTTTTATTATTAAAGAAGACAATATAGTTATTAAGGGGAACATGTCCTCAATTACTGCAATCAAGTGCTAGATTTTACTGTGTAAAGTCTCAAGAAATATATCTAATATTTCCTTTTGATAAAAGAGCTTATATCTTTTTCCAAATGAGCTTGCATTCCTGTATGTTTTTTATGATGAAACATGCAAATTGTATAGTCAAGTAAAGAGAATAATACAAAAAAAAGGACTTACCATTCATTTTTATCAAGAGAAATGAAGCAATGCTCACCATAAATAATTTTAAGGATATAGAGATCCAACTGAGAAATTAAGAGGGCTATGAATATAACGGGCAATGATGAACATTAATAAGGTCAGTTTCAAAATTTTCATGGTACAATAGAAAAAGCAATATTCTACATGCTTTGAGACTTTGGGGAGGCTCTTTTGGTGGCATAGGACAGATCCTTTTACGTTTCATTTTTCTCTGGTCCCTATTCCAAAGTTGCATGATACTGTGTTCCTCCAAAGTATTGTACTTGATTAAAAGTTAAGATTTTCAGTGGAAGCTACCATAAGCAAAATGTATAAGCTTATACAAATATGCCATCATGTAGTAATAAAAACAGTTTAAGAAAATGCTATGATCATTAATTTGCAGGAAATTCAGTTAAAGTACATAAGGTCTCATGAAAAAATGCTTTATGATAATATCAATTGTATTTGAGGTTCAATGTTAATTTCTGAAAAAGAATGAGTAAGGACTATTTAATCCTTATAATGAGTTATTACATAAAATAAAGGCAAAAAAAGAAATAAATCTTGAAATTGATAATAAAGAAAATGTACCTGTAGTATATAGTACAGACTGGCAAACTGTGTCCCACAACACAAATCCAGCCCACCTCATGTTTTTAAAATTAAGTTTATGCAAATACAGATGCACTTATGTTTGTTTTGTCTATGACTGCTTTCTCACTACAACTGTAGAATTGAGTAGGTGTTACAGAGACTGGCCCATGCCTAAAATTTTTCCGGTCTGGCCCTTCATAGAAAAAAACTTGTTGATATCTGGTATAGAAAAATTCAAAGCCAAAATATTAATTAATGCCATACTAAAATATAATCAACTGTTTGATTTAATGTCTTTGGGCTGCAGTATAAATAAATAAATAAACCTCTTATGACATGAAAGATACCTTGATATAAGATCACAAATTTGAATCCCTAATAAGTAGCAAAATAGCGATTCCTTAGAGATGTAAATGTGGAATAAAAGTGAATTATATATCATTTTTGTTTCACATTTACTACAGTTTTTAATCCCTCATTTTATTTAAAACCATGACAAGTCAGAGGGTTTTACATTATGAATGTTATAAGATTGGTCTACTTCTGAGAGAAGTTTCATAATCATAAATTACAATGAAAATGTATTCTTTGAATTACAAAGTCTTCATTGTCATTTATTCTCCCATAGAGAAGCCTTCCGTCCAGGCAGAATCCTAGTCAGTGCCTAGCCTGGAACTTAGCAGGTGCTCTATAAATATAAGTTAAATAAATGAATTTCTTCTGATAAAATTTTGTAATCTTTGTCTCTTATTATCCATGCAAGGAAGATTTCGGTAGCTATTCTTTTTTCTGCAGACAACATTTGTCAGGGAAATAAAAACAGGCATGTAAATTATATTAATCATAAGCACACAATTTCCAGAGATTGTCTTTCAGTTGGAAATAATGAAACAGCGATGGCTGGTTAGGTTTTGATTTACTTTAAGTTTCTATGGCTGATCTTTCCATTTAAATAGATTTGTGAGTCTCTTCCTTAGACATTGAATTTATCCAGAAACACTCTTTCTTTCCATGATGTTAAATAAATGTTGATCTTCCTTTGAGTTTTAAAAGCCATCAATTGAGTTTTTAAATATATCAGTGATTATTATGAGAATTAAATAGTGCAGGTAAAATGACCACTTTAATTAATCCAGTTGAGCAGTTAAAGACCAGATACATTTTTTTTTTTTTTTTTTTTTTTTTGCGGCACGTGGGCCTCTCACTGTTGTGGCCTCTCCCGTTGCGGAGCACAGGCTCCGGACGCGCAGGCTCAGCGGCCATGGCTCATGGGCCTAGCCGCTCCACGGCATGTGGGGTCTTCCCGGACCGGGGCACGAACCCGTGTCCCCTGCATCAGCAGGCGGACTCTCAACCACTGCACCACCAGGGAAGCCCTCCACATACATTTTTTACATGAAGTCCTGTTCCCTTCTTTAGTTAGTCCAGTGATGTTTTGTCAGGGAGAAGTCCAATAGGAATAATACAAATTGTCTGCATAAAGAGCTGATTTTAACATAGAGACTCTGTAACTAATCTTTTCAGAAACTGAAAGAATAAAGGAAGAATGAAGGCAGTGGGCTGTCCCCTTAAAAATAATTTATCATTCAAGAGGTAAAATGTTAGTTTCTTTGTCTTCCTACCCCAAAGTTTCTACATTTCAAAATTAAAAAGAAATATTAATCAGTCCTTGAGGATTGTATCATAATTATTGCCATTAAAAAATTGAAACAACAATGGATTGTTAATTTTACTTTATTTTCTTATACTTGCTATTATTGATATATTCAAATAATTGTACTTTTTCCTGAGAATCAGCTTTTCTTGCCTTTTCATTTATTTAACCATGAAAATTGGTTTACATCCATTAAGTAAGAGCTTTAAAGGGCTTTTATTCCAAACTCTAGTTGAGATCAGATCAAGTCATGGGTGCAAATATAAGACTTTGACAAGACTTTGAGAAATTTGAGGTGGCCCTTATAGCTTCTCAGCTAGACAGAAGACTTCAAAAAGTTAAAGCCATTGTCTCATAATCTTCACTTTTCGGCCAAAAGTAGAAATGATCCTGGATCAAAAATGTATACAGGTGTGGCTTTTGTCTAATGGAGTGGATTATAGTCTAATATGCAGGAAGCCAACAAAACTTTTAAAGAAATTGCACTATCTTGGACTGAAAAGGGTAGAGATTGTTGAAAATGAAAAGAGAACTCTTGGCCCCCAACCTTCTATGGAGAGAAAGCAGTCCTACAGAGCTGCTCAGATGCAAATATGAGCCATTTTTCAAGAAGAAGAATGACTCAGAGGGCCTAAAATTGCAGAGGGAAGAGTCAAAAACCCTGGAGAACTATTCTCAAGGAGTCAAACTGGGTTCTAATCAGCAACATTCCCTACCCTCAGAGCGTGGTAGATGCAGAATGGGCATTGCTTTCAATATGTGATTCAATATGTAATTACAGTACAAACAGAACAAAACAAAACACTTAGTAAAGTAGAAATAGATGGGAATTTCCAAAGCCTAATAAAAATTTTTCATAAAAATCTAGGACAAACATCATCTTAAATAAGGTAACAATAGAAGTAATCCCTTAAAAATAGTGAACAAATGAAATACCACCACATTTATTCTATGTTTTGTTGGAGGCCCGAGGTAGTATAAGAAGAAATAAAAAATATATTAGGGGCATAGGATAGGAAAGCAAAATTTATTTGGAGATAATTTTTATCATTCACATAGAAAATGCAAAAGGTTCCATAAATCTAGCAAAAAGACAGTATATAAGAAGTCAGCATTTCACCTGGAAAACAAAAATAAAGAGAAGACACTATTTGCAATAGTGTAAATACCATTTAGAAGAATATATGTCTAGTACAAGATGCATGAAATGTCTACAGGAAAAATACAAAAATTTTAGAACTATTAAAAATAGCTGAAAACCTGCAAAGGTATACTATATTTATAATTAGGAAAACTTAATATTGTAATAAATGTCCATTTTTCCTTATTAGATCTATAGATTTAATGTAATTCCAATAGAAAGTTCTATAGAGTCATTTTTTTTATTGGAGTATAGTTGATTTACAGTGTTGTGTTAGTTTTAGGTGTACAGCAAAGTGAATCAATTGTACATATACATATATCTACTCTTTTTTAGATTCTTTTCTTATATAGACCATTACAGAGTATGGAGAAGAGTTCCCTGTGCTATACAGTAGGTTTTATATATGGTAATATGTATATGGCAATCCCAATCTCCAAATTTATTCCTCCTCCTTCACTTACCCCTGATAACCATAGGTTTGTTTTCTACATTTGTGATGGCTATTTCTGTTTTGTAGATAAGTTCATTTGTACCCTTTTTTTTGAGATTCCATATATAAGTGATATCTTATGATATTTGACTTTGTCTGACTTACTTCAGTCAATATGACAATCTCTAGGTCCATCCATGTTGCTGCAAATGGCATTATTTCATTCTTTTTTATGGCTGAGTAATATTCCATTGTATATATGTACCACATCTTCTTTATCCATTCCTCTGTTGGTGGACACTTACGCTGCCTATGTTATAGAGTCATTTTTAATGGAACTTGTTCAGATTATTATAAAATGTATATAAAAAGTGCCAGTAAATTGCCAGGGCTCATTTGAATAATTGCAGGATGGGTGACTTGTCCCACAAGATTTTTTTTTCTATTTTTATTTATTTATTTTTTTTACATCTTTATTGAAGTATAATTGCTTTACAATGGTGTGTTAGTTTCTGCTTTATAACAAAGTGAATCAGTTATACATATACATATGTTCCCATATCTCTTCCCTCTTGCATCTCCCTCCCTCCCACCCTCCCTATCCCACCCCTCCAGGCAGCCACAAAGTACCAAGCTGATCTCCCTGTGCTATGCGGCTGCTTCCCACTAGCTATCTACCTTACGTTTGGTAGTGTATATATGTCCATGCCTCTCTCTCACTTTGTCACAGCTTACCCTTCCCCCTCCCCATATCCTCAAGTCCATTCTCCAGTAGGTCTGTGTCTTTATTCCTGTCTTACCCCTAGGTTCTTCATGACATTTTTTCCCCTTAAATTCCATATATATGTGTTAGCATACGGTATTTGTCTTTCTCTTTCTGACTTACTTCACTCTGTATGACAGACTCTAGGTCTATCCACCTCATTACAAATAGCTCAATTTCATTTCTTTTTATGGCTGAGTAATATTCCATTGTATATATGTGCCACATCTTCTTTATCCATTCATCTGATGATGGACACTTAGGTTGTTTCCATCTCCGGGCTATTGTAAATAGAGCTGCAGTGAACATTTTGGTACGTGACTCTTTTTGAATTTTGGTTTTCTCAGGGTATATGCCCAGTAGTGGGATTGCTGGGTCATACGGTAGTTCTATTTGTAGTTTTTTAAGGAACCTCCATACTGTTCTCCACAGTGGCTGTATCAATTTACATTTCCACCAGCAGTGCAAGAGGGTTCCCTTTTCTCCACACCCTCTCCAGCATTTATTGTTTCTAGATTTTTTGATGATGGCCATTCTGACTGGTGTGAGATGATATCTCATTGTAGTTTTGATTTGCATTTCTCTAATGATTAATGATGTTGAGCATTCTTTCATGTGTTTGTTGGCAGTCTGTATATCTTCTTTGGAGAAATGTCTATTTAGGTCTTCTGCCCATTTTTGGATTGGGTTGTTTGTTTTTTTGTTACTGAGCTGCATGAGCTGCTTATAAATTTTGGAGATTAATCCTTTGTCAGTTGCTTCATCCATAAGATATTTTGAAGCCATAATAATCGAGATATAGGGCCTGCTCCACTCCCAGCTGCCCTGCCAATGGGACTTTGGGCACAGTGCTCCCCAGGGATTGCCCTGCTGTCTCAGACCTGTTTCAGCTCCAGCTGTCCAACTGAAGCAGCCTCAGGCATAGTGCTCCCTAGGGAGAGCTTCTGGCCAGGGTTCACTGTAGCCCCAGCCGCCCCACCAAGGTGGGCCTTGGGGACATTTCTCCCTAAAGACTGCCCCCACAGCCCATGCCTGCTCCAGCTGGCCTGCCAAAGCCACCAGGCACAAGCAGTCTACACAGGGAATATTCCCACACAAGGCTACTCCTTAAAGACCCAGAAAGGTAGCTTTTTCACCTGATTCATAGAGACAAAAACTGAGTGTCAAACAAAATGAGACAGAGGAATATGTTCCAAATGAAAGAACAAAATAAAACCCCAGAAAAAAACCCGGAATGAAACAGATAATTTACCTGATAAAGGATTCAAAGAAACAGTTATAAGGATGCTCATTGAACTCAGGAGAAGAATAAGGATCTCAGAACATCAGCAAGAACTCAGAAAATATAAGAAAACTAATCAGAAATTAAGAATACAATAACTGAAATAAAAAATACACTAAGAGGGAATCAGCAGCAGATTAGATGATACAAAAGAATGGATGAGCAATCTGTAAGAAATGATAGTGATAATAACCTAATCAGCACAGCGTAAAGAACACAGAATTTTTTAAGAAGAGAGGTTAAGGGACCTCTAGGACAACATGAAGCATACTAGCATCTGCACTATAAGGGTCCCAGAAGGAGAAGTGAGAAAGAAAAGGACAGAAAATTTATTTGAAGAAATAATGGCTGAAAACTTCACTAACCTGGAGAAGAAAACAGACATCTGGTTATAGGAAGCACAGGGCATCCAAAACAAGATGAACCCAAAGAGATCCACACCAAGACATGCTATAATTAAAATTGCAAGAGTTAAAGAGAGAATCTTATAGGTAGCAACAGAAAATTAATCACATACGAGGGAAACCCATAAGACAGTCACTGATTTTTCAGCAGAAACTTTTTTAAAAAAATTATTTTAATTATTTATTTTTGGCTGTGTTGGGTCTTCATTGCTGCGCATGGGCTTTCTCTAGTTGCAGCCAGTGGGGGCTACTCTTCGTTGTGGTGCACGGGCTTCTCACTGTGGCTTCTCTTGTTGCAGAGCATGGGCTGTAGGCGCGTGGGCTTCAGTAGTGGCACACGGGCTCAGTAGTTGTGGCTTGGGCTCTAGAGCACAGGCTCAGTAGTTGTGATGCACAGGTTTAGTTGCTCTGTGGCATGTGGAATCTTCCTGGACCAGAGCTCAAACCTGTGTCCCCTGCATTGGCAGGCAGATTCTTAACCACTGCACCACCAGGGAAGCCCTCAGCAGAAACTTTACAGGCCAGAAGGGAGTGGCACTTTTTCCTAAACCTGAACATTCTTTGCCTTATGGCACAGAAATTACGCTCCTAAATATAAAACCAAAAAACCCACCTCAGGGCAATATAGGGGTAGGAGATTAAGAAGTACAAACTATTATGTGTAAAATAAACTACAAAGATATATTGTACAACACAGGGAATATAGCCTATATTTTATAATAACTAAATGGAATATAACCTTTAAAAATTGTGAATCACTATATTTATACCCATAACTCATATAACATTGTACATCAACTATATGGCAATAAAAACAAAATGAAAAAAAGCCACCCCATATGTACAACAAAAGATATATACAAGGATATTCATAGCAGCATGATTGACAATAGCAAAAACTTAGAATAATTCAAATGCCAATGAATAAATTGTGGTATATCACACAGTAGACTATTTATAATAGTAAAAATGTACGTTCTAAGCAACTGTACAAGTGAGTTTAGGAAAAATATTAAGTTAAGAAAGCAATTCCCCAAATATTAGATATAATTTAATACAGTTAGAAATAAAATATGACTGTTCAGAGAATACATAGATGTAATAAGAGAGTGTAAAAAGGGATGATAAATATGGAATTCAGAATGATGTTACTTTAAACTAAGGTAAGTAGGAAAATGAGATACATAGAATAAATAAAAATATATTTTAAAAATAGAGAAATACATTAAATTGACTGCCATTTCATCCAGTGAGAGTGAACAAGACATTGAAGATATAAAATGATGAACCCATAATGGGTATCAGTTCCCCAGAACTTCCCATGCTGTGAGAATCCAGCCTAACTGAATGTGATTCTAGTCTATAAGAATAAATAGCTTTCTTATGACATGGCATCTTAACTCAAAACAAGTACCTCTGCTGGGACTCAACTGGAGAACCAGCCCCTGGAGGAAATACTGTATTTACTGAGCAATGGCATCTCATCATCCAACATGACACTTTCCTAAGATGTATTGAGAATAATTTTACTACTCATAATTTTCATTTTATTAGATTATTAACATGTACACTCACATGATAGTTTAACTTTTGTGTAAACTAACATTGTTTTCCCTTTATCTTTTCAGTTTTCTTTACCAAACATTAAATTAGCAGATTGTTGTAATTTGTTATAGCTGCCTAAGCTGATTAATAAACATATCAACCATTGTTTCAACTCTTCTTTCTTCTTGTGTCTCAGAACTCTCATCTGGTAATCTCTTTTCTTCTGGCAGAAGTATATGTTTAAATTATCTTTTAATGAGAATCGTGTGAAACACAAATTTTGTTTGTTTGAAAATTTGTTTTTCCCCACATGGAATTTTGAAAGATAATTTTGTTGGATATAGACTTTGAAATTGGCAAGTACTTCTCTTAGCACATTGAAGAATGTCATTCCTCTGATACATAGCTTCCAACTGTTACTTTTAAAATAATCTATTTGTAGCTATATTTTATATATTTATTAAAACTTGTTTTTACAGTTTTAATGTATGCATAAGTACAGGTTTATTTTGTTTTTCACCCTTCGAAAACTGGGCTTCTTAACTGTAGATTCAGAAAAATCCTCAGCCATTATTTCTTCAAATAATACCTCTGTTCCATTTCCTCTCTTTCTCCTTCTGGAACTACTTCCAGTTCATAACCACTGACAAACATTCTCTCCTTGACCAAACTCTAATCAAGCTCCTCTGAGCTCTTTCCCAATTAGGTCCCATCTTTGGGCATGTCCTCAAAAGCCCCATTTTAACAAGAATCCTGCTAAGTCAGTTTAGCCAGAATCCCCCACCCTCGATATCTGATCCCTCTCAATATCCGACCAAATTCCACATCCCCCAACATCTCCCAGGTCTGATGATGCTGGCCGGTCTTCAGCTAGAATCCTGCTAGATCAGTTTAGCCAGAATCCTCCCTTACTCCTGATGTTTCCTCTTAGTGATTTTCCACCCTCACACGTGCACACACACACCCCTTACACAAACAAACACACACACACATGCACGTGTATGCTCTGCTCCTTAGCTATGAATCCCCATTTTTCCTTGTATTTGAAATTGAGCACAATCTCTCTCCCCTATTGCAAAACCCCGTTACAGTAGTCCTTATACCTATCATGATGGTCCTGAATAAAATCTGCCTTACTATTTTAATGTGGCAGTGTGATTTTATCTTTAACATCATCTGTGTAGTGTGAATTTTGGTAGCAATATACGTAAGGAGCAGCTTATGGTTATGGATTCTAAAAAGAGATTTTTTTATCTCCTACACTCAGTGCCAGCGTTTGAAACAAGCAATTTTCTTTAAGGGTAAAATTTACCACTAAGCTGTAGATGTAACCCCTGCATCTCATTTTATAGTGGCAATCTTCTTTTACACACCTCAGTTTGGGTGAGCCCTGGGCTTGGTCTCTTAACCTCTGAACTCTGAAATGCTTCACAACTTCAGCTCAAATTAACCCATTTTGGCAAATGTCCTAAGGAGAAAAAAAATCAGCTTTCATGTATACTTTTATCAGCAGCATCTGATTATTACTTGATTTTTGGTCAGTTCTTAGATACATTAAGATGATTAAAAATATATTTTATTTTTCATTTTTAGTTACATACAGTGGTTAGATCTGTCCAGAGAATGTGCTGCCATTCTGTTGGACAAGCATCCATAATGATAACTTGGGGACAGAAAATTGTCTTATTGTTTGAGTCTTTGAGGTAGAGAGCATATCTGTAGGATTTATATGAAATACCAAATATGTGACTCTGTAGAAGTAATATTTTGTGTAATATAATTTCATGTGGTTTAACTCCTCACATATGTAGACCTTGTCTTTGCTTTTGCATCTCATACTCTTTTTTTTTTTTTTTTATCAGTGTTTTGGGTATTTTACTGCTCTTAATCCACTCCACTTAAATATAAGGGGAAAGTAAAAAGCAACAAAGAGTAGCACTTACCAGTTTAGACTCTAGGTATCTTGGATTTTCTACTTACTAGCTGTGAGATTTGGGAAGTTATTCATCTCTATATACCTCATTTTCTTCATCTGTAAGAAAGAACAGAATAGTAATGATATCTAAGCCATAGGGTTTTTCTGAGGATTAAATGGGTTAATACGATTAATGTTTTCAGAATAATGCATGGCACATAGTAAGTGCTATGTAAATATATAATGTCATTTTTACAAAGAAGAGCGCTTAAACCCCCAAAATGTATTTTTCTAAACTTTAAAACTTAAAAGGCAAGGAAAAATGTAAACTAATAAAGTTACTCGTTTATCCTTAGATTTTATTATTCATGGCTTCTCTTCCCAATAACAAACACAATCAGAAGTTAGTTACTGGAAACTATGTTGCATTTGTTTTTAGACTCTTCTCTGGTCATTAACATAAAGAGTCATCATGATTTTGTATTGGAGGTGCTATTGGTGGTTATTTCATTATGGAACTTCCAAATGTGGAGATTGCTTTTAAAACATCCCTGACAAATACTCACTAAACCTCAAATTTGCTGTAACACTTCAAGAAATGGGAAAAACTCTGCTTTTAAGGCAGCCCACCCTATGGTTGCTGGATAGCTGTAATTTTTATGAAGTTCTGCTTCATCTTGTATCAAAAATAACACTCCCTTTAACTTCTATGCAATGTATTTTGTTCTGCCACCTAAATTATGTGTGTACTCCATATTGTGTCAAAAAGGAAACATATCACTTCCTCTGCAAATAAATGAATCAACCATTTTAAAAGCACTTATTTAGCAAAGCTCATTGGGAAAAATAGGCATTTAAAATATTCCCCTTCTTCAATTTCCTGCTTTTTAAAATATGTATTAAGTAACCTTTTTGTGGTAATCATTTTGTGATATATGAGTATGTCAAATCACCACATTGTACACCTTAAGCTTACACAATGTTATATGTCAATTATATCTCAATAAAGCTGAAATAAATAAATAAATCTTTTAAAAGTGGAAAATAAAATAAAATATATCTTTCCTCTTATTCCTTTCTATCTCCTGCTGTCTTCCCCTCCTTTCCTTATTCCCACTGCAGCCCTTAGAAGATATGTATTATACATCTGCAAATCTTTCCTTCTTTACAATTTCCTTCAAGCCTTAGCTTTATAGTGTGGTTTCACAACTAATTGCCATTCTGCCCATTTCTTTCATCACTTGAATTTTCCAATTACATCTTCACATGCAGCTCAAAGTACTGTGGAAAACGCCGATCTCATTTCCTCCGCTGCTTTAGCTGCCATGATGCTGGACACTATAAACTGTCACTTAGCTTTTATTTACCTAATGTAGGTTGTACAATGAGCTTGAGGTCCTTCAAAGTCCTCAAGGGCCTTTGCATCAATTTCTTTTAATTAAGGACTACAACTTTCATACTGAAATTGTACAATTGAATATTTAGCCTGAAGTCAGGGTTTTATATTTATTCCTATTGAATTTTATCTTATTACTTCTGTCTATGATTTGGGCCTGTAAGGATGTTTCCATCTTGATTTGACAATTCTTCCCAAGATGTGCCAACAGGAAATTTGAAAAGTCTGACTTCCATTGCTTTGTCCAAGTTATTGAGCAAGTTCTTCAAATATCCTTTTAAAACCACCCTCAAAATACCAACGTACTGATAAACATTATTTCAGTACATTTACTTAACCTATTATGTCTCCCCAAACCCTGTTACTATGTGAAAACATTTTCCATGCTTTCAATAAAGATGTATTGAAAGGCTTCACATGTGTAGTGTTCATCCAACCTGCCAATCTGGAAACTACTCTCAAAAAACAAGCTATTTAAATTTTCCATGACATTCTAAGTCAATTCATCCTCATTCCTAGAAAATGTATCTTTATTTAAATGTTCCAAGCCATCTGTACAAAAATCTTTTCTAGAATTTTTCCAAAGTATAATTTAAATGTATTTAACAGTAGCATATGAAATCCCCATTTCCATGTCTGAAAATCTGGAACAAGATGTGCTAGTGTTTAGATCTGGCAGATCTCCTATCCTCAATGGATTCCCAAAACTTACTGAAAATGCTTTATGTTCATTCACATCTGATGAGTGTATTTTCTCAGTACCCTATAACTTAATTCCTCTGAATACAAGTGCTTTGAATTTATTTAGGAAGGTACACTATCTCACTGTCTCATTTGGTATGTCATCTTTTAGTTACTCTATAATCTTCATAAAATCTGTTCCACTCCTTCTAGTTTGAAGATAATTCTGCCAGATGGAAAAGATGGAAGCAAACAAATCTTGTATAGTATTACTGTTTTTTCTCATCTGTCTTCACCAACTTTATGGAAAATTGAGTTCATCCCTTCTATTTTTATTTTATTTACTTTACTCATATATTTACAAAATTGTTTTTAGTCTTCTTAGTTTTTTCTTCAAATCTGCAATACATTGTGGCCATTGGTCTAGTGAATTTCAGCCTCTAACATTGGTGTTGCTCTTTGATCATGTGCCCTCTGTTTTCTAATTCTTTAAATCTTAGTTTATCAGCAGTTTTCTCATTTTGATATTTTTTAAATTAATTGGCTGCTTTCTTGTCCTCATCTATATTTTATAAAACTTTATTTGAAGCCTTTCCCATCTTTAGTCATAGAATTTCTTGTCATGAGACAAAACATAGCTTTTCTCATATTAAAAATTAATCTGATTTTCTAAGGCCTGGCATCTGTGTACCTATATGAATATAATTACTCAGTTCCTTTATTATTGGAAGCATTAAAATTTTATCTTAATTTTCTTCCAGACTTGCTATTCTTATTATTAGCCATTTCTTCTTTAACTCCAGAAACAAATCCAGGTTAATAAAAATCCTTGCTCCTTCTTCTAGCTTCTGATATCACTTTTGGCAGAAGATTACCATTAGATGTCCAGATAGTTGATATTTTTAAAATCTCAGATTTGTTTTGCTGCTATAATTATTCACACTTTCTATGTGTCTAGAATATCTGTAGCATATTAATTTCCCCCAAAATATTACTCCTTTCTTCCTCAGTGTTAACTTGCCTGTAGGCTATGAGCCCCCAAGTCTTGAATTTTTGTATAGATAAATGTAATTTTTTTCCATTGCTAAGTGCTTTTATTGAAAAGAGTAAACATTTAGCATATATTTCTATAGAAATACCGATTTTTATCTGACTGTGTGATTATTTTTAACTTCTAATGCCTGTGTATTTCTGGTTCTCATATTCAAGCCATAAATAGTACTACAAAAGTCTCAAGTATACTCATAAGAACATATAAATTTTGTTAATTTAAAAACAAGCTTATTTCATCATATACATTCTTTGCAGTGAGACATAGATATATATGTATGACATAAGTACTGTATGTATATGTATCTGTGGCACATGTCTAACATGAACACACCTGAGTATTGTTCCTGACCATCATCTTTAGTTTCCTGCCAATAATTACTGAAATATTTTCCACATTTTTTTTTCTTATTACAATACAGCTTTGTCCTACATAGTATATATGGTTGCTCAGTGTAATTTAGGATTGTGTTCTCTTGGTTTCAAATTTCACTTTGATGCTTTAAAAAAGTTCACTCTATTGCCTACCAAAAATATTCATACTGATTTTCTAAAGAGCACTTTCATCTTGTCTATAGACCACCATTTAATATTTATCTATGAAATAACCTTGTCTACAATGTCAAATATGTATTTTAAAGACCACTGATTCTACAAATATGCAGTAGGTTCTGGGGATGAAGTGAAGATTAACAAGGTCCCTACGCTCATGGAACTCATACTTCTGTGAGGGAGACAGGCAGCAAATAACTAAACACACAAAGCAATTACTGAATTTGATCAGAGCCATAAAGGAAATATGCAAGGTGATGTGGAAAGGAAGAAACTGAAAAAGGGCAAATTATATTAGAGAGGGATAGGACTGCCAGAATGGATCTCAAGTAGAAGAAAAGAAAAATAGTTTTTCTTATTCTACTCTGTTCTTGATTCTACTCTGTTTCCTTTCAGTGATTTTAAAGAGACTAGGGATACATTTGTTCCCATACAAGTCACCTAAAGTCAAAGGGTTTGAAAATTTCGGGGAGGGTTCTTGAATATGTTAATAATGAAGACAACAGTCATCATTACTGTATCTACATCTACTTCCATATCCACGTTAGAGACTCATTGACAATGAAAACCCATGTTTTCTCCATGGGGCTGTTAAAAGTAACATTTTTACATGTGACTGTTTGTTCATCTTAAGGTTATATTGGATACTTGATGCTGTTACTTCCTCAGAACATCCATATTTATAGTTCTGTTCAGTGGGTAAAAATACAGCTCAAATGGTGTTATTTTCTTCCTCTTTTCTTCTCTTTTATCTTATTTCTATCATCAGCCTCTTGACACTTCACTGCCTTTTTTCTTTTTCGAAAATCTCTTCCGCCTTGTATAATAAAATTCTTCATCTTTATTAAAAAGTGAAGGATAGATAGGTGTACCTCAAGATCACTGATTATATTCACAGATATTTAGTGATTCTCATCTCAATCTAGTATGGGGGGCTCACGAAGCAACGTCTGTACCTCTGCTTCTATGCATTCCAATCCTCTAAAGAACAACCAGTCAAGTGACTGAATCAGGGCTAATATGGGTCTTCCAATTCAAAGTTGTGTGTTCATTCCAACACACGACAGAACGAAGGGGAGATTTGCTAAGTTTACAGTTTAGCAGACTGTGTACTGAAACTTGATGTTTGAAATCCCACAAACTCACTTTGGGTTCTTATTCATTAGGTTGTAGACAAATTGATTAAGTGGGTGATTTCCAAATTTTATAAATTTTGTGGAACGTGAAAAAAGTTCAAGGCAAAAAAGGACACAACATGTAATATTTAAAAGAGTAAACTTGGACATCTGATGAAAGTTCTCAAATTATGGTTCAGCAAATTATGACATCAGGCAGTCAAGATGATTATAAATTAAAAGCCTTAATTATCTTTCTTAAGATGTCAACTCTTTTAGATTTCATATTTCTTACCATAAATTTGTTAAATATTTCTGGAGGTGAATGTGTCATGTGGACCTGTGCATATCAAACCCAAAGCCATGTTGATTTTTCCCAATTTATTAATATTACAGAGAACTCATTCAAAATTGAACTCATGATATTTTAGTAGCAGAAATACAAAGTTCTTTAGATCCTGAAATGGTCATTTCTCTCCTATGATAAGCACTAAGTAAATTTATCCTTTTATGGCTTTGGAAATCTGGCATAAAATCTTGATGGCTATGGTATGTTTTTCTATGATGTATATTATTTTCTCAGGTTGTTTCTAGCTTATTTGTAGGGAATTTTAATCATAAATACAACTTTCAGTGAAATAATAAAGTAGGTTATTCTTGACATATTAACAATAGAAAGTTAGAAAAGTTGATGTTTCTCACTACGAAAGAAAGAAATTAATCATCCGATTAAAATTGTTTTTTTTTTTTTTTTTTTTTTTTTACGGTGCGCAGGCCTCTCACTGTTGTGGCCTCCCCACTGCGGAGCACAGGCTCCGGACGCGCAGGCTCAGTGGCCATGGCTCAAGGGCCCAGCTGCTCCGCGGCATGCGGGATCCTCCCGGACCGGGGCACGAGCCCCTGTCCCCTGCATCGGCAAGCAGACTCTCAACCACTGCGCCACCAGGGAAGCCCTAATATTGTATTTTTAAAATTAAATAGTTAATTACTTTTGCCTAGAGGTTTCCCACCTTTTCAGAAAGTCAGGCATTATGACAGGCAAATATATGCCTGAAGAAAATTGATTTATTTGATTTATATGCCATTATCTCTTTAAATTTCCCCATTTTAAAATAGCAAAACAGCACATCAAGATAACTAGTGTTCAAACTAACTGCATGTCAGATTGCTTACTGGAAAAGAGAGGATAACTAAAAGCTCTTCTGTCATTTTGGGAGGCACAATATGCAGGCAACCTTTCTACAGGACACTGTTTGCAAGTATGTAAGGGCAGATCGTGTGAACTCTCTTTTAACTTCATTTTCCTTGGTTCCTATGAGTCAAAAAGCACAAATGTATTGAGATCACTGGGCCAGTAGGTACACTGAACTGTAAGGTTTCTTTCTGAGTACTGAGAGTTTTCTCAACATTGAATCAAATGCCAGTAAACAATCACATCTGTGTATTTAGCTCTGTAACCTTTAGAATGTTTTATTATTACATAACTAGTTAATGATACATGTTCATTAAGAAAATTAGAAAATATATTGAAAGCAAAATGAAAACAATTTAAAAGCTCATAGTTTTACCAATGAGATATATCATTTTGGTGTATATTCTTTTTCTACTTTTTTAAGTATAATTTAGAATTTTTGCCTTAAAGTGTTTTTTTTCCTTTATTCTGTCTTGCTTCTCTTTTTCTCTATCACTAAAAACATCTCCTCCATGTAAAAAGATTTTTAAAGTATCTAAATGCGGCTATGAAAATGATGTTTAATGGTCAATGATAGAACCTAAAACATTTTTTAAAACTACCTAATGGTGACAACACTTGCTGAAAATATATTTAAGAATTACTCTTTAGAAACTTCCTAGAAATAGGATCAATCAAAAGTCCATGTACTCAATTTATTCATCATGTTTGAGTCAGTAACCTTAGGAAACCTTTCTGAAATTAATTGATCTAAGTCTTTAACAGTTCAAATACATCAAATTGATGATGGTGGTGATGGTAACAAATCATTCTCAATTCCACTAGGCATGAAATGTAAATGGGTATGTAGTGTGCTTATTTTCCTTATAAATAATAAATGTATTCCTTTGTAATACAGTCATCGATATGGGGCCCTCCATTGCCCACTAAGTACGCAAAAGGTTTTTTGACCCAGAAGGCCTAATAGCCAATAAGCATAATTTGTGTTCTGCTGGCCAGATTGCTTCATGAACATTCAGTTGATTTCCTTAAATGTCACGAAGCTTGATGAGTTATCAGAAATATGAAAAAATGAACACCTTCATGCATTTATAAGCTAGATTTTGAAATAGAACATTATCTGCACTCCACAAACTCCCTGTCCCTTCTTAGTCACAAATAACCCTTCTCCATTCCTCAAGTTTATTCTTGTATTTTGACATCTGACACCAAAGATTAGTTCTAAACGTTATATCAATAAAATCATATGGTGTATTTTTTTTGTCTGACCTCTTTTGCTTATATTATATGTGTGAGTTTTTCCAAATTGCTCCAAGTGGCAGCAGTGTATGCATTTTCATTACTGGATCGTATTCTATTTTATGAATGAATTCTAGTTTATTCATTCCAGTATGAATAATGCTGCTATGAATATTCTGGTATTTGTCTTTTTAACACACATGTACCTGTTTCTTTTGGCTGTTTAATTATGAATGAAATTGTCGGATTATGGGTTATGTTATATGCTCAACTTTAGATTCTGTCAAGCAGAATTGATAGTTAATTGTACTAATTTACATTTCCAGCAGCAGTGTAGGAAATTTTCTGTTGCTTGATGTGTTTACTAATATTCTTCAGTATTTTAAAATTTTAGCCATAATAGTAGGTGTAAAGGGGTATTTCATTTGGATTTTAATTATAATTCTTGATGACTAACTAGTTTGAGCACACTTTCATGTGTTTATTGGCCATTTTATCATGTTCTTTTGTAAAGTATCTGTTCACATATTTTCCTCTTATTGGATTGTCCGTTTATTTTTCTTTTTTTTTTGCATCTTTATTGGAGTATAATTGCTTTACAATGGTGTGTTAGTTTCTGCTTTATAACAAAGTGAATCAGTTATACATATACATATGTTCCCATATCTCTTCCCTCTTGCATCTCCCTCCCTCCCACCCTCCCTATCCCACCCCTCCAGGCGGCCACAAAGTACCAAGCTGATCTCCCTGTGCTATGCAGCTGCTTCCCACTAGCTATCTACCTTACATTTGGTAGTGTATATATGTCCATGCCTCTCTCTCGCTTTGTCACAGCTTACCCTTCCCCCTCCCCATATCCTCAAGTCCATTCTCCAGTAGGTCTGTGTCTTTATTCCTGTCTTACCCCTAGGTCCTTCATGACATTTTTTTTCTTAAATTCCATATATATGTGTTAGCATACGGTATTTGTCTTTCTCTTTCTGACTTACTTCACTCTGTATGACAGACTCTAGGTCTATCCACCTCATTACAAATAGCTCAATTTCATTTCTTTTTATGGCTGAGTAATATTCCATTGTATATATGTGCCACATCTTCTTTATCCATTCATCCGATGATGGACACTTAGGTTGTTTCCATCTCCGGGCTATTGTAAATAGAGCTGCAATGAACATTTTGGTACATGACTCTTTTTGAATTTTGGTTTTCTCAGGGTGTATGCCCAGTAGTGGGATTGCTGGGTCATATGGTAGATCTATTTGTAGTTTTTTAAGGAATCTCCATACTGTTCTCCATAGTGGCTGTACAAATTCACATTCCCACCAGCAGTGCAAGAGTGTTCCCTTTTCTCCACACCCTCTCCAGCATTTATTGTTTCTAGATTTTTTGATGATGGCCATTCTGACTGGTGTGAGATGATATCTCATTGTAGTTTTGATTTGCATTTCTCTAATGATTAATGATGTTGAGCATCCTTTCATGTGTTTGTTGGCAGTCTGTATATCTTCTTTGGAGAAATGTCTATTTAGGTCTTCTGGCCATTTTTGGATTGAGTTGTTTGTTTTTTTGTTATCGAGCTGCATGAGCTGCTTGTAAATTTTGGATAATAATCCTTTGTCAGTTGCTTCATTTGCAAATATTTTCTCCCATTCTGAGGGTTGTCTTTTGGTCTTGTTTATGCTTTCCGTTACTGTGCAAAAGCTTAGAAGTTTCATTAGGTCCCATTTGTTTATTTTTGTTTTTATTTCCATTTTCTAGGAGGCGGGTCAAAAAGGACCTTGCTGTGATTTATGTCATAGAGTGTTCTGCCTATGTTTTCCTCTAAGAGTTTGATAGTTTCTGGCCTTACATTTAGGTCTTTAATCCATTTTGAGCTTACTTTTGTGTATGGTGTTAGGGAGTGATCTAATCTCATACTTTTACATGTACCTGTCCAGTTTTCCCAGCACCACTTATTGAAGAGGCTGTCCTTTCTCCACTGTACATTCCTGCCTCCTTTATCAAAGACAAGGTGACCATATGTGCGTGGGTTTATCTCTAGGCTTTCTATCCTGTTCCATTTATCTATCTTTCTTTTTGGTGCCAGTACCATACTGTCTTGATTACTGTAGCTTTGTAGTATAGTCTGAAGTCAGGGAGCCTGATTCCTCCAGCTCCGTTTTTCATTCTCAAGACTGCCTTGGCTATTCGGCGTCTTTGATGTTTCCATACAAAGTGTGAATTTTTTTGTTCTAGTTCTGTGAAAACTGCCAGTGGTAGTTTGATAGGGATTGCTTTGAATCTGTAGATTGCTTTGGGTAGTATTGTCATTTTCACAATGTTGATTCTTCGAATCCAAGAACATGGTATATCTCTCCTTCTATTTGTATCATCTTTAATTTCTTTCATCAGTGTCTTATGATCTTCTGCACACAGGTCTTTTGTCTCCTTAGGTAGGTTTACTCCTAGATACTTTATTCTTTTTGTTGCAGTAGTAAATGGGAGTGCTTTTTGATTTCGCTTTCAGATGTTTCATCATTAGTGTATAGGAATGCCAGAGATTTCTGTGCATTAATTTTGTATCCTGCTACTTTACCAAATTCATTGATTAGCTCTAGTAGTTTTCTGGTAGCATCTTTAAGATTCTCTATGTATAGTATCATATCATCTGCAAACAGTGACAGCTTTACTTCTTCTTTTCTGATTTGGATTCCTTTTATTTCCCTTTCTTCTCTGATTTCTGTGGCTAAAACTTCCAAAAGTATGTTCAATAAGAGTGGTGAGAGTGGGCAGCCTTGTCTTGTTCCTGATCTTAGTGGAAATGCTTTCAGTTTTTCACCATTGAGGACGATGTTGGCTGTGGGTTTGTCATATATGGCCTTTATTAGGTTGAGGAAAGTTCCCTCTATGCCTACTTTCTGCTGGGTTTTTATCATAAATGGGTGTTCAATTTTGTCGAAAGCTTTCCCTGCATCTATTGAGATGATCATACGGTCTTTCTCCTTCAATTTGTTAATATGGATGTTCACATTGATTGATTTGCGTTTATTGAAGAATCCTTGCATTCCTGGAATAAACCCCACTTGATCATGGTGTATGATCTTTTTAATGTGTTGTTGGATTCTGTTTTCTAGTATTTTGTTGAGGATTTTTGCATCTATGTTCATCAGTGATATTGGCCTGTAGTTTTCTTTCTTTGTGACATCCTTGTCCGGTTTTGGTATCACTGTGATGGTGGCCTTGTAGAATGAATTTGGGAGTGTTCCTCCCTCTGCTAGATTTTGGAAGAGTTTGAGGATAGGTGTTAGCTCTTCTCTAAATGTTTGATAGATTTCGTCTGTGAAACCATCTGGTCCTGGGCTTTTGTTTGTTGGAAGATTTCTCATCACAGTTTCAATTTCAGTGCTTGTGATTGGTCTGTTCATATTTTCTATTTCTTCCTGATTCAGTCTTGGCAGGTTGTGTATTTCTAAGAATTTGTCCATTTCTTCCAGGTTGTCCATTTTACTGGCATACAGTTGCTTGTAATAATCTCTCATGATCTTTTGTATTTCTGCAGTGTCAGTTACTCCTTCTCCTTTTTCATTTCTAATTCTATTGATTTGAGTCTTCTCCCTTTTTTTCTTGATGAGTCTGGCTAATGGTTTATCAATTTTGTTTATCTTCTCAAAGAACAAGCTTTTAGTTTTATTAATCTTTGCTATCGTTTCCTTCATTTTGTTTTCATTTATTTCTGATCTCATTTTTATGATTTCTTTCCTTCTGCTAACCTTGGGGTTTTTTTGTTCTTCTTTTTCTAATTCCTTTAGGTGCAAAGTTAGGTTGTTTATTCGAAATGTTTCCTGTTTCTTAAGGTGGGCTTGTATTGCTGTAAAGTTCCCTCTTAGAACTACTTTGGCTGCATCCCATATGTTTTGGGTCGTCGTGTCTCCATTGTCATTTGTTTCTAGGTATTTTTTTATTTCCTCTTTGGTTTCTTCAGTGATCACTTTGTTATTAAGTAGTGTATTGTTTAGCCTCCATGTGTTTGTATTTTTTACAGATATTTTCCTGTAATTGATATGTAGTCTCATAGGTCAGAAAGGTACTTGATACAATTTCAATTTTCTTAAATTTACCAAGGCTTGATTTGTGACCCAAGATATGATCTATCCTGGAGAATGTTCCGTTAGCACTTGAGAAAAATGTGTATTCTGTTGTTTTTGTATGGAATGTCCTTTAAATATCAATTAAGTCCATCTTGTTTAATGTATCATTTAAAGCTTGTGTTTCCTTATTTATTTTCATTTTGGATGATCTGTCCATTGGTGAAGGTGGGGTGTTAAAGTCCCCTACTCTGAATGTGTTACTGTCGATTTCCCCTTTTATGCCTGTTAGTATTTGCCTTATGTATTGAGGTGCTCCTATGTTGGGTGCATAAATATTTACAATTGTTATATCTTCTTCTTGGATCGATCCCTTGATCATTATGTAGTGTCCTTCTTTGTCTCTTCTAATTGTCTTTATTTTAAAGTGTATTTTGTCTGATATGAGAACTGCTACTCCAGCTTTCTTTTGGTTTCCATTTGCGTGGAGTATCTTTTTCCATCCCCTCACTTTCAGTCTGTATGTGTCTCTAGGTCTGAAGTGGGTCTCTTTTAGACAGCATATATATGGGTCTTGTTTTTGTATCCATTCAGCCAATCTGTGACTTTTGGTGGGAGCGTTTAGTTGATTTACAGTTAAGGTAATTATCTATATGTATGTTCCTATTCCCATTTTCTTAATTGTTTTGGGTTCGTTATTGTAGGTCTTTTCCTTCTCTTGTGTTTCTTGCCTAGAGAAGGTCCTTTAGCAGTTGTTGTACAGCTGGTTTGGTGGTGCTGAACTCTCTCAGCTTTTGCTCTTCTGTAAAGGTTTTAATTTTTCCATCAAATATGAATGAGATCCTTGCTGGGTAGAGTAATCTTGGTTGCAGGTTTTTCTTCTTCATCACTTTAAATATGTCCTGCCAGTTCCTTCTGGCTTGCAGCGTCTCTGCTGAAAGATCAGCTGTTAACCTTATGGGGATTCCCTTGTGTGTTATTTGTTGTTTTTCCCTTGCTGCTTTTAATGTTTTCTTTGTATTTAATTTTTGACAGTTTGATTAATATGTGTCTTGGTGTATTTCTCCTTGGATTTATCCTGTATGGGACTCTCTGTGCTTCCTGGACTTGATTCCCATATTAGGGAAGTTTTCAACTATAATCTCTTCAGATATTTTCTCAGTCCCTTTCTTTTTCTCTTCTTCTTCTGGAACCCCTATAATTCGAATGTTGGTGCATTTAATGTTGTCCCAGAAGTCTCTGAGACTGTCCTCAGTTCTTTTCATTCTTTTTTCTTTATTCTGCTCTGCAGTAGTTATTTCCACTATTTTATCTTCCAGGTCACTTATCCGTTCTTCTGCCTCAGTTATTCTGCTATTGATCCCATCTAGAGTATTTTTCATTTCATTTATTGTGTTGTTCAATGTTGTTTGTTTCATCTTTAGTTCTTCTAGGTCCTTGTTAAATGTTTCTTGCATTTTGTCTCTTCTATTTCCAAGATTTTGGATCATCTTTACTATCATTATTTTGAATTCTTTTTCAGGTAGACTGCCTATTTCCTCTTCATTTTTTACGTCTGGTGGGTTTTTATCTTGCTCTGTCATCTGTGGTGTGTTTTTCTGTCTTCTCATTTTGCTTATCTTGCTGTGTTTGGGGTCTCCTTTTTGCAGGCTGCAGGTTCTTAGTTCTCGTTGTTTTTGGTGTCTGTCCCCAGTGGCTAAGGTTGGTTCAGTGGGTTGTGTAGGCTTCCTGGTGGAGGGGACTAGTGCCTGTGTTGTGGTGGATGAGGCTGGATCTTGTCTTTCTGGTGGGCAGGTCCACATCTGGTGGTGTGTTTTGGCGTGTCTGTGGACTTATTATGATTTTAGGCAGCCTCTTTGCTAATGGGTGGGTTTGTGTTCCTGTCTTGCTAGTTGTTCGGCATAGGATGCCCAGCACTGTAGCTTGCTGGTCGTTGAGTGAAGCTGGGTGCTGCTGTTGAGATGGAGATCTCTGGGAGATTTTTGCCATTTGATATTATGTGGAGCTGGGAGGTCTCTTGTGGACCAGTGTCCTGAAGTTGGCTCTCCCACCTCAGAGGCACAGCACTGACTCCTGGCTGCAGCACCAAGAGCCTTTCATCCACACAGCTCAGAATAAAAGGGAGAAAAAGTAGAAAGAAAGAATTAGTACAAGTAGAAAGAAAGAAAGAAAGAAGAAAAGAAGGAAAGAAGGAAAGAAAGAAAGAAAGGGAGGGAGGGAGGGATGGAGGGAGGAAGGAAGGAAGGAGGGAAGGAAGGAAAAAGAAAGAAAGAAGATAAAGTAAAATAAAATAAAGTTAAATATAATAAAGTTATTAAAATAAAAAAATAATTATTAAAAAAAATTAAAAACAGAAAACGGATGGATAGAACCCTAGGGCACATGGTGGAAGCAAAGCTATACAGACAAAATATCATACGGAAGCATACAGATACACACTCACAAAAAGAGGAAAAGGGGAAAAAATCGTAAATCTTGCTCTCAAAGTCCACCTCCTCAGTTAGGGATGATTCGTTGTCTATTCATGTATTGCACAGATGCAGGGTACACAAGTTGATTGTGGAGTTTTAATCCGCTGTTTCTGAGGTTGCTGGGAGAGATTTCCCTTTCTCTTCTTTGTTCTCACAGCTCCCAGGGGCTCAGCTTTAGATTTGGCCCCGCCTCTGCATGTAGATCGCAGGAGGGCGTCTATTTTTCGCTCAGACAGGACGGGGTTAAAGGAGCTGCTGATTCGGGGGCTCTGGCTCACTCAGGCCGGGGGCAGCGAGGGGCACGGAGTGCGGGGCCAGCCTGCAGCGGCAGAGGCTGGCGTGCGCTCTCCCGGGGAAGTTGTCTCTGGATGCCGGGACCCTGGCAGTGGCGGGCTGCACAGGCTCCCGGAAGGGAGGTGTGGTTAGTGACCTGTGCTCGCACACAGGCTTCTTGGTGGCGGCAGCAGCAGCCTTAGCATCTCCTGCCCGTCTCTGGGGTCCACGCTTTTAGCCGCCCATCTTTTTTTCATATTCACTGTCGAATTCTTTCTGTGGTTTGATAAAAGATTGTTATGTATTGTATGTTTTACAAATATCTTCTCCCATTATGCAGCTTGACTTTTCATTCTTAAGGGTGGCTTTTGATGAACAGATTTCCCTAATTTTAACGTAGTTCAGCTTATCAATCATTATTGTTCTCTGTTTTGTACTTTGTGTGACCTGTTTAAGAAATTTTTAGTTATCTAAAAACCAATAAGTTATTTTCTAGATGCATTCTTGTTTTATCTTTCTTATTTAGATTTACAGTTCCCCTGCAGTTGACTTATGTAGTATGAGGAATGGGTAAGCTTTCATTTTTCTATTTAAATATACACTTGGCCAAGGCTTTTTAAAAAAATATTTAGTTGCTTCATGTTCTACAGTGCCACCTTTATCATAAATTGAATGCCCTTAAATACGTTACTCATCAGAATCTATTTTGTTCCATAGATTTTTGGAACAAAAATCTATTTTGTTCCATAGATTTCTATGAGGATGGTCAATTTGACCATCCTCATAGAAATAACAGAAAATTTTTCAATAGTGTGACTTTAATAATAGCTATTAGGTAACATACATCTTTAATTTTGTTCTCCTTCAAGAATGTCTTTGCTTACCCTACTAAGTGGGAGAAGATGTTTGCAAACGATATATCTATTAAGGAGTTAATATTAAAAATATATAAAAGACTTACACAATTTAACATCGAGAAAACAAACAACCTGACTAAGAAAAATGAAATTTTGCCATCTGTGACAACATGGATGGACCTAGAGGTTATTATTATGCTAATTGAAATAAGTCAGAGAAAGATAAATATTGTATGATCTCACTTATATGTGGAATCTAAAAAACAAAACAAACAAAACAAAACAATACTCATAGAAAACAAATGGGTGGTGCTGGAAAGGAGCAGGGACAAAATAGGTAAAGGGGATTAAGGGGTACAAACCTCCAGTTTTAAAATAAATAAGGCAAAAAGCTATAATGTACAGCATAAGGAATTTGGTCAGTAATATAATAACTTTGTATGGGGACAGGTGGTTACTAGACTTCTCGTGGTGATCACCTCCTGATGTATGCAAATGTCAACTCACTATATAGTACACCTGAAACTAACATAATATATGTCCACTATATTTTAATAAAAACAAACAACTCATAAATAAATAAATACATATCTTTGTTAGCCTTAGCTCTTCGTATTTCCATATAAATTTTAGAAATTTCATGTTAGTTTCCACAAAGAGACTTGCTAAGATTTTGAATGTGACCTCATTAAATCTGTAGATTAGTTTTGAGGTATTTTACGATCTTGATTCTTTCACTTCATGAACTAGGTAGTCTAGCAGGTAAAGCCCAAAAATGTCACCTTTGCTAATTGTCTGGGCAATCACCCTCCTTTTCAATGTTTGCTAATAATTCTCTTATCAGAGACATGTGTCCTGATGATCAGGATTTAAAACATGGCAGGCTGAAACTAAGCATCTTCAGCCTCATCTGTTCGATATAATTATGTTCTAAAGCAAATTTAGAAGAGCAAATACCAAGTTACAAAATCTTTCATTTCAGCAGGTTAGGACTGGAAAGTTTTAGACTTGGAATGACATGGTCATTTTTTCTGTATAAACTTCAAATGTTAAACGTATTTGTATAGTTCAAAATGTTTAGCTATAAAAAGCAAACATTACTTTTAGATAATCCGTTGTCTGATTACACAAGGCTTTTGCTCAATATTATGGACTCCATTTTTTCTACCACCATAAGCAGTATTATTAGCTCAGTGCCTCTTATCAGTTTGTCATCCACTGAAATGAAAAACACAAACAAAGCCACTCAGACAAAGCAGTCTTGTTTCAAATGCAACATTTTCCTTAACATATTGTTAGTCCCTGATCTTGATCTTGAAGTGTTATTTCATTCATTTAGTCATCAAATATTTATCGAACACTAACACCAGTTTGAGCAATATGTCATATAATGAAAACATGGTTGCTGCTGAGAAGGCAAAATTCACATATGTGAACTTTATATACATGAAAAAAATAATAAAACATTTCTTTCGTTAAGTCACTTCACATTGGTCTCTCCATTTTTTTATCATTCAGACTTCCTTCTCCAAAGCCATAGAGGCATATAATAATCATTTCTAACTCTACGCTTGTACACAATGCCTCTCATTTTTATTTCCAAAGTATACCCTGCCATCATCCGTGAAAGACTAAGTTCAATGAATCTGCTTGTAAGTGTCCTTTTTGTTGAGTTCCATTTGCACATATCCTCATGCTTATCAGTTATCTCTACTTAGAAGCTCCACAGTGACTTTAACCTCAATAAATGCTGTACTGAACTTACTATATTTACACTTAAGCTTGCCCAATGTTGGTAGATAAGAACATACTCCAAATAACTCTACAGACCAAACTTGGGATTGAATCTGGAGCCGTTACATCCTCTCATTCCGATGTTAACTACTCTAATGGTTTAAATCTTCACCTAACTTCACTTTATTACTGAATATTTTCATATGTGTAGACAGAAACTGGCTCAAGAACTAGAGAGAATCCTGACACCATTTTTTAGCTTTTGGTTCCCATTCCTTCCAGAATCCAAGCTGCATTTTCATTTATGAACACTGGAGACCTCTTTGATCCTTATCATCAATCCTTCATTTTTAACTTAAGCTAGCTAAGGTTGATAACCTGGCATTTAAAACCAAATGACCTTACATCCTCCATGTTCCAAACAGAATGTACTATAGTCTTTTTCTATGACCATTTTTACGCAAATGCTTGCAGCACCTATAAAAATGTTGCATTTTCTTTTTCCATGTTTCTTTATCCCTAGTAAAATTCTACTAAGATTCTTGAGTACAGAGATTTCTATGTCCCCAGCATCTGCCCCAGGGCTCAGTAAATATTTATTTAATTGATAAATGTGTGGATGAATGTATAGATAAGTCATTCAATTCAAATTATATTTTTCTGGAAGTCTTCTTGACCTTGCCAGTATGGTCTGATCTCTAGTACTTTGAAAAGATGATATTTATTATCTGTGTTCTTCAACAAGTAATATTTTGAAAGCTTTTTTATTATATTGCCTCTTAGCTATTTTTATACTAATGCTGTGACAAATATAAGCACGAAATATTTTTATCTTTAAGATAATTCGTACAGTATTATACACAGGGAAAATATACAATATTTATCAAATAATTCTTAGATGATTAGATAAGAGTCACAGAACTGACAAGTACATAAACATATGTCATTCTTAATAATTTTATAAATATTGACAGTGGATTCCAGAAAGTTTCAGTGTCTTGTCCAAAGAAGCAGGGCTAGTTTGTGGAGCTGAGCTAAGATTGATAATCAGCTAAATGAAGGCAAAACATAGGCTTTTTAAATAACATTTTTTTTAATATTACTGTGCTTAACATTTTAACTTGTGCTTCACGTAAGTTATGTTTGACATAACTTATGGCATGATAGGAGATATGAGTTAAGGTGCTGCTGTTCCGGGGAAGGAGGGAGATGATGAATAGTCCAACAGTGGATTGTCTCAACTAACACAAAAGAAGAAGACAGAAAGGAGAGTGGAGTTTATGGAGGGAGGAAATCAGAAAAACAAAGTATGTAGGATTAACAAAGCCAAGAAAAAATTTTTCTGAAATGGATTAAAACGTGCTTATAAGTAGTTCATGGAGATTTGGCAATGGCCAGATATCACTGATTAGTGATGCTAGTTCTAGATAGGAGGAATTCAAAGGTCCTGAGGTTGCTGCTTGTAAAAATTGAAATGAATTTCCAGTAAATTCTTCACAACTCATAAATTAGCATAGTCCTGTGGGCTCAAAATGAAAACTTTAGGTCAGGCATGAGAGAATTCAAATTGCAAGCTTGAACAGTTTTCAATAATAATTGAAAATACAGTTCATAAAGTGTAACAATTCTCTGAGCTACTGAGGCTTGCTGCCAAATTATCTGTCATTCATAGAAATGATTTTATTTCTTTTTAAATGAAAGAATTTTAAATTGCTTTTACATGGTGGAGGATAGATGTGTGAGCAAATTTAATTTTTCAAGTGTGTTGAAAAGGATTAACGTCTTAAAAGAAAAAGCTACACAATGTCTCATATTAACCATATTGATAGTTTGAAATGTATTTTTGAAAAACTGTAGAAAAGAGCTGGGAATACACATGCTCCAGGATTCTGGAACTGGAATTTCCTTTGCATCTTACTTTTTCCTTTGTGCTCAATTCTCTACATGTATCTACTTTCACAACTGTGGGATCCATAGATTGTTACCAATGTTTTGCTTTTTGATCCTTTTTCTGGTCACTGTATTGTCAACAAATACTATTAATTGCTATTTCAAAATGATCTTATATACCTCAGATAAGATACAAGAAAAATAAAATATTCTCTAACTACTTACCCTCTATTAATATCTGCTAGAATTTCAGTTTTCCATTATTGACGGGAGTGGAAGTGGAGCATGGCACTGTGAAAGTACCATTGTTGATTTAATACACTAGTTTTTATGTGTCCTATATTTTTGTTAAATCCTACCATAAACTATAAATAGATAATGTAAAGCCAGTTGTTCTGAACCTCTCAAACTCTGTTTCTTCATTTGTAAAATGAAAGTGTGATCAGCTGAAAAATGGCCCTTCAAAACTATCAGGTCCTAATATACAGATCCTGTAAATATTATCTTACATGGCAGAGACTTTGCAGATATGATTAAGTTAGGATCTTGAGATGGGGTGTAGTAGTTTACTAGGGCTGCCATAACAAAGGACAACAGATTGAGTTGCTTAAACAATAGAAACTTATTTTCTCACAATGCTGGAGGCTACTATCCAAGATCAGGGTACCAGCAGAGTTGGCTTCTTCTGAGGTCTCTCCCCTTGGGGCTCATAGATGACCATCTTCTCCCTGTGTTCTCACATGGTCTTCACTCTGTGTGTGTCTGTGTCCTAATTTCCTCTTTTTGTGAGGATACTAATCATATTGGATTAGGGCATAAACTAATAGCCTCATTTCAACTTAATTACGTCTTCAAAGACCCTATTTTTTTATTTGTTAAACAATTTTATTGAGATACAGTTTACATGCCATAAAGCTCCCCGCTTAAAGTGTACAATGCAGTGGTTTTAGCATATTTACAAAGTGGTGCAACCATTACTACAATCCAAGTTTAGAACATTTTGTCCCCAAAAAGGGAGGCATAGCCACTAGCAGTCAGTGCCGTCCCACTAGGTCCCCCAGCCCCCGGCACCCACAGAGGTACTCTCTACAATTATGGATTTACCTATCCTGGACACTTTTGTAAATGGAATTTTACAATTTATGACTTCACTATGTGGCTTCTTTCACTGAACATAATGTTTTCGAGGTTGATCCATGTTGAACCTGTATCCATATTTCATTCCTTTTGTTGGCTAATCATAGTCCATTGAATGGAAGGACCACATTTCCTTTACCCATTCATCAGTTGATGGACATTTGGGTCCTCTCCATAAAGACCCTATTTTTAAATGCAGTCACTTTCTGAGGTACTGGAGATTAGGATTTTAATATGTGACTTTCGTCCAAGTGGGGGCACAGTTCATCCCATAACATTCCACCCTCAAAATTCATGTTCTTATATCATGCTAAATTCAGTCACCTGATTTCAGTAGCCCCAAAAGTCTTAATCAATTCCAGTATCAACTCAAAGTCCAAAATTTCACCTAAGTATCATCTAAACCAGATAATGGGTGAGACTTGAAGTATGGTTCATCTGGAGGCAAAATTCCTCTTCTGCTATGAGTTCGTGCAGTCAGACAGATTATCTGCTTCCGAAATACGATGGTGGGACAACCATATTATAGACGTTACTATCCCCAAAGGGAGAAATTGGAAAGAAAAAAAGGATGAACCCTAAAGACAAACACTAGTCTTGTAATAAAGAAACAGAGGGAAATCTGAAACACAGAATATAATGTGAAGATGGAGCATAAAGAGATGTGAAGATGCTGACCTTAAAGATTGGAGTGATATGGCTGTAAGCCAAGGAATGCTAGCTGCTGCCAAATGCTGGAATAGGCCAGAAATAGATTTTCCTCCAGAGCCTCTGGAGGAAGTATGGCCCTCTTGACACCTTGATTTTGGGACCTGTGCTACTGACTTTGAACTGCTAGCCTCCATAACTCTGGAGAATAAATTTCCGTTGTTTTGAGCCACCAAGTTTGTGATCATTTGTTACAGTTGTCTGCAAAACTAAACAAAACCAATAAAAGGATAAAATCTATATCATAGGATTTTTGTAAGGATAAAATATAGTAATTTACAGCACTTTGCACTGTGACCTGCACGTGAAGATCTGGTCAATGAATGTAGGTCTTCAGCTTTTCTTTTTCCATATCTTCACAACCACACAATCTGTCTCATCTTGTTTCTCTAGGGCTCACCCCAGGAATTTAGATACAGTCAGTGAATTTAATAAATATTATGGGTCATTAAATCAAGGTGATAGCCTGAAACATATTTCTACTTCTTCTCCCGGCACAATTTCCTTTGTTACAAAGGAAGAGAGCAGATATAAGAAAAGAAACAAAGCTCTAACATTACTAGAAAAAGAGTATCTTCAGAGGGAACAGAACTTTTGGTATACTGGAAAGATAGAAAATAAATAGGACACTCAGTTCTAATGTGGAACCTCTTTTCATGAAAAACAAATAGAAATGGTGGTTAAGATATTTGTAAAGAATTATATATGTTCATAGCTCTGCTCAGTAAGAGAAAAAGAAATCCCCAAGTGCCAGAATAAATGAGAAAACTTCTAACACGAAAGAGCTGGAATTCTTTCTCCTGATTATCAAATCAATGCACATTCATAAGAAAATATTATGAAACTATATAATATAGTGATGGAAAATCTCTCATTATCTCAGTCATCAAATATAAATTCTACTGACAGTTTTGGGAATATTTCACTTGATCTTATTCTTCCCTGCATTTGGTAACATTTGTGTTTCTTTACTGACATACAAGAATCATGCTTTATAGTTTCATTTATATAAAGTTCAAAGTAAGGCAAAAACTAACCTACTTAGAAGAACTAGAAACAAAATCCCAAAATAGGTCATGCAATATACACCGCTTTGCAACTTACTTTTTTCACTTAATAACTCTTGGAATTCTTCCCATATCACTCTTTATAGACCTACATAATTATTTTAATGTTTATTTAACATTTATATAAAAGATAGAAATGAACTAATTTCTTTTAATTTAAAAAGCACAATGTGTTTCACTTGATGTACTTTCACTGGCCAAATTAGAGTTAATATTCTAAAAATTATCCAGTAAAATATTTCTCACTTTCATGTAAGCACATTCATCTTTTCACTTATCTTCTGTGATTTTTCTAAACCAGATAGCTTCTTGAAAAGCACATTTAAAATTTTTAATGTTATATAATTTTATTTTCTTTTTAAAATAATTTTTTTAATTTTAAATTTTATCAAAGTAAAATATACATGCAAAGAGTACGTAAATTGTAAGTGTTCAGAGAAGTGAATTTTTTGTGTGAATTTTTAAAAAATGAACATAATCATGAAAACTACCATTCCTATAAGAAATAGAATATTACTAGTGCCCCCAGGGCTCCTACCCAATCACCAAAATTTGACTTGAAAGTAAAAATACTAAATCAGCCATATCTTCAGTCATTTTTAACTTGAACAGCTGGGAATAGAAAGCAGAAGGAAGCTTCTGGCTGCATTTCTATTTTGATAAACACACATTTATTAATGAACAACTTTTAATGAACTTTAATGATTGTCTGGAAGAATTATTCTCAGGGCTCCCTATAAAGTAGGAGAATTCACAGTAGCCAGAGGGAGAGTGATGCCAGACCCATGAAAAACAACCAATGATATAGCATTTTGGAAACAGGAATAGGTATGTAATCTAATGGTTTTCAGATTATGTTAGTGGATGCGTTGTCCTTCCAATGAAATTATGAGTAGAAGATTATATGAAGTCACCTAGTTCAGGATGGTACATGGAACACACATCTGTCTCGCATTTCTTCTGGAATTATCTTAAAAACAATAAAAGAATAAAAAAGGGTATTAAGAGCCACCCATTTGGAAGTCTTTTCATTATCTGTATAATGAGAGTTGTACAAGGTATTTCCTAATAACTTACTTTGCTTTCATACTGAATTTTTTTATTTTTAAAACATTATATGGCTTCCCTGGTGGCGCAGTGGTTAAGAATCCGCCTGCCAGTGCAGGGGACACGGGTTTGAGCCCTGGTCCTGGAAGATCCCACATGCTGCGGAGCAACTAAGCCCGTGTGCCACAACTACTGAGCCTGCGCTCTAGAGCCCATGAGCCACAACTACTGAGCCTGCATGCCACAACTACTGAAGCCCGCTGTGCCTAGAGCCTGTGCTCCGCAACAAGAGAAGCCACTGCAATGAGAAGCCTGTGCACCACAACGAAGAGTAGCCCCCGCTCACTGCAACTACAGAAAGCCTGCATGCAGCAACGAAGACCCAACGCAGCCAAAAATAAATAAATAAATTTTTAAAAATACATGATTTATATTGGCATCACTATGGAAAATAAGTGAGAAGTATCTATGTTATATGAATAGATTGAAGCGCTGGTGACAAGAGGGTAAATATTGTGTTGAATCATTTTATGTGCGTGGCCAGAAAAAAAATCTTAATAAATCTTCCACACATTTTAATATAAAAATTAAAGGCATCTACAGTTACCTGATAATGAAAAGATAATTTCTAATTTTAAAACTACCCTGAATATGTCTAGCCATTTATCCATTAATAGCTGGAAAAGGAATTTCAGTGTTCATTGTGTAGGGTACTTATCAATACAGAAAGGGAAGTGAAATGGAGGATGAGAAGTAGATGAGAAGAAAGAAGGAGTGAAGGAGGGAAGGAGTGAGAGGGAGGGGTGGGGGAGAGAGAGAGAGGCCCTTCCTAGAATCTGTTTTTAAAAGTTTGAACCAGTCTGCTCTAGTTCACAATAGTGTGTGTGTCACAATCTAAAAACCTTAAGTCATTCTCTGTGTAATTTTTTCTCAACGAACATATATACGCACTACTTTATATGCATTATGTCAATTATTCATCACAAGAGCCAATGAAAGAGCCCTTTGCATTTTGAAATTGAAGAAACTTAGCTGTAGAAAGGTCAAATAATTTTCCAGCATCATCAGGATGAATGACAAAGCTGAGGATGAAATCCATGACTGTCCTCTAAAGGTCACATTGTCATCCGTTCTGGCATGCATCTCTTGTCTTCCCAGTTAACAGACTCCTCCTAGTGATTACTGAGGAAGGACAAAGTGAGAATATTTGACAGATACTTTCGGAAGGAATATGAATTGTCAATGGAATGTCAATTATTTCTAAATTAAAGGTTATCTTTTCCTGTACTGTATTCTTTGGGTGTTTAATTTGACAAACTAAAAAGTTGGGAAATTTTTCAAAATTAAGAGAATGGACTTGAGGGGGAGGGGGACGGGTAAGCTGCGACAAAGTGAGAGAGTAACACTGACATATATACATCACCAAACGTAAAATAGATAGCTAGTGGGAAGCAGCCGCATAGCAGTGGGAGATCAGCTCTGTGCTTTGTGACCACCTAGAGGAGTGGGATAAGGAGGATGGGAGGGAGGGAGACGCAAGAGGGAAGAGATATGGGAACATATGTATAACTGATTTACTTTGTTATAAAGCAGAAACTAACACACCATTGTAAAGCAATTATACTCCAATAAAGATGTTAAAAAAAAAAACTATTAGTAATCAGTGGTGTTTGAATAATCATGACTCTACCAACTGCATTGTACTTTAGTATTTATTCAAACTACAGATTGTTCCGGAAAGGTAAAATTGCCTAAATTAATGTGTTTTGTGATTTATAATACGTCTTTAGTGAGAAATCTTTAGGTTTATAAAGCTTGTTACCCAAATGTAATTTATTTTAGTGATTGTTATTTGAGTTATGATAAAAGTGAAAGGAGGAAATCTAGATGGAACTGTTGTGTTCTATACTGGGCAGCTACCTTAAAGAGCAATGTCAAACCATCAGTAAACAGCCCACAGGAGCCTTGGCCTGTTTGCCCCCTTCTGTTTTCCTTTGCAGTGGGTAATTTCTTATCTACTGACACCCTTTATTACCTTTAGTCTTAGATTATTTTATTGTTTGTTATTGGGTATATTTGCAGATTGGGTAGGATTCTTTGGAGTTGCACAGTGTTTTTATGTGATATTTGTTTTTTATGTTTTTTGGGTTTTTTTTAAACTATGGTTTTTTTATCTATTTTAAATTCTCCAAAGGCATTAAATGGTCTCTGACGTAAAGCATATGGTTGTTTTGTTTTTAAATTAATTTTTATTGGAGTATAATTGATTTACAATGTTGTGTTAGTTTCTTTTTATAATTTATTTTTTATTATCTACTTTTCCTCTCTATGCATTTGGACATTTTACATGAATGAAATAATAACAATATATGGTCTGTTGTGACTGGCTTCTTTCACTTAGCATAATGTTTTCAAGGTTCATCCTTGTCGTAGCCTATATTATTACTTATTCCTTCTTATTGCTGAATAATTTTCCATTGTATGGATATGCCACATTTTGTTTATCCATTAATCAGTTTATAGACAGTGACATTGCTTCTATCTTTTGGATTTTATAAAGAATGCTACTATAAGCACTCATGTACATGTTTTTGTGTGGACTTAATATTTTCATATCTCATAGATGTATACTTAGGAGTGGCGTTTCTGGTCATATGGTAACTCTGTTTAACCATTTGAGGAACTGCAGACTTTTAAAAAGTGTCTACACATTCCCACCAACAGTGTATGAGGTTCCAATTTCTCCACATCCTCACCTGTACATATTGTCTGTCTGATTTTTTTTTGAATTTAATTTTTTTATACAGCAGGTTCTTATTAATTATCTATTTTATACATATTAGTGTATATATGTCAATCCCAATCTCCCAATTCATCCCACCACCAGCAGCCCCCCAACCCCCGCTTTCCCCCCTTGGTGTCCATATGTCTGTTCTCTATATTTGTGTCTCTATTTCTGCCTTACAAACCAGTTCATCCATACCATTTTTCTAGATTCCACATACATGCATTAATATACAATATTGGTTTTTCTCTTTCTGACTTACTTCACTTGGTATGACAGTCGCTAGGTCCATCCATGTCTCTACAAATGATCCAATTTCATTCCTTTTTATGGCTAAGTAATATTCCATTGTATATGTGTACCACATCTTTATCCATTCGTCTGTCGATGGGCTATTACATTGCTTCCGTGTCCTGGTGATTGTAAATACTGCTGCAGTGAACATTGGAGTGCATGTGTCTTTTTGAATTATGATTTTCTCATGGTATATGCCCACTAGTGGAATTGCTGGGTCATATGGTAGTTCTATTTGTAGATTTTTAAGGAACCTCCATACTGTTCTCCATAGTGGCTGTATCAATTTGCATTCCCACCAACAGTGCAAGAGGTTTCCCTCTTCTCCACACCCTCTACAACATTTGTTGTTTGTAGATTTTCTGATGATGCCCATTGTAACTGGTGTGAGGTGATACCTCATTGTAGTTTTGACTTGCATTTCTCTAATGATTAGTGGTGTTGAGCATCCTTTCATGTGTTTGTTGGCAGTCTGTATGTCTTCTTTGGAGAAATGTCTATTTAGGTCTTCTGCCCATTTTTTGATTGGGTTGTTTGTTTTTTTACTATTGAGCTGTATGAGCTGTTTATATATTTTGGAGATTAATCCTTTGTTGATTCATTTGCAAATATTTTATCCGATTCTAAGGATTGTCTTTTCGTCTTGTTTATGGTTTCCTTTGCTGTGCAAAAGCTTTTAAGTTTCATTATGTCCCATTTGTTTTTATTTCCATTACTGTACGAGGTGGATCAAAAAAGATCTTGCTGTGATTTATGTCAAAGAGTGTTCTTCCTATGTTTTCCTCTAAGAGTTTTATAGTGTCCAGTCTTAGATTTAGGTCTTTAATCCATTTTGAGTTCATTTTTGTGTGTGGTTTTAGGGAGTGTTCTAATTTAATCCTTCTACATGTAGCTGTCCAGTTTTCCCAGCACCACTTATTGAAGAGGTTGTCCTTGCCTCCTTTGTCATAGATTAGTTGACCATAGGTGCATCGGTTTATCTCTGGGCTTTCTATCCTGTTCCACTGATCTATATTTCTGTTTTTCTGCCAGTACCATATTGTCTTGATTACTGTACCTTTGTATTATAGTTTGAAGTTGAGGAGCCTGATTCTTCCAGCTCTGTTTTTCTTTCTCAAGATTGCTTTGGCTATTTGGGGTCTTTTGTGTTTCCATACAGACTGTAAAATTTTATGTTCTAGTTCTGTGAAGGATGCCATTGGTAATTTAATAAGGATTGCACTGAATCTGTAGATTGTTTTGGGTAGTATTGTCATTTGCACAATATTGATTCTTCCAATTCAATAACATGGTATATCTCTCCATATCTTTATGCTATCTTTCATTTCTTTCATCAGTGTTTTATAGTTTTCTGAGTACAGGTCTTTTGCCTTCTTAGGTAGGTTTATTCCTAGGTATTTTATTCTTTTTGTTGCAATGGTGAATGGGATTGTTTCCTTAATTTCTCTTTCAGACATTTGTTTTTAGTGTATAGGAATGCCAGAGATTTCTGTGCATTAATTTTGTATACTACAGCTTTACCAAATTCATTGGTTAGCTCTAGTAGTTTTCTGGTGGCATCTTTAGGATTCTCTATGTGTAGTATCATGTCATCTGCAAACAGTGACAGTTTTACCTCTTCTTTTCCAATTTGTATTCCTTTTATTTCTGTTTCTTCTCTGATTGCTGTGGCTAGGACTTCCAAAACTATGTTTAATAAGAGTGGCAAGAGTGGACATCCTTGTCTTGTTCCTGGTCTTAGAGGAAATGTTTTCAGTTTTTCACCATTGAGAATGACGTTTGCTGTGGGTTTGTTGTATATGGCCTTTATTACGTTGAGGAAAGTTCCCTCTATGCCTACTTTCTGCAGGGTTTTTATCATAAATGGGTGTTGAATTTTGTCAAAAGCTTTCTCTGCATCTATTGAGATGATCATATGGTTTTTCTCCTTCAATTTGTTAATATGGTGTATCACGTTGATTGACTTGCGAATATTGAAGAATCCTTGCATTCCTGGAATAAACCCCACTTGATCATGGTGTATGATCCTTTTAAAGTGCTGTTGGATTCTGTTTGCTAGTATTTTGTTGAGGATTTTTGCATCTATGTTCATCAGTGATATAGGCCTGTAGTTTTCTTTCTTTGTGACATCCTTGTCTGATTTTGGTATCAGGGTGATGGTTGCCTCGTAGAATGAGTTTGGGAGTGTTCCACCCTCTGCTATATTTTGGAAGAGTTTGAGAAGGATAGGTGTTAGCTCTTCTCTAAATGTTTGATAGAATTCGCCTGTGAAGCCATCTGGTCCTGGGCTTTTGTTTGTTGTAAGATTTTTAATCACAGGTTCAATTTCAGTGCTTGTGATTGGTCTGATCATATTTTCTATTTCTTCCTGATTCATTCTTGGCAGGTTGTGCTTTTATGAGAATTTGTCCATTTCTTCCATATTATCCATTTTATTGGCATAGAGTTGCTTGTAGTAATCTCTCATGATCTTTTGTATTTCTGCAGTGTCATTTTTTACTTCTCCTCTTTCATTTCTAATTCTATTGATTTGAGTCTTCTCCCTTTTTTTCTTGATGAGTCTGGCTAATGGTTTATCAATTTTGTTTATCTTCTCAAAGAACAAGCTTTTAGTTTTATTGATCTTTGCTATCATTTCCTTCATTTCTTTTTAATTTATTTCTGATCTGATCTTTATGATTTCTTTCCTTCTGCTAACTTTGGGGTTTTTTTGTTCTTTTTTCTCTGATTGCTTTAGGTGCAAGGTTAGGTTCTTTATTCGAGATCTTTCCTGTTTCTTAAGGTAGTATTGTATTGCTATAAACTTCCCTCTTAGAACTGCTTTTGCTGCATCCCATAGGTTTTGGGTCGTCGTGTCTCCATTGTCATTTGTTTCTAGGTAGTTTTTGATTTTCTCTTTGATTTCTTCAGTGATCACTTTGTTATTAAGTAGTGTATTGTTTAGCCTCCATGTGTTTGTATTTTTTACAGATCTTTTCCTGTAATTGATATCTAGTCTCATAGCATTGTGGTCGGAAAGGTACTTGATACAATTTCAATTTTCTTAAATTTACCAAGGCTTGATTTGTGACCCAAGATATGATCTATCCTGGAGAATGTTCCATGAGCACGTGAGAAAAATGTGTATTCTGTTGTTTTTGTATGGAATGTCCTATAAATATCAATTAAGTCCATCTTGTTTAATGTATCATTTAAAGCTTGTGTTTCCTTATTTATTTTCATTTTGGATGATCTGTCCATTGGTGAAAATGGGGTGTTAAAATCCCCTACTCTGTATGTGTTACTGTTGATTTCCCCTTTTATGGCTGTTAGTATTTGCCTTATGTATTGAGGTGCTCCTATGTTGGGTGCATAAATATTTACAATTGTTATATATCTTCTTCTTGGATCAATCCCTTGATCATTATGCAGTGTCCTTCTTTGTCTCTTCTAATAGTCTTTATTTTAAAGTCTATTTTGTCTGATATGAGAATTGCTACTCAAGCTTTCTCTTGATTTCCATTTGCATGGAATATCTTTTTCCATCCCCTCACTTTCAGCCTGTATGTGTCCCTAGGTCTGAAGTGGGTCTCTTGTAGACAGCATATATATGGGTCTTATTTTTGTATCCATTCAGCGAGCCTGTGTCTTTTGGTTGGAGCATTTAATCCATTCACATTTAAAGTAATTATCGATATGTATGTTCCTTTTACCGTTTTCTTAAATGTTTTGAGTTTGTTTTTGTAGGTCATTTTCTTATCTTGTGTTTCCCACTTAGAGACATTCCTTTAGCATTTGTTGTAGAGCTGGTTTGGTGGTGCTGAATTCTCCTAGCTTTTGCTTGTCTGTAAAGCTTTTAATTTCTACATCAAATCTGAATGAGATCCTTGCCAGGTAAAGTAATCTTGGTTGTGGGTTCTTCCCTTTCAACACTTTAACTATATCATGCCACTGCCTTCTCGCTTTTAGAGTTTCTGCTGAGACATCAGCTGTTAACCTTATTTGAGTTCCCTTGTATGTTGTCATTTTTCCCTTGTTGCTTTTAATAATTTTTCTTTGTCTTTAATTTTTGTTAATTTGATTACTGTGTGTCTCGCTGTGTATCTCCTTGAGTTTATTCTGCGTGGGACTCTCTGTACTTCCTAGACTTGAGTGGCTATTTCCTTTCTCATGTTAGGGAGGTTTTTGACTATAATATCTTCATGTATTTTCTCAGGTCCTTTCTCTCTCTCTTCTCTTTCTGGGACCCCTATAATGAGATTGTTGGTGTGTTTAATACTGTCCCAGAGGTCTCTTAGGTTGTCTTCATTTCTTTTCATTCTTTTTTCTTTATTCTGTTCTGTGGCAGTGAATTCCACCATTCTGTCTTCCACGTCACTTATCCATTCTTCTGCCTCAGTTATTCTGCCATTGATTCCTTCTAGTGTATTTTTCATTTCAGTTATTGTATTGTACATCTCTGTTTGTTTGTTCTTCAATTCTTCTAGGTGTTTATTCTTTCTTTCTTCTAGGTCTTTGTTAAACATTTCTTGCATCATATTGATCTTTGCCTCTATTCTTTTTCCGAGGTCTTGGATCATCTTCACTATCATTATTCTGAATTCTTTTTCTGGAAGGTGCCTATATCCACTTCATTTAGTTGTTTTTCTGGGGTTTTATCTTGTTCCTTCATCTTGTACATAGTCCTCTGCCTTTTCATTTTATCTATCTCTGAGAATATGGTTTCGTTCCACAGTCTACAGGATTGTAGTTCTTCACACTTCTGCTGTCTGCCCTCTGGTGGATGAGGCTATCTAAGAGGCTTCTGCAAGTTTCCTGATGGGAGGGCCTGATGGTGGGTAGAGCTGGGTGTTGCTTTGGTGGGCAGAGCTCAGCAAAACTTTAATCCTCTTGCCTGCTGATGGGTGGGGCTGAATTCCCTCCCTGTTGGTTGTTTGGCCTGAGGCGACACAGCACTGGAGGCTACAGGCTCTTTGGTGTGGCTAATGGAGGACTCCAGGAGAGGTCATGCCAAGGAGTACTTCCCAGAACTTCTGTTGCCAGTGTTCTTTTCCCCACAGTGAGCCACAGCCACCCCCGCCTCTGCAGGAGACCCTCCAACACTGGCAGATAGGTCTGGTTCAGTCTCCTTTGGGGTCACTGCTCCTTTTCCCTGAGTCCTGATGCGCACACTACTTTGTGTGTGCCCTCCAAGAGTGGAGTCTCTGTTTCCCCCAGTCCTGTCGAAGTTCTGCAATCAAATCCCGCCAGCCTTCAAAGTCTGATTCTCTGGGATTCCTCCTCCTGTTGCCAGACCCCCAGCTTGGGAAGTCTGATGTGGGCTCAGAATCTTCACTCCAGTTGGTGGACTTCTGTGGTATAATTGTTCTCCAGTTTGTGAGTCACCCACCCAGTGGTTATGGGATTTGATTTTATTGTGATTGCGTCCCTCCTACCATCTCATTGCAGCTTCTCCTTTGTCTTTGGATGTGGAGTATCTTTTTTTTGGTGAATTCCAGTGTCTTCCTGTTGATGATTGTTCAGCAGTTAGTTGTGATTCCAGTGCTCTTGCAAGAGGGAGTGAGCGCACATCCTTCTACTCCGCCATCTTGAAGCAGTCTCTCTGTTGTGTTAGTTTCTCCTGTACAGCAAAGTGAATCAGTTATACATATACATGTATCCACTCCTTTTTAGATTCTATTCCCATATAGTTCATTACAGAGTACTGAGTAGAGTTCCCTGTGCTATACAGTAGGTTCTTGTTAGTTACGTATTTTATATATAGTAGTGTATATATGTCAATTCCAATCTCGCAATTTATACCTCCTGCCTCTCCCCCCACCCAGTAACCAGAAGTTTGTTTTCTACATCTGTGATTCTATTTCTGTTTTGTAAATAAGTTCATTTGTACTATTTTTTAAGATTCCATATATAAGTCATATCATATGATATTTGTCTTCCTCTGGCTATCTTTTGGTGACAATGGTAAGATGCTAAATTAGTCCATAATTTCCCAAGGTTATATAGGATTAATGGTGGATCTAGCATTGAAATCCATGGCTGTCCTACTTTAAAAGTTCATACTTTATTACAAGATAATGAGAGCTCACAAGGAGACAAAATCACTATGGGCCCCTTGAGTACTGGAGCCTGTGGTTGGGGACAATGTTTAAATTCAAAATCTCCTGTTTTTCTGAAAATACTCCAGATGTCTATAACAGACTGTACTTTTTTGTTATTCTTGTTTTTAATGCAGAAAGGTGATTCAAAATATGTTGCAAAGGAGAAGAGTTTACAGCTTTTAGCTAAACTTGTCATTCTAAGTCACCTACATCTAGGATGTCCTGTGACAAAATGAGGTTAATAAATTCTGAAGAATCTGAAAGTGAGAATGGTATCTATTCTCTTTCTCAGTTACCTGGACAGGGCTTGCCTGGTGTCGCAGTGGTTGAGAGTCCGCCTGCCGATGCAGGGGACGCGGATTCATGCCCCAGTCCGGGAAGATCCCACATGCCGTAGAGTGGCTGGGCCCGTGAGCCATGGCCGCTGAGCCTGCGCATCCGGAGCCTGTGCTCCGCAATGGGAGAGGTCACAACAGTGAGAGGCCCGCGTACCACAAAAAAAAAAAATGTTAGTTACCTGGATGACCTGAAGAAGCCCACAGATAACTGAAGTAAGTCAGTTTTCTAACACTTTTAAGAAAAAATTATCAATTCATAATTAGCTTCCAAATGCTTTTTTAAGCTGCTTTTATTAGATCAGATGCACACATACACACACATACATACTGACACACACATACACACTACACACACACAGACACAATTTAATGCAAATTTAATGTATAGTGACAGAAAGCAAATCAGTGGTTGCCTGGGGATAGAGGTGGGAATAAAAGAGAAGGATTACAAAGGAGTATGAGGAAACTTTTAGGTATGATGGATATATTCATTGTGTTGATTTTGGTGGTGATGTCACAGACCTATGCATATATCACAACTTATCAAATTGTACACTTTAAATATGTGCAATTTATCCTACATCGTTTATACCTCAGTAAACCTATTTTTTTAAACACCCTTTGAGGACCATGTTATCTACACTCCTTTCTGGAACAGATATGCTATTTTTTTCTCCTTTTAATGTTACCATAGACCTTCTCAATACATGTGTAACAAGGAGTAAATATTGGTCTTTTTGGTTAAAGTATGAGAACATCTTAATATGCCCCAAATTATTTTTAATCTTTATTAAATTATTTTCTATCAACTAGTCCTAACACAGATTCTGCCCTATGTTAACATGCTATTTATAGACCAGATGAGGGAAAAGTACAGTATTTTCAATAGAAATTTAACCTATTCTGATGACTCATCGCAGAGAAGAGGGGAGATTTAAGAAAGTTGTCCAGTCATCTGACTTCTCACAACAGTTGCTTTTTTGATAAACCAAGTGGCTTTTCCACTATTCCTAATTAAATGAGCAGCGTTGCCTTTCACTCTCCCCCAGCTTCACTTTGAATGCGCCTAATAGAAAGTAAAGACTTTGAGAAAACAGGATACCTAGAAAACAATTTCAGTTCTATAATAAATTGTTGATCTCAATAAAAATTTTCTAATGCCTGTGGGCCTTGTTTTTCACATAGGTGAAGTAGGAATAGTCATACTTACTCCATACAACTTCACTGGTTTGATTTGATTTTAATGAAGGTACAAAGAGATAAAGTTTTCCTTCAGAGCTTTCTTCTCTTTCTTTAGAGCATTAGGAAAGCCTAGACTCTGCTCTATTTCTGGCAAATTTATCATGAGTGTATTCTTAATTTCCTGCATTATAACTTCTTTTCTACCTCCAGAACAGGTGTGGTTATATTCTCTATGATTTTTCCTTTAAAGGCCACATACACTTCCAGGGCCTCAAATGTCACTGCTGTACAGCTGAATTAAAGTCAAGACCCAGACTGTCTAGAATTCTATTCATACTTTTCAGTTCTCTAGATTTTCCTTTGGATATCTTGGTGTTATTCAGGTGTGACAAATAATGCATATTTCAACTTAGTTATTATTCCTGTCATACTGTTTTCACTTATAAAACATAACTTCCAATTACCCATGCTCAGCGCCTCAACACTAAGCATTGTGTTAGGCCCAAAGAAGAGTCTCAGTAAATATCTATGGATGTTACATACTCTTCATCTCCATTGGGAGCCTCAGCATAGTTTGTTCAGAGCACCACATCACTTTGGATAGAGCTAAAGTGCTGTCTAAGGGAAATTAAGAGTGAAAATCATGAGTGTCGATGATAAAAGGTTATGTTTACGGGGAAGCCTGCATCAATGAATGGAGATGCTGGAACGTCGTGTCATTGTAGACATTCTACAGAGCTGTGGGTACAGTTGCAGAGAGATATAAATGTTATATGTCTAGATGATGTCCACTAAGTACAACTGAGTATTAAAAAGTGCACTCTCATCACTGTATATTCCATTAGTAGTCACAGAGAAAAAGAGAAACAGACAGAGCTTAAGAGCAAGACTGAGGGATTCATAGAGAAGGTTGTCAGCTGTAGCAATAGGAAAAAGAAAGCTGAAGAAGGGAGGGTAAGTTTCTCAGAACACAGAAGAAGCTGGAACATAGTTGAGGACTCTGCTAATCTGGCAGACTAGATAAATTTTGTTAGTCCAAATGATTTTTTAAGGCTATTTGTAAAGCTGGCTTTAATATACCTTGATAGGGATTCATTAAGGAAATGGCTTGTTACCATTCTTGTGTTTAATGATCATGCCATATTTCCTTAACTAGACGTGCAATTAATTGCTTTAAATACCCAGCTCTACAAGGCTATTTCTGTACTTTGCTGCATAAGGTAAGCTTTCTTCATAGAAATGTTTCTATTCACTGGGAAGAGATTATATTTAAACACCTGTAGTTTGTAAAATAACGAGAGAGAGCACACATTAAACACAAAGACAGTGATTTTATTATTAAAGTTATGATTTTTCAGTGGCCTTATATTTCATTTGTTTATTAAGTGATACATATGCATACCCTGGTGGGAGATGACATAAAAACTAATTACGGACAAAAGAAAGGTTCAGAGACTTACCAAGGCTAATGTATTTTTCGATATTGTTATTCTTCCCTTCTTGCCTTTATTAGCATGATTATCTTAGTTTAATTATTTCCATTATGCTCCTGTTCAAAGGGGTTTACTGATAGTTTTAGTCCTGGTGACTCCATCAATGAGCCTGTGGTGAGTAACAGACGTCTAGCATTTTAACATCCCCTATATGTTATCTGGAACAATCTCCACATCACATGTTTGCTTGCTTGAGAAATATAAGTGCTAGAGAAAGGCACTGTCATAGAGTGAAAGAAACCTAGACTGGGAGTCCAAAGATATCAATTCTAGTTCTTCTTCTGCCACCTGAGTAAGCTTGAAAAATCATTAAAAACTGCCTAAGCCTATATATCTCTACCTGTAATGTAGAGATAACACTTTCACTATCTCACAGAGTTATTGTAAGAATCAGATACATTCATTTTAGCCCATATTTGTTCTTCTATGCCTGTCATAAAATATGGCACTCACTACAGCATACAAGATATTTAATATAAATTTTAAAATGTTTTATGGCATCATACTAGGTTACTATTTTTGTCTAGGTTTAAATTATATCATCTAGGGATCTGGCAGTCACATTAATTCTTTCTGACCAGTAAATGACATTCAGATTTGCAAATCTAAGTTTCCCATGTTGTTCCTATAGGACACAGGAAGATTAAAAGTTAAAATATGGAAAAAACACCAGACAAATATAAACAAAAATAGAACTGATCTAGCTATATTAGCATAAGGAAAGCTTTTTAAGGCAGAAAAATATGGCTAGAAATTAAAGATTACCATAAATTTTAAAAGGTTTAATTCAATAGAATATATAATAATGCTAAATTCATTAAGACACAAAACAAAGCATCACAGATACAAAGGGAAGTGGATAAATCCACCATTTGATATTTTCTGTGAAATTTTAAACACATTTCTCTTGGTAAATGATAGATGAAGAAGACAAAATATTTGGTAAGTATATAGATTTGAAAAACTCTTCCTAAACGAGTATATAGAACCATGTACTGAATAATTGGAAAATAAAGATTATTTCTCAAGGCCACGTGGAACACTTATAAAAATTGAGTAACTATTAGGACATAAACAGAATGAAAAATAATTTCAAAGAAGCAATATTGTTGATTGCATTGTTTTACAACAATAAATTAAGATGTAGATTGATAGCAAAATGATAATGACCCTTTATATATTTTGAAAGATAAAGTGCCAAATAAATCCCATGTTAAAGAAAAATTATAAAATAAATTTATAAGGTAATCTAAAATATGTGAGAATGTCAGCATTGCATTGAATACCTGTTATGTGTCAGGCACTGTTCTAGGACAGGTGAACAAAATGGACAAGTTTCCTGCTTTCTTGGAAGTTTACATCTTGGTGCGGAGGGGCAAACAATAAATAAGATGCCAGAGGCTAGTAACTGTTAAAAACTGAGAAAAATAAAGCATGGAAGGTGGTGAGGGAGTGCTGGGAAAGATTGGGGGAAGAAAAGCATTCAGTTTTAAATTGAGTGGTTAGAGAAACTATGGCTGAGAATGTGACATTGAAGCCAAATCTTAAAGGAGATAAAAGAGCAAACCATGCAGAAGCGTGTGAGGGAAAATCAGATATCTGATACACGTGTGTGCACGTGTGTGTTTTTTTATTTCTGATTTAACTCGTTTTTCTAAAAGCAGGGTAAAGCTGAGATGAAGGAGGCTAATTCCTACAATATGTCATATCCATTTAAGTTGAAACATCTTAAAATCATAAGTAATGCACCTTTCTTCTCTTTTAGCATTCTATGGGTGATTCAACTTATTAAAATAGAAATTTTTATCCATTTCCTATGATGCTGTTTTATCATTTCATATTTCTAAAAGAGAATATGCCATTTACTTTACATTTGAGCTAATATTGACTAGGAATATAAAGCAGCAATTGTCTGGCTAGCTGCCAAGGTAAAAACATATAGAAAAGTAATTCAAGAAGGTACTCATTGTTAAAGGGCATAATTTTTATTAGTCCAATTACCTTCTTCTTAATACACATTGTGAAGAACAAGTGAACTGCCTTTTTTGCATTTCATGAATGTAGAGTGTATACAATTTCTCAAGTTATCAGTAATTCTATCCATGGGAAAAAAAAATGCCAAGTACAAAAATATGCTTCACTAAGATCAGCTACTTTGACCCTGAATGTACTAGATTTTTAGCACTCAAGACAGAGTTTTAATCTTTAGTAGTGCCTTTTTAAATATTACAATGAAATTCAAGGTTATAAATAAAATCTGAATGAATGCTGGTGGTGTAAGAGAAAATTAGGCAGGGTTGTTCCCTCTGTATGTTACAAAGCAGGTTTCTAAAGAAACAAATCTATCAATGTAGGATTATTGCTGCTTGAAAACAAATTAAGATTGCTGATTTTGGCATCAGAGAACTGAATCCTAAAACTGAGCACTAATTTGTGTTATTATTTTAGGCAAGTTATTGACTTCTCTTAGAGTTTGTTTCCCCCTCTATAAAACTGGCATAATAGTACCTACTATCAAAGATAGTGGGAATTAAACATGAAAAAATATGCAAAATTGTTAGCACATTATATCATAAGTATTTAATAAATGTTAGTGTAACATGTTTTTTAAGTGAACTGGACTTAATGAAGTGCAAATAGAAAAGAACTTCTGTATTACTTGGGGTTCTTCAGAGAAACAGAACCACTGGAAGGTGTGTGTGTGTGTGTATAATAAGGAATTGGCTTATGCAGTTATGGAGGCTGAGAAGTCCCAAGATCTACAGTTGGCAAGCTGGAGACCCAGGAGAGGTGATGATGTAGTTTTAGTCAGAGTCCAAAGGCCTGAGAAGCAAGAGAGCCAATCGTGTAAGTTCCACTTCAAGTTGGATGCCGAAGGAAGGAGAAGACTAGTGTCCCAGCTCAAAGACAGGCAGAAAGAGAACAAATTCTCCCTTACTTAAGCCTTTTTTTTCCATTCAGCCCTTCAGCTGATTGGGCATCCTTACATTGGGAATGGCAATCTGCTTTACTCAGTCTACCCAATTCAAATATTAATCCCATTCAGAAACATCCTCACAGAAACACCCGGATAATGTTTAACCAAATATCTGGGCATCTCATGGCCCAGTCAAGTTAACATGTAAAATTAAGTGTCACAACACCCTTTACCTATATTGCCCTCATACCTCCTGTGATGTGTCTTTCCTACATTTGAATATCTTATACAGACCCCATGGATTTGGTTCATTTTTAGGTATCAAAAAAGTCAAGCCTAAATCAAAGTATTACTCTTATCTTTAATTAAAAACTTGTCCTCTTTCCTGGCTCATGCTTGAGCCTTGTGGGGAGAAGCTTAGAGAAGAGAACTTGAGGCCTCTTTCACACTGTCATGCTCCTCCTGGTGGCTATTGCAGCCGACTCCTTTGGGTTAGAGATGGGAGTTAGAAAGGGTAACATGATTTTATTTTGCTTAGTTGATACTGTTTATTGTTCTCTCTTGGCTCTTGAAAGACTTGTACCTTGGTAGGCATCCAAGAAGCCATAATTGAAAATATTGGTACATTTAAATACATTAAAAATAAGTGATGGACTTCCCTGGTGGTGCAGTGGTTAAGAATCCACCTGCCAATACAGGGGACACGGGTTCGAGCCTGCTCTTGGACGATCCCACATACCGCAGAGCAACTAAGCCTGTGCACCACAACTACTGAGCCTGCCTGCCACAGCTACTGAAGCCCGCGTGCCTAGAGCCCATGCTCCGCAACAAGAGAAGCCACCGCAGTGAGGAGCCTGCGTACCACAACAAAGAGGAGCCCCTGCTCATTGCAACTAGAGAAAGCCTGCGTGCAGCAACGAAGACCCAACACAGCCAAAAATAAATTAATTAATTAATTAAAAAAGAAAAATAAGTGATATGTATAGCTCCTAAAAGAGCATACACTTTAAACATTAAATGACAAAGTAAATAATATTTTTATCACAATGCAACAGATATTTAATCTTTACCATTTAAAGAACTCTTTTTTTTTAAAATCAAAGAAAAAGACATTTTATTTTTTTAAAACTATATGGGCAAAGATCATGGGCCATTAACTCATAAAGGAAAACAAGAAAAGTCCAATAAATAGACTAGTTGTGAAGAAGAAGGAATTCAGAGTCATTTACTAGCTGTGAGAATGTTGGCTAGTTACGTGTATTAACCAAATATCAGGTCTCTTGTTTGGTAAAAAGTTATAGTCATTTCATATTCATTTTGTAAAGTAGTGCTTAGAATGGACCTGATACGTAGTAAGTGCTAACTAAATGGTAGGTATCACTATATAAAAATGTTAAATAAAGCAAATAACTACACTACAGAAATATAATTAAGATAAGCAACTATAACTCTATTACAAATGAATAGTAGATCCACACTGAAAAAAAAGCCAAGTTGGACAACATCATTTTGACCAATACCCTCTACTTTATTTTTTTTATTATTATTTTTTTTTTGGCGGTATGCGGGCCTCTCACTGTTGTGGCCTCTCCCGTTGCGGAGCACAGGCTCCGGACAGCGGCCATGGCTCACAGGCCCAGCCACTCCGCGGCATGTGGGATCTTCCCGGACCGGGGCACGAACCCATGTCCCCTGCATCGACAGGCGGACTCTCAACCACTGCACCACCAGGGAAGCTCAAAACCCTCTACTTTTGACCAAATTGTACAATTGATTAAAAAATATACACAAATATTTTATGCTTTTCAGTAAATTTTTTTCTCACAGGGTTTTGGATTAACGATTTAACTCTGAATCAACTTTATGTGTATTCTAGAATTGAGAAAACAAGTAAGTATTTTGTGAATTATGAGAGCTAGGTTTCTCACCAACTGGAAAAGAATTTACAAATAAGGAAAAGGGGAAGGCTAAAATAAACCTGTGCTATTGTATTGCAGTCGAAGCTATTGCTATGAACTCATGTTTTTTAATATATGGACAGATAGATATATAGGTATAGATGTGTGTGTTTGTGTAGTGTGTTTATGTGTGATCAGTGTATATTTTTGCTGGCTTTTTCTGCTGGGAAAGCCTAGAAGCAATGACATCCCAGTAGGAATAGGCACAACTAGCACACAGATATTGTGTATACCTATTGCAAATACTATTCTCCAATAGAAGGAACCAATACTTCTTAGAGTAATGGTTGAATCCAGGGCTTGAGCAGGAAAAATACTAAATGAAACTGGAACGTTGTGAGACCAGAAAGTAAGGAAACCTTCAAAACATGATAGGAGTATGTCAAAAGAGTGTAGAAACTAATTTGAAGGTGTGCCCAATGACCAAATCCAGGACAATTTAAGATGAAATACTTAATGAAAATGATGAGTTATAGCCCATCAAATAAAATAAATACCTATGAGTCCGTACTGACATAAATAACATAATATATAAATAAATGAGAAGGGACAGATCTTTCTTACAGTGTAATTCCAATAAATGTAGAAATAGTGAAGGAAGTAGATAAATCACCATTTAGCAAACACCGCATTAGTCTGAGTTTTTAGTGTTTATAGGATACATAAGATTATATATGGTTATATAAAATGTTAACACTGGGAAAAGCTGGGTGAAGAGTATAAAGGAATTCTGTGTATTATTTTTGCAACATTTTTGAAAAGTTAAAATTGATTCAAAATTAAAAGGAAGAAAAGATATGTGAGGGAGGGAGGGGAATAAAAGATTTGGAAAGATGAAAGAAGACAGTGTAGGGTAGAGGTAAATTTTGAAGACTGAGTAGGAGTTAGTTTTGGACATGTTGAGTTTTGTTTCAATAGATCCCTAAAGTAGAAAAGACTAGAAAGCAGTTGCATATAAGCTGTTAGGACTAGAGACACATTTAAGAGTCCTTGACTACCAGGAGATAATAGAAGTCAGACAGACAAAATCAAACCAGGAAGATTGTATGCAAGCAGAAGCATGGAAGACAGAGTCCTAGGGAATACAGACTGAGAAGAAATAGCAAGAAAAAAGTTTAAAAACCAAGAGCAGAGAGTTTAAACAAGGAGGAAATTATCTGCTTGCCAAGTTGTTCAGTGGAGGATGAGGAAAAGGAAGACAGAGAAGAAGACATGCTCTTAGATACACTGTGGCTAAATTTCTGAATTTCAAGAATAAGAATAAAAAACTAGACATGCAACTAATACACAATCTGGCGATCATGTTCCTGGGCTTCTATCCCAGAGAAGTGAAAACTTACATTCACACAAATTTTGTACACAAATGTTCATGGCAGATTTATTTGTAGCAGCCCCAAAGTGGAAATAACTCAGATGTCCTTCAGTGGGGTGAATGGATAAACAAGCTATGGTATATCCCTACCATAGAATACTACTCAGCAATAAAAATGAACAATCTACTGATACATGCAACAACCTGGATGAGCCTCCAGAGAACTATGCTGAGTGAAAAAAGCAAATCCCAAAAGGTTATATACTGTAATATTCAATTTACATATTCTTGAAATGACAAAATTATATAAATGGAGATTAGTGATTGCCAGGAGTTATGGAAGTGGGGGGGACAGGAAGGAACTGGGTGTGCCAATAAAAGGACAACATAAGGAATCCTAGTGGTGATAGAAATATTTTGTATCTTGCCTGTATCAATGTCAGTATTCTGCAATATTGCATTATAGTTTTGCAATATGTTACCATTAGAAAAACACTAGATAAAGTTCGAATCTCTGTATTATTTCTTATAGCTGCATGATAATGTACAATTTATCTCAAAATAAAAAGTTTAATTAAAAGAGAAAAAAAAAAGAGAAGAGAATTTTACAAGCATCTGGACAGAAACACTTTTTTAAAAACCCATTTAAGGTAAAGAATTTGTATCTGCCACAATGGAAGCTAAGATACGGGGTAATTATCTACAGATTATTGAGAGCAAACAATTGTGTTTCAAGAAAACTATATCCAGCTGAGATGTAATTTATCTGTCGGATAAAAGAGAAACACTTTGAGCATGACAGGATTTAGCGGGAATACCAACCACATTATTTATCTGAGAAAATGTTGAAGAAAATATTCCAAACATTAAAAATTAAACACAGATCTAAAAGGAAGACAAAGTGTGTGAAATATTGTTAGAATTTTTTGCAATTCAATTCTAAATTGATTATAAAGTTAGTAGGATTCTTTAATACATGTGTTAATTATTTGTGAAGTTGAAAAATAGATGAAAGGAGCAGAATAATAACAGTATACAACCAACATTTCCATACTGTCTCCGGAAAGCACAAGATTTGAATAAGGATGAGGTGAATGGGAAATAAAGCTTTCATTGTGAAGGACAGATGCACAGGAAGAATAACACATTAAGTATCTCGAGGCCAGTGCTATTCTCATATTTATATAATTACATACTTTTTATATAGTTACAAATCTTTAAAAAATTGAATGCCAGAGATGGGAAAATAAATATCAGTGGGACAGAAAATCTTTGTGTTAATAAGAAAGATAAAGAAAATTAAGATTTTTCCCAACTTGGCAAAAGGCAAGAAAAAGAAAAAATAAAGATGGAAGGAGAGGCTTGGTATTTGATAGCTTTATTTAATCCATTTAAAAATAAAACTAAAAATACAGATGTAGAAAATGAGTCTTCCCCTGAAGAGCAAAAAAAAACATTTTGAAGAACAGGGTCCTTCTTTGAAACAGTCGAAGTTAGATTTTTGTTTACCCAAGGTCTTTGATTCTCTCTATGAAGGTATATTTCTTATATTCCTCTCCCTTGTCTACTTTCTCATTCAACAAAACCATATTATTTCACATTCTAAGGAAATAAATATTATTTCCTATGGCTCAAATGTATCAAAATTTGTTATTTTGTTCATCTCTGCTACATGATTACTTAGGATTAGTCTTTACCTGTTTTCAAATATAGACATGATTTTTCTGTATACTTTTGCTTTGATTATTTCCCAACACTGTTTCACATAAATCCCTGGAGGTTGATCCTTTCCACGCTGACTCAGTGCCTGCCATTCTGGTAGCCCGTTAATGGATATATGACTCTGTGGAGAGACTCTTCAGAAGTGGGAACTTGAAAAAAGTACAAGATCTTCATGATTCTGCTTATTCTTTAAGAATGGAATTCTTTATTAAAATAACAAAATGCACACTTGGAAATGTAATATCTTTTAAAATATAAATAAGTAAATGTAAAACAAGATTTAAAGAAGTAGAGGGCTTTCCTGGTGGCGCAGTGGCTAAGAATCCACCTGCCAATGCAGAGGACACAGGTTCAAGCCCTGGTCCTCAAAGATCCCACATGCCGCAGAGCAACTAAGCCCATTTGCCACAACTACTGAGCCCACGTGCCACAACTACTGAAGCCCGCACGCCTAGAGCTCGTGCTGCACAACAAGAGAAGCCACTTCAGTGAGAAATCCGCACACAGAAACAAAGACCCAACACAGCCAAAAATAAATACATAAATAAATAAAAAAGTTTTTTAATTCTTAAAAAAATAGATACATCTAAAACTAGTTATCATCCTATTTCCCTCATAAATTCAACTGCTAACTATAGCACTCATGTAAATTCTGCCTAAGAGAAAAATTTTACTTCTCTTCCTCAAATTTGGATATCCAAAAGTTCTCCATAATTTGCCACGTAAGGCAAAATATTCACAGGCTCTGGGGATTAGAGCATGGATATCTTTGGGGGAGCATTATTCTGACCACCAAAGTATTTATTAGAAGTTTTAGAGACATATTGATAGAGAGGATGGGCAGAGATCACAGAGCTCGTACCCTTGAAAGATAAAAGCGGGTAAGGTTTTAGTAAATAATCTTTGTCTCCTGTTGTAAACTGAATGTTTGTGTCCCCCCTCCCTGAAATTCATATGTTGATATCCTATCCTCCAATGTGATGGTATTGGGGGTAGGGCTCTTTGTCAGAGCCCTAGTGAGTGGGATTTGTGCCCTTACAAAAGAGACTGGGAGAGTTACCACACTTCTTCCACTATGCGAGGACACAGAAGAGGTGTGGATTTGCAACCCAGAACCTGGCTCTCACCAGACACCAAGTCTGCTGGTGCCTTGTTCTTGGACTTCTCAGCCTCCAGACCTGTAAGAAATAAATTTTTATTGTTTAAGGCACTCAGGATGTGGTGTTTTTGTTATAGCAGCCTGAATGGGCTAAGATACCTCCTTTATAATTTCTCCCTGACCACTTTTTTCCTACAAGGCCTCTTCTGTTTATGACTAACCTATCTTCTAGTCATCATAAAGCTTGTGAATTTTAGTCCTATTTGCAAAGATAGAGTTCATTACTTCCAGTGTTGTGTCACTAACACACTCTAGTCCATAAATCCAGAATGTGGATAAAAATAATAAATAACAATGTTTATTTTATTGTTCTCCAGATTTACTTTGAACTCTTGGTTGTGTGCAATATAGAATTATACATAGCTCCTAAGAGAGAATTGATGAGAAAGCACTTCATATAGCATAAATCATTATGCAAATATGTTATTATACCTAAAACCTGATAGAAAGTTGAATATAGATTATAGGTGAGTTATAATAAGGCAATGTTGAAGCATAGACTGAGAGGCATTTTCTCATGGATTGTACTAGATATAATCTCTGTAATCACCACTGGAAAAAGTCACAAGGAAATTTCTGTATACCTCATTTGAAAATGACTGGTATAATCTATTATACACATTGTTGTATGTACTACAATCAGCAAGAACTTCATGACATATTATTGTCCGATTAACTAATGTGCTTACATATTTTGAAAGGATCTGAAATCAGAATCTGCTATATTTCTTCTCCCATCTTTGCAGAGTGTTTTGTCTGTTATCGTGTTGTAATTCAGGAATCCCCAGGATCATGGATTTCAGGCTAGGAGTAACTGCACAAGGTTTTTGTGCAGTAGCCAAGCTAGGTGTAAACTGATTTGGCCTAATTATTGTGAAAATTTAAAAATTGATATTTCTGACAGGTTATCATACTTTCCAAATTTGAGCTTTATTACAGATAGGATCTCCTCGTGCATCTTTTTTTTTAATAAATTTATTTATTTTCCGCTGCATTGGGTCTTTGTTGCTGCACACGGGCTTTCTCTAGTTGCAGCAAGCGGGGACTTCTCATTGCGGTGGCTTCTCTTGTTGCGGAGCATGGGCTCTAGGCGCGCAAGCTTCAGTAGTTGTGGCACGTGGGCTCAGTAGCTATGGCTTGTGGGCTGTAGAGTGCAGGCTCAGTAGTTGTGGTGCATGGACTAGTTGCTCTGCAGCATGTGGAACCCACCTCCTCTGCATTGGCAGGCGGATTCTTAACCACTGCGCCACCAGGGAAGCCCTACTCATGCATCTTTGATGGGTACTTCTTATTTAATATTTCCAATCAGACAGCAATAGGAGGGATAAGAAAAAGAGGAATCATTTATAAAACTTTTTTCTCACTGTCCTGGAGTCAGTAGTATTCTTGACTTACCCTTTCATTTTATTTTTATTTTGGGGGCTGAGCTCATGATTTTAACTGCAGGTTTGAAAACCAACGTAAAACCTGGAAGTAACATCACATTGACAGGAGAAATGGAAAAAAAAAAAAAATTGAAAAGGCAATTTATTATACTGTTTGATATTTACCTATTTTACTTCCTAAAATAGCAATCTTATTTCTCTGGAAAGAGATCATATCTATTTATTTTCATTTAGTAAATTATCTGCACATGTGAATCTCACTATATCTTCCCTTGAGGAATGATTGAGTGATGCCTTACTGAAGAGAAATTGCTCTGTGCACCCAATTAATTATTTCAGTAAAATTTCTTCACCAACAGCATCACTCATACTGACTGCTTATGAACCCGTTAAATCCTGGCTCTAGGTAACTTTTGGACCTTGTGCAGGCGCATCACATCAATCTCTTCTTCTCATTGGCCTTGGAACAGTCCTTAGGAAACCATATAAAATCCAGTGTATTTTTCAAAGACTTGCTTGGAATTGATTAACAAAGAACATAGAATTGAGGTATATTATTTGGCATTGAAAGAACATTTATTTTAAAGTGCAAAATTCAAAGCTGAGGTGCCACAAGATGGGTACCAGGAAGTTACTTATTGAACAGAAAACATAAAGGATTTTTTCTCAGTTATGCTAAGTTGACAAACTGAAATCTGGAGAGAACATATGCAGGAGAGTTGAGATATGAGTTTTTGAGCTGGTTAATTGTGTTCAGCAGTGATTGGTGATAAAGTGGTAGCTCCACAGAAGAATTGCAGTGTTGCTATTTCTCTTGTATACACAGTTCTTGGGCTTTCTTTTTGGTATTAACCAAACCAAGAAGATAATGTTGTTTTTGTTCCCTCTAGTAAAAATCTCAAGTCTAGTACTGTAGTTATCCTGTAAGTAAGATATCTTTTCACAGTGGAGTGGACAAAGGCAGAAACCTGACTGGTGAAGACAAATACTTTGTCATTTATGTGGATATATAGTCAATACCTGGTAATAAACAGCACCCACCCAATCCAGATGACATAATGGCTTGGGATGAAATCAGTGCAGTTGCCCAACTCATTGATAACCTTCATGACCTGCCAGAGAAAGAGAATAAACTCAATATTCATTCTGTTGTGAAAAGATGTTTTAAAAGTAACAGATACTTAATGTGTATTTTTATAATAGTTTAGTTGCTTACTCAGAGGTTTAAGTACTAAATCTGACTCTTTTCAAAAAAATTCAGCTACAATCTCAACAAATTATCCTGCTAAATGTTCAGATACAGGTCCAAAATGCCATCTATTGAGAAACTCTCCAACCCACATGCTTTCCAGATGTGCCCAGGGAATATAATCCCCAAACGGCTGTTTTCCAGCTTGTCCCAGAATATGAGCACAGCATGCTTACCCCCCAAATGTGGAAATGCTACAGAAGCATGGTGAATTTAGTAGTAGGGAATGACATGGAAGTAGAAAATGGCATGAGAATGTAATGAGTGGTGTGTAGGACTTAATTAATTGTAAAATTCGACAACAATAAAGTATGCTACTTTTATCTACAAAGCAGACTGAGCCAGAGCAGATGCCACCGATTCTGCTACAGGCCCGTGGAAATATAGATAAATACATTTTAAAAGAAATAGAGGGAATTACCTGGCTGTCCAACAGTTAAGACCCCACGCTTCCACTGCAGGGGGCGCAGGTTTGATACCTGATCTGAACTAAGATCCCGCATGCCATGTGGTGCAGCCAAATAAATGAATGAATGAGTGAAGTAGAAATTGAGTCCTCAGACCTATAACACTCATAAATGTACAATCTACAGGTTCAAGTATCATAAAGAGAGAAATGTTTGTAAACTTTTTCAGGATCATCAAAAGCAGAAGTAGGTTCAAACTGTTCCATAGTGACATTTTCAAAACCCAGTTCACAGGGGATTACCGCACAATAGACATCTTTTGTGGTAGATGAACTCACAGTGTTGTACAATATGCAAGAAAATGAAACATACTGAGAAAGGATCAACAGATGAAAGAAGGCAAAAGTTAGCACCCCAAAAAGTGAAAATAATAGGAAATTCTGAAAGAGGCTGTGAAATGAATTTATTTCATGCGATTAAAGAAATAAAGCAAATGAAAAAATATATTTTTTAAAAACACTATAAATAGAACAAATAGGTTTATAGAAATAAGCAAATAGAAGTTTTTGATTTTAAAAATGTACTGAAATTAAAAGCTTGTTAGATTAAAAAAGCCACAAACTAGACACACCTAAAAAGATACTAGAGAAGTAGAAGATAGATACAAGGAAATCACACAGAAAACAGAATGTAATTAAGAGACATGAAAGACAAAATGAGTAACATATACAAACACACCTACCTTGTTTTGGGGGGAAAATGTTGACTATGTGAGATAAAATTGAAGATGTAACTTTCAGCATTTACCCTTTCATGATTTATATACTAAAAGTTCTTCTATATGTGCACAAGAACATATACAAGACATATAAAAGGATGTTCATTGAATCTCTTATAATGGCAAAAAAAATAGAAATATAGACATTTATCAACTGGGAAATACATGACTAACTTAGAGTACATAATGGGTACAATATAATTAAAATAAATTTATTAACATGTATATGTGTGTATATGTATCAAAATGGAAATCTGTACATTTTACAGATGAGCTTTAAAAAATGAATCACAAAAGGATAGGTAAAAATTTGATAGTAGCAGTGTAATCGTTAAAAGCACAAAAAATATTTTATCATTACAAACATAAAATCATAGGAGGAATATGAACATACAGGATATTCATGATACTTCAGAGAAAAAGGCATAGAAAAGGAAGAGTCAGATTTCAAACTGTATCCTTATTTTAGAAACAGATTTGAAGCAAATAAAAGCAGAATATTAACTTAATTAAAAAATTGAGAGATAATTCTATTAGGCTTTATTCCCTGTTACTTGTTTTAAAAAAATCTTACAAAAAATCTACAATAAACTCTAGGTTGCAAATACAGTGATTATTTGTCAGCCATCTTGCTTGATCTCTCAGCAGCAGTTGACACAGTTTATCATTTGCTACCTCTTGAAACTCTTGACTTTGAGTGTATTATGTTCCCAGTAAACTTTGAGGTGACTCTCTTTCTGACCACTGTATTGGGAAACTCCAGGGAATAGGGCTATCTGCTCTTCCTTATGTGAAATAATTCTTGGGTGATCTATTTACTGTTGTGCCTTTAAATACTATACTCCCATATGTATCCTGTAGTCTTGATCACTCCAGAATTCCTAACTCACGTGATGCAGTGGTTTACTCTACATTGAAAATTTCATATATCTACGCCCGTTCTCCATACAGCATGCAGAATAATGTAGTGTCACTCCCATGTGGAAATCTCTATTGGTGTACCATGACTTTTAAAACAAAATCTTAATTCCTTGCTATAGTTTATCGGGCTTCAAGTTACCTGACCTCTAGCTACTTCTCCGAACAGCTACACAGCTGTTTCCCTAACAAGTCACAAATGCTCTTGCCTTAAGATCTTTGTTCTAGCAGTTTCTTATGCTTAGAAGACTTCTCCAAAGATATTTTTAGTTTAAGCTTTTGCTTAAATGTCATCTCTTCAAAGATGCATTTTTGGCTCACAATGTATGATTCTTCGTAGTCTATACACTTATCCTGCTTTATATTTTCTTCATTATCACTTTTAACCCAACGTTTTATAAATAATATACTCATATATTTTTGTCATGTATGTTTCCCCTGTGAGAATGTAATTTCTTGAGGTCACATATTTTTGTCCATCTTGCTCACAGCCATGTTCAGTACCTTGAACAATCTCACATGAAGTACCTGCTCAATAAATATTTGTTGATTGATAGATCAGTTATTGCTATATGACTATTTTTCAGTATGTTTGAACTCTTCCATTAGGATAGAAAATAGCAGTTGTCCTAGTAGAAATAAGATTTGCTAGCACTTTTTTTTAATGAAAAAATTGTTTTCCATAGTCATTTATTGAATATGTTTGCCTATAGTATGATAACTTATCATTATACTCTCAGTTCACCTATCTCAGCAAACTATTGCAGGAAAATGGGGCGGAGGGGGACATTGTACAGAACAGATTGCATTAATCTTCCTGTGAAAGATTGAGCAACATTCACTCTCCAAAGCAGTTGGATTATAATTTAATACTTTAAACCTGACAAATGTGTCAAGTATTACCTTCATATAAGATTTAGTTTAACTCTAAATGGGAAATATTATAGAAAGAGACAAAGGGTCATTTTTTAAGTTATTAATCAACCATGGTATATGAGCAGCAAATATTAAAAGCAAATTATATTTGTAGTATTTACTTCATTAATCAAGAACAATAACCAAAAATGGAGGAGTAGAGTCCAAACAGTCTGACACTGTGACTAGTAACAAATTTGTATCTCTGGATATCTAAAGAATGGTAGCACTTGGAGCCAGCCTTAGGAACAGTATAAATGGAACCATGAGAATCCCAAACCTTGATCCTCCACCCTCATTCTTAAAAACCTCTTGTGACATGCTGGGTATGCAATTAGATAAACAAGAGAAAATGCTTTTTGTATACTAATTAGTTTAAAAACTAGAGGAACCTGTTGGAAGCATTTATTTAGCCAAAGGACAAATAAAATCAGATCCTTCAGTGTTTTAATTGATGGAAAGAAGCATAAGATTAGAAAAGAGCAGTAGTGAATGCACACATGGCTAATGCATGGCCAATTCTCAGATGCTAATCCTTGAGGAGTCACTTCTCTTGCAAAGTTAGAAAGGAGCCAGGCACCTGAAGGATAGAGGGGGCATTGCTGATTGGAGAGTGTGTAAAAAAGCAGTAGCCAAAAAGATTCTATTTTCCTGGGTAAAACAAGTGTGAGTCATAATATGAGTTCTTAAGGTCCTGTATGGCTGAGGATACTGAGCACCTAGTCTGGAACTATGGCAATAAGGCAGTTATTTTCTAAAGCTATCAGTCTTGGTATAGGTCTCTGAAGGTGAAAAGCACACTGAGTTCAGAATTTTAGCAACCTCCTCCCTCTGGAAACTAATCATTGTTAATTTTTTGGTTCCTCTATTCCTCTTTTAAAGAAATGAAGCCATAATTACAGAGGGAGAGGACTGCATGCCTGCCTGGATACAGATCTGTGTTTATGGATTTTGAGGTCCAATCAGGCAGTTTCTGGCAGAGAAGCTAAGAGACTGCAGCTGAGAATTGAAAACTAGTGGTAATTGTTGCAAATTACAACATACAGTTGCTAGTTATATTCATAAACAATGGTCCCAATTTAGGAGTGTAACCAAAACTTTCTTGTAGCTTTCCTTTAGAAAACTTCAGTGTTAACCTTTAATACTATTTTGAAAGTTGCTAGATTGCAACCTGACTATAGTCTGTTAATCTTAGTAGTACCTTAAAACAGATGCTCCATAGTTTCCCCAAAAGACTTCGTGTTATCATGTCTCATTTGTGCATAGCTCAATCCTTGATTTTCTCCATAATGTTACACATAGAATAATGCCACTATACTTGAACATATGCATTATTACTAGGGATCATTTTTTCTAGTCAGTCCCGGATGTTGAATTTTTCTTCTGCAAGTCATTTTGACTTAAAAGATTTTAATATTTTGTTCAGAATATGTTGTGAATATTTTCCAGAGGGCTTATGCAGAGGTAAAAATTTCAGGTGAAGCAATATATCTATTTTTGATAATTCTGATTAACAAAATAAGAAGTGTGCGTTCAATCAGTCAGAATCAACTAAAGTCCTTGGAGATATGAGCGTTTGTATCATTTCATTGAATGTGCATAACTAACTGACCCATTTAATTATGAGAGGATTTGGTTAATCCCCATAAGGGCTGGGGCGGATGCTGTTTCATTGTGGTTAACTCCACAGTCCTGCTATTGAAACTCAGAACATTAAGGGTGTTACTCGATTTCCTGCCATGTTTTAATCATCCAAGGCTGAAAGTTGAATAAAACTAATATTTTTGTAGAAAAAATATGTCACATCTTATCTCAGCTTCCCCAAAATGAATTCCTTAAAATACAAACAAGCAAAGAAACCCAATATTCTAAGAAAAAAATAACTTAGAATAATCCAAGCACAAGCTTATTTAATTCTTACAACAAATCACTGAGGGCGGTAATTATTATTTCTGTTTTACAAATGAAGACATAAATGCATAGAATTTAAGTGGTTTTCCTGAGGTCACATACATACTAAGTGGCAGGGGTGTGATTAAAACCTGGATCTAATTTGGTTTCAGTGCCAAACAATTAGTGACTGCACCAGGGAAGCAGAGCAATAGATGGAGCTCTGGCGTCTCATTGCCTGGAGTCAAACCCCAGCTTCACAACTCGCTACCTGTGTAATCTGGGGCAATTCATTTATTTTCCTAACTCTAGAGATCTCTCAAACCAAAATGGAGAGGATAATAGTATAATTTATCTCATTATGTTGTTTTAAAGCTGTATGAGAAAAGGTATGTAAAGTACTCAGCACCGTATCCAGCACATCCTAAGTGCTCGATGAATATTATCTATCCCAATGTGCACAGAATTCGACATTCTCATAGGAAGGAGGATTTTCTGGATCTGTCTGAGACAACACTGGTGGACAGAGTAAAGGAAGCTATAGATGGAAAGCTTTTCCTTGAGAATTTAGTTAACATATATTCTAATCAATAATGCAACACATATTTATGGAATGTCTGATATTTTCCAGTTTACTTACAAGGACCTAGAGAAATAAAAAAGAAAGAAATTGCATCTGTATTCAAGTAAATCACCGCTGTTTGGTTGGAAGGGAGGCAAATAATAAATAGAAAATTCAAAATAAATAAACTGTGAGAAAGAATTAAGGGAAGCTCTTGAGCTCCTAGCTTTACTAATTGTTACATTTGTTATAAATAAATTTTTCAAACATTCTTTAAAAAAGAAGAAAATTCAAAATAAAAGCTATTGATAAAGGAACTGACAGATTCCAGAAACAGCCAAGAAAGGGCTTTGCAGTGGAACTTAGAAGATCACACATGACTTCTCAGAAGTCTACAGGTCATTTTATAAACTGGGAAGTGATCTGAGTTGGGGAGAGTATAGAGATGGCTGAAGACTTAAGAAGGGGTCATAGAGGATAGTAAGTGGCAACCTAAAGAATTTCAACTTTATCCTCTAAGCAATAAGGATTCAATGAAGTATTTTAAGCAGATGGACACAGTTACAAGCACACTTAGGAAGTTCCTCCAAGGATGGATATTTCATTAAGATGCACTATATTAGCAGGATTAAGTTTAGCTGCACTTAACAGAAATCACAAAAAAGCAGCAGCTAAGTACAAAGAGGCAAACATGAGATGGCATGGTGGCTCCACCATCATCAGGGATCAGGCATCTTTCTGTTTGTCATTCTTTTAGAACATGGCTAAAATCCTCAAGCTCACTTAAAGATCACAACTGAACATCTATTTATGTCACATTTACATTCTAGCCATCAAAAATAGAGAGAGGGAAAACGGAAAAAAAAAAAAAAAAAAGGATGAGCCAGTCAAGTCAGCCCCTTTTAAAGAGCTTGCCAGGGACCCCACCCCGCATCCTGTTTTCATCTTACTGTTTGGTCCAAAATGGAACAAAACTGTTATACACTGCTATACTCAACAATATAGGGTCTCAGTTACTGTAAAAAGGTTGACAAAGAGTTATTGAGTAGTTAACTAGCTGAGAGTAACACTGTTAAGTACTCTTAAAATAATTGAGTTCTTATGAGAACTTCTTATCTAAGAATATGATATAGAGTCTCTGTCTAAACCTTGTTTTATATTTTTTTATTTATAATTCTTCAGATATCTCATTTAATAATGTGACATTCAATAATGTTTTCCTGATTTTCTTTTATTCTAACCCAATCTTGCAAATTAATTTTTCTCATTACATTATCTAGGAGAACATAGCTTTATATAAAGAAAAAATACTAACTTTTTTACATTTACCTTGAATCAAGCCACATTATTAAAATATACTGTTAATTCCAGCAGGGTATTTCTAAAGTCTCTTGGTTTTTCTAGACATAAAAGTATATCATAGTAAAAAGAAATCTTTCTTCTTTTCCTGCATTTTTACCATTATTTCTTTTTTGTCTTACTGCATTCACTTGAACCTGCAATTCAATGATAAAATGTAGTAGGCATGTCTGTCTGTCTTGTTTCTGCTTTTTGTTCAAATATTCTAGCATTTCAGTATTCAAAATTTATACTGTTTTGTAATTTTTAAAAAATACTAAGTATTCCTTAGTGAATTATATACTCTTTCCTGTTCCTTAGAGATTTTGTTATAAATAGCTGCTAAATTATCTTAAATACCCTAAAACATTTATTGGATGTATTTTTATTAACCTTCTCAGTCAATTTGTTAACTAAATCCATTACTTTGATGTATTTCTGATATTTAAGCTATTCTTGCCTTTCTGGAGTAAATGCAGATAGGTCATTCATTATTATTTTCATATATTGATGAACTTTATAACTTAACTTTCTAACCTATTTTCATATGCTACTTTGGGCCTGTAGACTTTCTTAAAACTAGCTTTTCTGCATTTTGTTGTTATTTTTACCTTATAAAGATAATTGGGGAGTTTTCTATCATTTTCTATGGCCTAGATTAGTTTAAATAACTCTGGAGTTATCTGTGCCTTATGGATTTAATTTGAAAATGGTGAAATGATATGGTCTTCATGCCTTTTTCAGTGATAGATTTTAATAACCTTTCCAGTGTCTGTGAAAATTAAGTTAATCAGGGCTCAGCAAGGAGTAGAATTTCAGGAGCCACTGGACTTTAAGGAACATGTGGGCTTGGGCAAGTGAAGACCAGAGCTAGGAATGACTTCTCAAACATGTCACTGCAAAGATGTTTGGAATCTTTGCACCTCCTTGGGCAAGGGCATGGGCAAGAGTCCTAAAAATTGCCAAAATTAAATTGTCTGTCAGCCTGGGCAGAAATGAGGTCAGATTAAGTCAGACTTAAAGAAATGGTAAAAAAGAAAAATGACTTCGACCATTCTTGCATACTCAAGCTCGTGAAGTAAGAATTATATACCTACATTCATTAACACTACCTAAGTTAGATAACTCAGCCGACTCACAGAACTCCTAACCTTAGTTCTGTCTGCTGAGCCAGGGTTTTTTTTTTTTTTTTTTTGCGGTACATGGGCCTCTCACTGTTGCGGCCTCTCCCGTTGCGGAGCACAGGCTCCGGACGCGCAGGCTCAGCGGCCATGGCTCACGGGCCCAGCCGCTCCGCGGCATGTGGGATCTTCCCGGATCGGGGCACGAAACCGTGTCCCCTGCATCGGCAGGTGGACTCGCAACCACTGCACCACCAGGGAAGCATTTGTCACTCTCCACCCCAGAGCCACATACTTCCTAGAAAATGTGGCAGTGTTTTGAAGGCCTCCCACTTCTGTGGCCTTAATGAGATTTGTGGAAATTGATACAGTGGCTATAGGGTCTCTCATAGACAGCAGAAGCCAAATTTTCCAAACCTAAATCCTCTGATGTAGTCATTAATACTGAGTCTTATTTCTGTGAAGCATAGTAATCATTTCTATCTTGGGAAGTTTATACAAGAAGAAACTCAAAATTAACATTCTTAAATGCTCATATTGTGCCAAGAATTGTTCATAGAGCTTTCTATGTATTAACTCTGAGCCCTTAGAAGGACACTATGCAGCATGAATGTAATATGTATATTATTAGTATTATTATTATTCACATTTATAAATGAATAAATTATAAGAAGATCATTTAGCAAGTGATTTGAATGAGAAGTCAAACCCAGCTAGTCTGTCTTGAGTGTGTGTGCTATCTTACAGTGCTTACGTAGACAGTAAGAACTAGTCAAATAACGAAAAGATTTACCAAAACTTAAAAGTTTCTGAAACCTTCCTTTGGTTTAACTGCTAATGTGTTCAATGAAATCAAAGTCTCTAATAAAACAGTAATAACCAAACCCCACATCAGAAATACTTAGTGACTTTGTAGGAAAAGGAGAAAAGAAAAAGGTAGGCATGCCTAAATTGCTGCACAGTTTGGCATTGTCTGATTTTTCAAGGTCCCTTGAATTCTAATGGGAATTAGAATTCAATTGAATTTGAATTGAATTCTATTTCAATCTGAATTGAATTCTCCCTTACATTCTAATGGGAGAAGAAGATAACAAAGAAGTAGATAGACAATATAGTGTATGTAGTGATAAGTGTCAGAAAGAAAAAAAAATCAAGATAAAGGGATAGTGAATGCCAAAGGGAAGACTCTGAGGAAGTGACATGTAAGTGGAAACTCAAATTATAAGAAGTAAGGCAAATGAAGATCTAAAACAAAAAAGATCTAAGGTAAGGCCATTCCAGGTGGGCAGAAGAACAAGTGTAAATCAGTGTTCTGATGTAGGGATTTGTCTAACACAACTAGTGGAACCCCTTTTGAGGGCAGCTCAGCTGCAGAAAAGTGAGAGAGGGGAACAGTAAGAGGTGATGAGGTCAGAGAGATGGATAGAGACCAGACAAGTGAGGACTTGTGAGACATGGTACAGATATGGGTTTTATCCTTCAGTGTATCACTGAAGCATTTCAATCAAGACCATGATTTGATGAATTTTTAATATTGCTGCTGTGCAAAGACAAAACTATAGGGGACAGTGGGATGAGTGGGTGCAGTCAGGCCACTGCAGGTATCCAGGGTAGAGATGAAGTTGTTTACACAAGAGTGTTAGCGGTAGAGGTGAGAAGAAGTGGAAATTTAGAATATATTTTAAGGTGGAGAAAGAAAAGACTTGTTGATGGATTGAATGTGTTGTGGGAAAGAAAGAGATCAAGGATGATTTGTCTGCTTCTTTCAGTCTATGTGAAAGAAACAGGAAGAATAACCTGAAAGAACAATAAAACAGGCTAAATTCAGATTACATTTATTACAGAATTAAAAATATAAGTAACTTGTAACCATCATACTGTTTCCATTTCCCATGAAGTTTTTGTTTCCAAACAGATTTTCTGCAAGATTTCCATTGACTTCTCCTCTTTCCACTGAATAATTTCAATATATTCTACTTGCTTGCGAAGGAACCTCTGGACAATTGAATCTAACATTAATTTTTCGATAGTCTGTCTGATTTCTCTTCTTCTGGCTAAAGTAATTTTAAAAACATTTGCTAAAGTGAACTATCTTAGTAATCTTTAATGCATTTTACTTCTTGTTTTTCTTTAGCTGGGTGCCTCAGCTAATCAAATTTTCAGAAGGATATTGTTTCTTGGCTTGTTAAAAATTATGAGATTTTGATTCATCTTGATTTATAGATGTTGATCTTAAAAAAAACACTCAAGTAGAGAAAAATGCATTGTTTCTCATGTTTAGAATAGTGAAATTCCTAAAGGAAGAGATAAAAATAAGGCATGTGATTGTCTTTAATCCTGATCTCAGAACTGAACCTGTGATTCAGCTGTAATGATAAGGTTATATCGTATAGTATATGTGACAGATGAATGAAAGCGTGTGGCACCAGGAACCTGAGGCTGCCCTCAGACCTTTAATGTCCTATTTATTTCTATGCCAGAGACTTGGAGCTTGACATGTTTAATTGTACAGCTCAACTGGACTAAGAAGAAGAAGCTGAAAAGCATTTTGATTTAAGCATGAAAACCTTTAAAACAATTTCAATAATAATCTCAAAGCATAGAGATGCTTCTGATATTAATGCAATCGTGTTTTTCAGCTATGGCCAACAGTCTCTGTATATTGAATGGGTTTTTAACTGCTCATCTCAGGTCAACCAGGGACTTAAGTACCAGGTTCCCATTACTCAAACAAGGAATTCACTTCAGCTATTTCTGAAACCCTTCCTCTCTGCAGGTAAATGTGCTAGAGTTCATTTTCTGGTAAGTAAAATCGATTTTTCTAAGTGACATAACCCCATAGCAACAAACAACACTGCTGTAGCTCACATAGTGCCTCAATACCCCTTTTAGCTGGTGAGAACTGCATTTCACAACCAGATAAAAGTTACTTACCTTAGACTCCCCCGGACCCCCACCTCCAGCTGTTTGGTCTGGAGTCTGACCAGTTAGGCCCTCGTCATCAGCTTCTCAAGCTTACTGACCTCATTGTAAGCCTCAAGTCTTTTAGATGTTTATCTTACCTGCCATATTTCATAATTTCGGCCAAGATCTGCAAAGAAATTTTATATTTACTGAGTAAGAGTAAGGCTTGGACACTGAATTTATCCAAAAAAAAAAAAAGTGCCTCAATAAGGGCTTTCTTGATGAAGAGAAATATAATTTTGTGGATCTCCATTACTCAGAGACTGTGTAAGAGCAGGATGGAATTGAAGGAACAAGCAAAGGGAAAGGTGAAATAAAAAGAGGAAGAGGAATTGTGAGTAACACAAAGGGATGAGTGGGGGAGAAACATCATGTGCTGAGTGTATAAACATGTGTGGCATAGATGAGTGTTGAGGGAAATCAGCACCAGAAAGTAAGTTATTCTTATTTCCTCACCAGTGTTTTTTTGATATTCTATATACCTGGTGTGTGCTTGAGTAGCATTAATTGATAATTATTTATTTTATTAAAATAACTCTACAGATATGTACCATTATGCATATATTGTCAATGCAGTTATAAAGTTGCACTGGAAGACCTGTTTATTTGAGTCCCTTTGTGCCTTATTATATTCAAGAGAAGAAATGAAATAAAAGTAAATGTATTTATACTGTTGTCATTTAATAATTTTAAGCTGTGCTAAAATGTCATTTTCCCTATGTCTTACATTAGAAAAAATTATAAATGAAAATTTCATCATATATTAGCAGAAAAAAATTATTTTAAACAATTCAGTATATAGTTTTTTGATTGAAGTATAGTTGATTTATATTATATTAGTTTCTGGTGTACAGCATAGTGATTCAGTATTTTTGCAGTTTATACTCCATAGAAGTTATTACAAGATAATGGCTGTAATTTCCTGTGTCATACAATCGATCCTCGTTGCTTTTCTATTTTATACATAATCCCATACCCCAATCTTGCCCCTCCTTGCTTCCCTCTCCCCAATGGTAACCACTGGTTTGCTCACTGTATATGTGAGCCAGTTTCTTTTTTGTCATATTCACTAGTTTGTTTTATTTTTTTAGATTCTACATATATAAATGTTAAGGTAGCATACTTGTCTTTCTCTGACTTATTTCACTAAACATAATACCCTCCAGTTCCATCCATGTTGTTGCAAAAGGCAAAATTCCATTCTTTTTTATGGCTGAGTAGTATTCCATATTGTGTGTGTGTGTGTGTGTGTGTGTGTGTGTGTGTGTGTGTGTGTGTGTGTACACTACCTCTTCTTTATTCATTCGTCTGTTAATGGACACTTAGGTTGCATTCGTATCTTGGCTATTGTAAATAATGCTACGATGGATATTAGGTGCATGTATCTTTCTGAATTAGTGTTTTCATTTTCCTTGGATATATACCCAGGCGTGGAATTGCTGGATCATATGGTAGCTTTATTTTTAGTTTTTTAGGTACCCCATACTCTTTCCTTTAGTGACTACACCAATTTAAAGTCGCACCAACAGTGTACTAGGGTTCACTTTTCTCCACACCCTTGTCAGCATTTGTTATTTGTAGACATTTTGTTGATAGCCATTTTGACAGGTATGAGATGATACTTCATTGTGGTTTTGATTTGCATTTCTCTAATAAGTAACAATGTTGAGCATCTTTTCATGTGCCTGTTAGCTCCTTTGGCAGAGAACTCTACCATTCAGATAGTCCCAAATTATTGTAAAATGTTTTCTTGGATATTATCTAGGTTTGGAAATTAGTTCATAAATTCAAGACAATTGCTAAGTCATATGAAAGGTGAACATTCTTCATAGATAGTTTATCAGGTGTTATAAGAATGTGGTAATCATGCTAATCATTTATATTCCCACCAACAGTGTAGAAAGGTTCCCCTTTTCTCCACATCCTTGCCATGTCTGTTATTTTATTTTATTTTTTTATGGTAGCCATTCTGACAGATGTGAGGGGATATCTCATTGTGGTTTTAACTTGCATTTCTCTGATGATTAATGATGTTGAGCATTTTTTCATGTATATGTTAGCCATCTGTTAGTCTTCTTTGGAAAAATATCTGTTCAGGTTTTCTGCCCATTTTTTGATTCAGTTGTTTGGTTTTTTTTTGACATTAAGTTGTATGAGCTGTATATTTTGGATATTAACCCCTTGTTGGTGGTATCACTTGCAAATATTTTCTCCCATTCTGTAAGTTATCTTTTCATTTTGTTGGTGGTTTCATTTGCTGTGCAAAAGCTTTTAGGTTTGATTAGGTCCCATTTGTTTATTTTTTCTTTTGTTTCTTTTGCATTAGGAGACTGATCTGAAAAAATATTACTATGATTTATGTCAAGAGTGTTCTGCCTAAGTTCTTTTCTAGGAGTTTTATGGTGTCTGGCCTTACATTTAGGTCTTTAATCCATTTTGAGCTTGTTTTTCAATATGGTGTTAGGGAAAGTTGTAATTTCATTCTTTTAAATGTAGCTGTCCAGTTTTCCCAGCACCGCTTATGGAAGAGGCTGTCTTTTCTCCATTGTATAGTCTTGCCTCCTTTGTCATAGATTAATTGACCATAGGCACATGGGTTTATTTCTGGACTCTCTATCCTGTTCCATTGATCTATATGTTTGTTTTTGTGCCAATACCATGCTGGTTTTTTTTGTGTGTGTGTGTGGTATGCAGGCCTCTCACTGTTTTGGCCTCTCCCTTTGCGGAGCACAGGCTCAGGACGCGCAGGCCCAGTGGCCATGGCTTGGACCCAGCCACTCCGCGGCATGTGGGATCTTCCCGGACTGGGGCATGAACCCATGTCCCCTGCATCAGCAGGCAGACTCTCAACCACTGTGCCACCAAGGAAGCCCTACCATGCTGTTTTGATTACTATAAGTTTGTAGTATAGTCTGATATTTTGCCTCTTTTAAAATTTACGAATAGCACATGTTGAATACTAAGGTAAATAAACCATTATTTGAAGTCACTTAAAAGCAAGGATCCCTTTGAGAGAGAGTAAACACATAGGCTGAAGTTTAGTAAAAGGATTGGTAAGCTTAGCTTGTAAAAACCTGGGTAAGTATAAAACTAATGTGAATATAATAACCATTGATTCACATTTGATATTCTCCTGTATGATATATAATGGTATGATTACCTATAAAATGTTTTAAATTCAGTCTTCAGGGAGAATTGACATTCCAAGGATCAGTAACAAATCAATCCTATGGATTCCCATTCTCTTGGCACATGGTAATATAGTCCTAGCAATATGTTTGCTCTACTTTGAGATGGACAATACAGGACTGTGATCATTTTGGGCAGTCAGATTTATGAGGGTCTTTTCCCTTTATCGCTTTATCTTTTTCCTTTTTCCCCCCTCACTCTTTCCTACCACAGTCTATCACTCTATCCTCATCTCCTTTTCCTTCTTCCATTCCTGTCTCTCACTTTTATCACTTTGAGATAAAATGCAACACAGTGCAAAGAGCTTGAATAGAAACATGAATATGTGCCATCAGAGCACTATGGACAAGGATATTTTTTTCTGGATATGGGACTTGAGGTGAGCTGTGAGCTGTCTTAAAGAAAAGGGAGAAAGGAGTAGGAAATTTCTAGGCAAAAGTAACAATTTTTACATGGGTAGAGATGAACACAAGGACATCGTATTTGCTGGTACTGGTGAAGACCTTAGTATGTATGTGGAATTTAAGTTGCAGTAAATAGGGGATAGATCTCTTATGTCATAATAATGCATTTGAATTTTTTTTCCTGATGGCAATAGTGAACTGATGGAGTTTTGTTTTTGTTTTGTTTTTTGTCTTAGATTGGGACTTAAATAATCAGATTTGGATTTGGGGAGTATAACTCTGATGGTGGTTTAAGAGTGAACTGGAGGAGAGGGCCTGAGTAATGCCTAGCATAATATACTTAGTGTGCCAATATATATTTGTTACATAGATACTGAATATATGAATGAATGGATACTAGTCCATTCATTAAGGAAGCTATTGGCATATTGAAATGCTTAGCTCCTGTAGAGGAGAACTTACCATTCACCTATTCCCAAATTATTGTAAAATGTTTGCTTAGATGTTATCTAGGTTTGGAAATTAGTTCATAAATTTAAGACAGTTACTAAGTCATATGAAAGGTGGACATTCTTCATAGATAGTTCAGCAGGTGTTATAAGAATGTGGTGATCATGGAGTGTGAATCAAGTCAATATTTTCATGGCTCAGTGTCAGTAAGAGAGCCTGTTAACCTACATGAGACAGTTTGTTTAGAGTCAGGTCAGCTGTGGTCTGCAAGGAACTATTCAGAGAAATTTGGAGGATTTCTTTATGTTACCATTGAACTCTGACGCTAAAGGTAGGAGCAGAATTAGTAAGGAATTCTCAAAGAAGCCTCCTGAAGTCCTACCATCCCAGCACAATTTCCTGGGTCACTCATGTGGTCAAAACTGTTATGCATTTTAGAACACCTGGAGCTCCAGATGAGAATGTGACCTCAGGCTTAGGTGCCAGGGCCTTTCCATCAGATGTGGGTGCTACCTCCTGGTGCCACTTTGGTAGCCAGTGATGGCTACCTTTTATTTTTCACCCAGTAAGTGTCCATCAGCCTCCTTGCTAAGTGTGTGCTTAGAAAACCTATTTTTATTTGAGCTTCACATTACTCTGTGAAATATCTATTATTAATCCAATTTTATAGATGGTGAAATTGAAGCTCAAAAAGGTTAAATGACTTGCCAGTTGTTTCAGAGCTACAAAGAGGTGGAGTAGGCAATAAAAACCCAGGTCTAACCAACTGCAAGTGCCTTTCTTTTGGAGCATTCTTAACAATGTGATAGTTCTGTAGATAAAAATTTAAGTATGAAATCTTGGGAGTGAAAGATGTGCACATCTGGGCAGATAGGGTAAAGCATAGAAGTGTGAGCTATATCTCACCGCTCAAAATATGAAATATTAAATTAATTTGATATAATATATAGCAACACATTCCTACTTTGCCTGTCATTCCCCACTCACATGTAAAACACACACATACATTCCAATAAAAATATGTTTCATGTGCAGAAAGAAAGTCAGCCTTCAGGGTTTGATTGCTGATATGAAAATTTGTTTTGTGGATGTCACCATTACTCTGACAAGTGAAACTGCCCGTATGAATACAAAGCAGAAGCTGCAGCAAAAATCAAAAGAGAGAGAATCTAGTTGTTTAGGCTGAAAAAGTCCAGACAATATAAACTACTACTTGTGAAGAGATGGAAATTTTGTTTTTCTTTTAATATATTGTAGGAAAACATTAAAGAGCAGATGCATGGCAAAAAAAAAAAAAAAAATTGCAGTTTTTTTAAAATGGCAACCACATAAGACTCCATAGCTTTTTCCAATATGTAGGACGACTTCAGAAAACCATATGGAAATTTATTGAACTTCTTTAACATTTCCTGCCTTCTGCAAAGTAAAGAAAATATACTTTTAAAAAGCATGATGACAGGCTAATGTTTTATAGATGACAAGAAGGTAAATACTTCTTTAAGACTATTTTGAAGCTGAGAAGTGACACTATTATATAGAAACTCAAAAGAATATTACAAAGTTAATTTGCGTATCTGTAAAGTAAAATGGAAAACTTTGTTTTTCCAAAAATGTCATTTTAAATGAAAAGAGCATCAAGGTGTTACAAGTAACCCCATAGTTCTAGATAAGCTTATCAATCAGAAATTAGGAGTATAAAAATCAGCAGGATGATTAATTGATGATATGTAAATGGATTTATTGGTATTAGAGTTAGTATCCCAATAAAATGGCTTCTGATAGTTGTACTTGGCTGTTTGCTTTTGTTTCCCAATGATAGCAGGCACAATAAAATTTATTCAGTGATTTATTCAATTTATATTTATTAAGTGCTTGTCATTTGCTAGGTACTTTTCTGGGTCAGTAATGTGGGTAAATCAATGAACATGAGAGAAAATTCATTGACCCCTTGTGGCTTACATTCTAGCAAGAAAATATAGACAAAAATTTATATCAATATGTACTATGGTAGGTTGAGGTAAGTGCCATGGAGTAAGGAGGAGAAAGAGTATCAGGAGTGGATGCCATTTTATGTAAGATAGACAAGGTGAGCTTCTCTGATAAGGTGATATTTGAACAGAGGCCTGAAGTAGGTGAAGAAGCAAGCTGTGCAGATATCAGGGAGAAATGCTTCAAGCAGAAAGAACAGGAAGCACAAAAGCCCTGAGTCCTTAGTGAGTTCAAGAAACAGCAAAGAAGTCAAGTGTTGCTGGAACACTATAAATAAGGGAGTAGTGAAGTGAATGAAGCTGAAAAGTGGGGCCAGATCTCATAGATCCTCACAGGTCATTGCAGGAGCTTTGGCTCTTACTCTGAGTTTAATAGGAAGCCAACAGAAGTCTTTGGGCAAAGAGTTGACAGGATCTGAATTATGTTTTAAAAGGCTTTCTGGCTACTCCTGTATGGAGAATAAATTTTACTGGAGCAGAGAGGCCAGGGAATATTGCAGCAGCCCATATTACAGTTATCAAGACAATGAGAAGTGATTGGATCCAGATATATCCTAAGGGCAGGGCCAATGAGACTTGCAGATGTATTCAGTGCTAGGGGTGAGTAACAGAAAGAAAATAATCAAGAATGACACTAAGAATTTTGGCCCGAGAAATTGGTTGAATCGAGCATCTATTTACTGATAAGGAGAAGACCATGTGGAAGGTAGAAATATCAGTATTCAATGATGGAGATTTAAAGTTGTATCTTATACATTCAATTGGAGATGTTAATTAGGCAGTTAGATATGTGAATCTGGAATTCAGGGGGAGTCCAGAGTGGAAATATGAATCTGGAAATAATCAGCAAATATGGTGTTTAAAAGCAGGATATTAGATGAGGTCATAAAGGGAGTAAATATAGACTTTCATATTTAAATTTATAAATTTTAGTTATCAGAAATTTAGGTTATTATTTCATATAAAGTGATACTCTGGATAATTTATTCAGAGTTACTAATATTTAATAATTGGTTTTGGTAATATACTCAGTAAAAGTTACTTTTCATATTCAAGCATTTTTATTTCTACATGTCTTAGCTTAATGAATGAATTTTAAGCTCCATTATGACACTGTGATGCCGTAATTATTTTGCATCTTCCCATAATGCTTAGTAAAATACTTGACATGAATTTCAATAAATGTACTGAATTCATAAATTTAAGGATATGAAAAAATCTAAAAACCCAGGTCATTTATTATGATAGACTTACAGCTTGGTGCTCTTATTAAAATACACATTTAAAAATATGATCTCACCTGTACTCTAGCAGTTTCTTATTTCTTATACTCCCTCACAGATTCTATTTAAAAACAGAATAATTCAGTTTCATGGTAGAATTACAGCTGCTGCTGTTGTTGGGACACTGAACTGCTGTTGCTGCTACCGCCCTTATAATTGAATTGAACATTTACTATGTATTTGACATGCATGTTTCCTAATTTTTATAACAATCTAACAAGAAAGGCTAGATTATGTCCATTTTACCATTTTAAATATGAAAACTAAGAATAAAAGAAGGTAAATTATGTGTGAAGGGTTATAGACTAACAAAATTGCAGAGTCTGGATTCAAACCCAGATCTGTTTGGCCTAAAAGAACAGAATTTTATTTTCATTCTACTATCACTCTGATCTAAGCAGTCTGTATTTAAAACATATTCTAATAGATGTGAGACTGAAATATATATAATAGAAAACACATTCATTTTGAGGAAATTCAGGAGAGGAAAAGAGAAAAAGAAGAAAGAAATTCATCTGTATAGACTATATAGAATATTGTCTTGATTCTTGGAAACATAAGAAGAAAAGCAGGGTGAAGAATTTTCCCTTTGTTCCTTAAGATTTCAGAGATGCCTCAAATTTATAATAGCCAGGTTTAGAAAGTTATGTCAAGTCTTTGCTTTTATGGCTCACATCTCACATATCGATTTAACATTTGCCAAACGCCTAGTATGTACCACCTCCAGTGCTGGATGCTGACAGCACAAATATAATAATTCATGGTCCCTGTTTGAAAGGAGCTTCCATTTTATTGAGGGAGACGAGTGAGTTAACAAAAATTATAATAAACTGAAACAAATGCTTATTTTTTTGCAGAGGGAACTAACACTTCCTTGAGAATGTGATGCCTGAGCTGAATCTTGAAGAATGAAAAGTATTAGCCAGTCAGGGAAAGTACTCCTGGAACAGGGATGGCACAACCAAATATCTTCTTGGGGAACTCTAAGCAGCTTACTCTGGCTGGACCAGACATCAGAGGACAGGGAGTAGGGGAGGGGGAGGAGGGAGTTGATGAGTATTCAGGAAAGGTACTGGACAAGTAAATAGGTGATAGATTATGAAAGTCTGTGTAATTTTTGCTAAGGAACTTAGACTTTGGCCTTGAAGGATTTCTATCTTGGAAATGACATGATAAAATTCATAATTTAGAAAGCCACCCAGATGTAGTATGTAGAATTTATTGAAGAAAGAACAAGGCCATTCATCAATAGGAAGACAGATCACAGCCTATTGCAATGGACTGAGCAAAGATGATGGTGAGCAAAGATGATGGTCTGCAGCAAAGGAGATGGAGATACATGCAACACTTAGAAAGTTTAGAATTGATCAGAATTGTTGACTTGATGGGTATGAGAGAAAGGATATATGGACCATTTTCTAGGCTTTGGGGAAAGGTGGTGTCATGCTCTAAAATGGAAAGTCAGGAAAAAGAGCCATTTGGAACAAGGATAGTTAGATAATGATGAGTTTAGTTTTTGACATGCTGATATTGAATAACACATGAGCTTGATTGCATAAGGCCAGTAGCAAATGTATATATAAGTCTGAAGCCCAGTAGAGAGATCTGAGCTATAATACATATACTTGAGAGTCGAAATTATTTACATGGCCACTGAAACTATGAGGGTAGATGAGATCACGTTCTAAGTATGATCTAAGATCATCTTTTCTTTCTTTCTTTTTTTTTTTTTTTTATATTTTTTGTGGTATGCAGGCCTCTCACTGTTGTGGCCTCTCCTGTTGCGGAGAACAGGCTCCAGATGCGCAGGCTCAGTGGCCATGGTTCATGGGCCTAGCCGCTCCGCGGCATGTGGGATCTTCCTGGACCGGGGCACGAACCCGTGTCCCCTGCATCGGCAGGTGGACTCTCAACCACTGCGCCACCAGGGAAGCCCTAAGATCATCTTTTCTAAGAAGAGAAGAAAAAGTATCACAGGGAACTCTGCTCAATATTCTGTAATAACCTAAATGGGAAAATAATTTGAAAGAGAATAGATATATGTATAACTGAATCACTTTGCTGTACACCTGAAACTAGCACAACGTAAATCAACTATAGTCCAATATAAAATAAAAATAAAAAGCAAAAAAAAAAAAGAGAAGACAAAGAACGGGAGGGAAGGGAAAGGACAGGTAGTGAAGGGGAAGGAAAGAACAGGAAAGGAAGGAAAAGGAGCAGAATGGAGGATTGGGAAATTCCAAGTAGAAGCCGCATGCTAGAGACCCGAGAAGGTGGGTTTGGAAGGATATATATGAAAATTCAAAGTGTGGTGTCATGGAATCTAGAGAAGAGATGATTGCAAAAAAATAAGAGAAAAGTTAGAGATATATAATTCAAAGATATATTAGTTCCTCAACTTCAGATTACATCAACTCATCTTGAGAGCTGATAATATGTGAAATTATCTCCAATAAATTATACATGCGATAATATCTATGGGGAGAAGGGCACACAGAGGAGTACTGACTTGCAAAGATAGTTTTGGCTGAATTCAGTAAGCCTCTGAAACATCTGAAAATCATGAATTTAAAGTTTCAAACCAATTTGTCTTTAATAGAGCACTGAGGCTACCAGTTAAGTTCTAACAGTTTCCACTTCTTGAAGAACATTTTTCCATCCTGACATTGATCATTGCTCTCAGGTTGGCAAAATTTTAAACCTCCATGGTTTCACTTAGAAATATCTTAAAATTTACATGGCATTCTTATATCAGAAATGGGCTGACAGATGAACATACAGTTAAACAGGCAAACTTTTAAGGACACCTTAACTCTTCCTGTTTTATCTTATGTTCTCAAAGCTGTTTACATATGCTTTCTCTTTCTCAGTGCTAGGGTGACCAACTGTCCCAGACTGTCCAAAATTTAGCACTGAAAGTCCAATGTCCTGCACAACCACTCAGCACCAAGCAAAGTAGTCAGTCACCCTAGCGGAGTGCTGATAAGCTATACCATAACAGAAAATAACATGTCTAAAAGATAAAAAATCTGTGCTGACCATTCAGTTGAGTGAGTATAAAATTACCACCAAAAAGTAATCCTCTGGGACTTCCCTGGTAGTTCAGTGGGTAAGACTTCACGCTCCCAATGCAGGGGGTCCAGATTCAATCCCTGGTCGGGGAAATAGATCCCACATGCATGCCGCAACTAAGAGTCTGCATGCTGCAACTAAGAAGTCCGCATGCCACAACTAAGAGTCCTCATGCTGCAACTAAAAGATCCTGCATGCTGTAAGGAAGATCCTGCATACTGCAACTAAACCCGGCACAGCCAAAATAAATAAATAAAAATAAATAAATAAAATAATTTTTTTTTAAATTGTAGAGCCTTGACCATTTAAAAAAAAAAGTAATCCTCAACAAAGACCACCATATAAAAAGAAATGAATGAAAGAACAGAATTTCAAAATAAAATGGTAAGAGCCAATCATGCAATGAAGCTACTGCTAATTATACCAAGTATTTGTACAAGTAAAGGTTAGAAAAGTAGAGATTTTTTTCTCCCAAGATAGGCAGAATAAGAAAGCAGAAACAAGATCGATCATGGTGTTTAGACTAATTTTCCATTTGTAATATACATTGTGTTTTTGTTATTCTTTTCAGCTATTGGTGTATCTTAAATGATTAATTCTCATGTCAAATGGTTATTTAATCTTTATAATTCCCTTCAAATCTGTCAGGTGCTTCACATTATTTTATTAGTTTTTCCTGTTTTCAAGAAAGGATAAGACCTTTCTTGGGTCACAAGGAACACGGCCCCAGGTACTGATGATGAGCTGGCAGGATAATTAAAGCTAAAGAGAAACAGCTATTTCCTTTGAGGCTCTAGACACTACAATGGAGACTATAATATTTCCATTATGATAGTAAACAAATAGATCTTTTTCAAGTGTTCATAACCTCTCAAGACCTGCCTATAAATCTCAAACTAACATTATAAGCAACAAAATCATTTTTATTAAAAGATATTCAAATTTTTCAATGAATAGAAAATATCTTCTCAATCATTATGTATCAATAATTTCATCTGATTCCTTTTAAGACTATAAGATAACCCATAATTCCATATTCCTTAGCCTACCTGAATGAGTGGCCTTCCTTGTTAAATATTAGATCTCTCAATAAATGTTACAAAGTACAGACACATTTTTCATTCCTAAAATTTACAGCTAAATAGAAATGGAGTTGTTGTTGGTTTGTTTGTTTGTTTTTTAATATTCTTTCTGAGTGTTCATCCCTGGATCCTGACCATGGACTGAGATTCATTGTCTTCTAAAGTTGAGAGCCTAAATAATGTGCTTACAAATTGCTTTTGTTCAGCGGCTTGAATTACTGCCCAAACTTAAATTATCCCCCTTAAGTACATACAGATTTCTAGAATCAGCATCCAAAATTTAGTCTCCTGTTAATACAAGTAATTAAACAAAATGCATACCAGAACTTTAGGACAAAAACTATTAGAGGTGAAATTGTATTTCTACTTCAAGTCCTCCCAAACAAACTAAAATGTCATTATTTTCATTTCCATCTTCCCTGTGTTAAATCTGAGCTAATTTAATTTCATGTGGTCAGGTTTTATCTCTTTGCTATACAATCTTTATTCTTAAATTTATGTCTGCTAACAAGGTTGCAGAGAAGTAGCTACACAATGAAAATCTTATATTTGGAACAACAAATTCAAAGTTAGTTTCCATGTACTCACTTGCTGAACACATATTTTTGGCACTGGGGATAGATACATCGATGAATAAAGATGGCAAAATCTTTATTCTCATTTTACTTACATTCTTATGCATTTAGGGGTAGAGAGGTAAACAATAAGAAGCAAACTATTAAAAGAATAGTACAGATTGCAAATAAGTGACCTGAAGAAAATAAAATTTGTATCTGTGATAAAGAAAGGATGAGAACCACTAGATTGCTTGGTTAGGAAGACTGAGACCTAAAATGCTGGAAGGAACCAATCATACATCAATTGGAATGGTTAGAGAATTCCAGTTAGAGAGAAAAACAATTAAGCCACTCTTAAGTTTAGAGCAACATTTATGTGTTTTAGAAGAGAAAAAAAGAGAGAGGATAGCTAGAGCATAAGAAGTGAGGATGAGAGGAAAAGAGATGAGCAAGAATGGAAGTTGATGAAGAAGAGAAATTGTTTTGGCACTTATTAAATTATACTAAAGAGTTTGGACTTTATTCCAAGAGCTATGCAGAGTCATTGGTAGGAGGCAGGAGAGAGGTCTAAAGAAAAGAATGACAAGAAATAATTCAGATTTTAATGATTACTCCCAGTTGCTGCTTAGATAGTGGACTGCAGAGGAGCAAAAGGGGCAGCAAGAAAACCATTGGGAAGATATTTTAACAGCCCAGGCAAAGATAACTGTGGATAGAACTGGAATGCTTTTAGAGAAAACCAGTCAGACTCAATATGGTGGTGTTTTGGTTTGGGGAGGGTTGTTTTGGTTTTGGGTTTTTTGGAAGGTTAAACCTATAGAATTTGCTGATGAATTGGGTGTAGGTGATTATGTTAAAAAACAGAAAAAAGGATTAGTCTTGTTTTTCTGCCTGAGCAAGTGGTGGAGAGTTGGCTTACCAACAGAGATAAGAAAATTGGTTAGAGAGGACAGAATCAGGATTTCTGCCTTGGGCCATTTCATTGTGCGCTGCTAGTAGATGTCTGAGTAGAGGTGTCAAGTAAGCAGCTGGCTACACGATTTCTCACTTGAGTGAAGGAGTGTGGGTTGGTGTTACAAAAAGAAGAGCTAGAGAAGAAAATATTTCAAGTTGGAAGAAATGAATAACTCCTTGGAGTTCTGCTGAGAGTAGAAGCAGTGGGCACAGAGAAATATGCACTTTGGAAACATTGATTATCCTAACGAGCATTTTTCAGTGGGCAGTGGGGATGGAATCCTGACAGTAGATTGAGGGAAGAATAGTTTGGGAAGAGTGGTTTTAACTTGTGGTTCCTGACACTGAGTGTCTTTTCAAGTGCTTATTAATTATTTTATATATTTTCTTTTGTGAAGGGTCTATTCAAATCTTTTGCCTGTTTTGAGGGGTTGTTTTTCTCTTTATTACTGAATAGTTGTAGTTCTTTACATATTCTAGATACAAGTCCTTCATGAGATATAAGTTTCACAACTATTTTTCCAGCATTTGACCCGTCTTTTTATTTCATTAATGGTGTGCTTTGAAGAACAAAATACTTTAATTTCAATGAAGTCCAATTTATCAAATGTTTTCCTTTTATAGATAGTACTTTTTGTTAGAACTAAGAAATCTCTCCTACCCTTAGTTCATGAAAATGTTCTCCTATTTTCTTCTAGGGAAAGTCCTAATTTCTCTCTCTTTCTCTCTCACTCACTCTCTATGTGTATATATATATATGTGTGTGTATATATATATATATATATATATATATATACACACACACATATATATATATATACACACACATACATACGTGTATATATACATATACACACATACATATATACACACATATGTGTATATATTTATGCTAATTGTGTCTATTTTTTAATCTATCAGCTTATTTCTGTATTTCTTACAGTGTATATGTTGTTACTTATGCCTCTAATACCTGTATTTTGAGGAACTAGGATTGCTTTGTTTTCAATCTTTTTATGTGTCATATGGACAACATTTTGTCAGAGCTTGATTTCGTCCATTCAGGGAGACTGTCTTTTAATTGGTGAGTTTAACCTTTCTACAAATCGTTTAATAGCATGACATTGGTACTTTTTATATGATCTTTTTACATTTTGTGTGCTTTCTTACTCTTTTTTTCTCCTTTTCTCATTTCTATTAGAGTTATTTTCTGTTGGCTTAATAGCTTATATACTATTTTTCCTTTATGTTGGCTTTTTTTAGCATAAATGATCATATTTATTTCCTCACATTTATTAAAATTATCTATAAATAAAAATCTGTAAAATAAAAATGTCAGTATCTGTATCATCTCCCTAACAGGAAATATTCTTTACTGACTCTCATGTGTTTTTGGTTTTCAAAGCCTCATGTTTATGATGTCTATAGTTACAGTTCTTGACTACTAGGAATATATGTTCTCTTTATTTCTATTATTTGGTTGAATTTTGTTTATTTCATTGTTCACTTATTTTTTTGTATGGTAGAATAATAAACCTCATCAAGACATTTTATTACTCATAAATTTCTGGCAGTACCTCCAAGATCTGTTTCTCTTCTTGCATGAAAACTTCCTCCAAAGGGGTTTTCAATGTGAGTTTTTGATGGCTGTAAATATTTATTATACACTGATATTTCAATAAATATATGGCAAAATATAAAGCTCTAAGTTCAAATTTCTTTTTTACTTTAAAATATCACTTTATTGTCATTTTTTTATTAAAACATGGCACACATACAGAAAGTTACAGAATCATAAGGGTACAGCCCAGTGAATTCTCACACAATAAGTGAATTCTCACACATGTTACCACCAATAAAGTTAAGAAATAGAACATTACTGACATCTGAAAAGCTTGACATGCCTCCTCCCAATCATCACTCCTTCTGCCTCCTGATGTATCTCTTATCCTATTTGTAACATCATAGATTAGACTTGTTAGTTTTTTTTCCTTATAAATAGAAGCATACTGTGTGTATTCTCCTCTGTCAGGCTTCTTTTCTCAATGTTATATATGTGAGACTTATCATTTATATTATGATTTATTTTTATTGCTGTGTAGTGTTCCATTATGTAAATATAGTTCAATTCAGTTTTCCGTTTTACTGTTGATGCATACTTCCAATTTTTGCCTATTGTAAATAGTGCTGCTGTGAACATCAGTGCACATATCTCTTGGTACATATGTGCATTGGAATTGGTTGGCTATACACATAGAAGTAAAACTACTAGGTTGAGAATATGCCAGTGTTTAAGTTCAGTAGATAATATAGAGGAACTCACCTTCCTGCAGTTCTCCTCCTGAATCTTGGCCTGTCTAGTTCTTGTTATTATAGTGGCTTTCCAGTGTATAAAAGCATAATTTTGCATTTTTATCTGGCTTGTTAGTTTTCTTTGTAGGAATGCTGTTCTGCTGCAAGGTCATCAAGTATAACTGTATTCATTTTCTTTTAAAAAATTGTCCTTTAAGCAATGACAATATTTAGCTAACTAATATGCTTGTAAATATGTCCTTGAATGCATCTACATGCCATATTTTTTATACAAAGTATTCTTATGTTTGTCATTTTCTAACCGTTTGTTTTTCTTTTTGAACAAACATTGGAGTAATTTTAACCTTTCCATGGTTAATGCAGCCTTCTAAGTCTAGTCTGATTTTTAGTTACAGATTTAAGGGTTTAGAGAATAAGGTGATAATTTTTTTTTTTACTAAATTATTAAGGCAACCATATTCCATGCCATAATCAATTGAAGAATTTTTAAATTGTCAAGTTAGGTACTATTAATTCATATCCGTTTATAAAATCATAAATTATACAGCACACTTTTGGTAGACTGTGATTCCTCTTTCATATATGCTACCAGGTTTTGTTTCTGGGCATTTTCTTTCTCCTGCTCATCACTTACTGATACCTTCGGGGACATGAGGGAGGAAGTGAGACAGCAGAAGGACAGATGAGTCTTGGATCCTAAACAGAAATTTCAAAGAGGAGGTAGTGGAAGAAGACAGCATTGTTTAGTCATCTGCCTCTCAAAATAATCAGATTTAACTTTCAAAAAGGAAGTTTGGGAGAATGTAACCTAAATTCTTTACTAGCAATATTTTTCTATTCATGATATGGCTGGGATAGGTTAAACATGGTAAGTAAATAGTTCACTCTTTTTATAGACCATTCAGTTGACAGGGAAAGAAATGATTTATCTCTCAATATTTGCATCATTCTCCAGCTTGAGGACAATCATATATTAACCTTTCATACAGCACATCTTCCATGAATTATCCTCACTGATGGTCTTTCATTTTATTGTGCCAGAGACCACTAATTGCTAACCATACATTTATTCTGCTTCCTCCTTAGTATTAGAACTCATTGATTTTTTTTTTTTGGTTTTTTTTTGTTTTTTCCTTTTACAGAATTCTTTATTGTTAGGGTAGCACGGTAATTGCATTGATACCTTTACATTATCCAATACCTTAGCCCAAATTTTACTTTTTAAATGTAATTTCATTTTGATTGTGTCATACCATGAAGGAGCTAGTTGCTTAACCTTGAAATTTTCAAATTGAAAGAGTAATAGAAGTAAGGTGCAGGACAGAAATTAAGGGAAAACAGTCTTACACATTCCACAGATTTTAAGCAATAATGTCCTCAGTAAAATCTGGAGCAGCACTTTGAAATTGTAGACATTAATAAAGCCCATTTCTTCCCCTTGTTAGCAATTTGGAGCTTGTACGTGTATTATTGCAAGCATAAATTCAGCTACAGGACCATGTAAACAGCTCTATTAATATTTATTACCTTCTTTCTTTGTTTCATGAGGTTTCAGCAAAGGTCCTTATTTTGGTCATGGGAAAAAAAAATATTTCAAGGCATATAATTCTGAGATTGCTGAAAAGTAAATGATTATTCTTCAGTAAAATGCAGATGTATATATTGGTTTTATTGGTTTTTACTGGTTTTACTAATCATCTCCAACAATTTTCACATTCTTTAACTATCTTAGCTATACAGAAGTATCAGTAATATTTCGTTGCTGCAATTGTATAACAGAAATATTAAACTATAGTTTAGGACTAGCTTCTGACTAGATAAATGGTTTTGAACCAAGTCATAAACTCCAGATGACTGAGCAGTTCAGTTCACTAAAATATTTATTTCTGGCTTTAAACATTCCATAAAAATACTAACTTTGGTTCCCTGAATTCTTCTAACATTTTAAAGGTTTATGTACCAGTTGGTTTGGGAGGCTTTCGGTAAACTTTTCTGTAAACTTTTTTTTTTTTTTAACATCCTTATTGGGGTATAATTGCTTTACAATGGTGTGTTAGTTTCTGCTTTATAACAAAAGTGAATCAGTTATACATATACATATGTTCCCATATGTCTTCCCTCTTGCATCTCCCTCCCTCCCACCCTCCCTATCCCACCCCTCCAGGCTGTCACAAAGCATCGAGCCAATATCCCTGTGCCATGCGGCTGCTTCCCACTAGCTATCTACCTTACTACGTTTGTTAGTGTGTATATGTCCATGACTCTCTCTCGCCCTGTCACAGCTCACCCTTCCCCCTCCCCATAACCTCAAGTCCGTTCTCTAGGAGGTCTGTGTCTTTATTCCTGCCTTACCCCTAGGTTCTTCATGACATTTTTTTTTCTTAAATTCCATATATATGTGTTAGCATACGGTATTTGTCTTTTTCTTTCTGACTTACTTCACTCTGTATGACAGACTCTAGGTCTATCCACCTCATTACAAATAGCTCAATTTCGTTTCTTTTTATGGCTGAGTAATATTCCATTGTATATATGTGCCACATCTTCTTTATCCATTCATCCGATGATGGGCACTTAGGTTGTTTCCATCTCCGGGCTATTGTAAATAGAGCTGCAATGAACATTTTGGTACATGACTCTTTTTGAATTTTGGTTTTCTCAGGGTATATGCCCAGTAGTGGGATTGCTGGGTCATATGGTAGTAGAACTCATTGATTTTTAATATGTGCATGCATGCATGCGTTTAAAACCTGTATTCCCCAGCTTCCTTAACAAGTGAGTTAGCCAATGGCATAGAAACAGATACTGAATTGTAAGCAGGTTTTTATAGAAAAGTTCTTTAAAGGTGGCTAAGTGTAGAAGAGACCCCTTTACCTTTACTCCTTTCTTCTTCATACCTCAAAGGAGAAACCACGGTCACTAGCATTCTTTTTGTTGTTGTTGTTGTTGCTGTTGTTGTTGCATTGGGTCTTTGTTTCTCCGTGTAGGCTTTCTCTAGCTGCGACCAGTGGGGGCTACTCTTCATTGTAGTACATGGTCTTCTCATTGTGGTGGCTTCTCCTGTTGTGGAGCATGGGCTCCGGGTGTGCAGGCTCAGTAGTTGTGGCTCGTGGGCTCTAGAGCACAGGCTCAGTAGTTGTGGCGCACGGGCTTAGTTGCTCCACGGCATGTGGGATCTTCCCGGACCATGTCCCCTGCATTGGCAGGTGGGTTCTTTTTGTTTGTTTGTTTTTTGTGGTACACGGGCCTCTCACTGTTGTGGCCTTTCCCGTTGCGGAGCACAGGCTCCAGACGCACAGGCTCAGCGGCCATGGCTCACAGGCCTAGCCGCTCCGTGGCATGTGGGATCTTCCCAGACTGGGGCACGAACCCGTGTCCCCTGCATCAGCAGGCGGACTGTCAACCACTGCGCCACCAGGGAAGCCCACAACTAGCATTCTTGAAAGCTATTTGGGGAGAAGAAAAATGGCAAATGAAAGAGAAGTTGGATAATTGTACCATAATAGTATACTCTGCAGTAGCCAACAATAGCATCCAATTTGGTTCTCAAAACTTCCTTTCACGGCTCTCTACATTAATTATAAGCCACTGTCTCTGTGAATTTGCATAAACAAGTCAAAAAGTAAGATTTACGTTTTGAAATATAAAAATTAAAAATGTCAGTTATTGTTTTAAAAAGATAGTTATAATTTTGTGATTTAATGAGAAGTACTAAAATATAGTAGTCCATTTGTAATATAAAAGCACAATGGATTTCATTGTTTTCTTCATGGAACATATATATTGGTTTCAGGTTTTTAAAATTATCTTTGATTTGCCTATGTTCCAGAGAATACTTGGTTTACAAATTTAACAGGTAACTACTTGCAAACCAGGAAGACTGTTCACTCTCTATTTTTCAATATTGTCAACATTTTTACTCCTGCTTTGTTTTTAGCTACTTTGGATTAATCTTTGCCAAGGTTATGTCTCATGATACATCATAGTTCAGGTAATGTAAAGAAAATGGAACTATTAATATTTAAACTTGTGCAGTAATCAATATTAATGAGAATATTTTCCTTTTGCCTTTAAAATTTGTGAACTTATTGTTTCAAAGAAGTTAGAATATTTTTATAATCCTCCACAGTAGAATTGTGAACTGTATACATTTATTCTAACTCTTAAGTATCAGAATAGTGAAGCCTCATTGATTTGCATCCTTAATTGATAATTGAAACTAATATGGATGACAGATATTGTAGTTTACAGTTATTAAACCTGTGCATTATGAGAACTTTGAAAAAATAAATTTGACATCAGAGTGTTTGTAAATGTATAAAGAAAATATTTTTATACCAATACATTAAAACTGAATGCTCATTTAATTTTCAGGTAAGGTCCAAAGAGGCCAGACAACTCTCTGATGTCACAGGCAAATGAAAAACTTAGAAATACAGTTCAGATTTCCTAAAATGGATACAGTGCTTTATCCTTTCTCTAAATTTTCACCTCTACAGTTAGCTTATCAAATCCTGAGGATGTAAAACATATGCCCAAATTTATTTTTTTAAATTTTATTGGAGTATAGTTCATTTACAATGTTGTGTTAGTTTCAGGTGTACAGACTAATGATTCAGTTATGCAATCTTTTTCAGATTCTTTTCCCATATAGGTTATTACAGAATATTGAGTAGAGTTTCCTGTGCTATACAGGAGGTCCTTTTTGGTTACCTGTTAATATTTTATATACAGTAGTGTGTGTGTGTTAATCCCAAGCTCCTAATTTATCCCTCCCCCTACACGTTTCCCCTTTAATAATCATAAGTTTCTTTTTGAAATCTGTGAATCTGTTTCTGTTTTGTAAATAAGTTTATTTATATAATTTTAAAAATTAGATTCAACATATGTGTGATATCATGATATTTGTCTTTGTCTGACTTACTTCACTTAGTATGATAATCTCTATTTGCATCCATGTTGCTGCAAATGGCATTATTTTGTTCTTTTATGGCTGAGTAATATTCCATTTTATATATGTACCACATCTTCTTTATCCATTACTCTGTCAATGGACATTTAAGGTGCTTCCACATCTTGGCTATTGTAGATAGTGCTGCAGTGAATATTGAGGTGCATGTATCTTTTCAAATTACAGTTTCTCCGGATATATGCCCAGGAGTGGGATTGCTGGATCATACGGTAGTTCTATTTTTAGTTTTTTAAGGAACCTCCATAATGTTCTCCATAATGGTTGTACCAATTTATATTCCCACCAACAGTGTAGGAGGGCTCCCTTTTCTCCACATCCTCTCTAGCATTTATCGTTTGTAGACTTTTTGATGACAGCCATTTTGAATGGTGTGAGGTGATACCTCATTGTAGTTTTGATTTACATTTCTCTGATAATTGGTAATGTTGAGCATCTTTTCATGTGCTTTTTGGATATCTGTACGTCTTCTTTGGAGAACTGTCTGTTTAGATCTTCTTCCCATTTTTTGATTGGGTTATGTTTTTTTTGTTTTTTGTGGTATGCGGGCTTCTCACTGTTGTGGCCTCTCCCGTTGCGGAGCATAGGCTCTGCATGCGCAGGCTCAGCGGCCATGGCTCACGGACCTAGCCGCTCTGCGGCATGTGGGATCTTCCCGGACCGGGACACGAACCCGTGTCCCCTGCATCGGCAGGCAGACTTCCAACCACTGCGCCACCAGGGAAGCCCTGGGTTGTTTGTTTTTTTGACATAGAGCTGCGTAAGCTGTTTGTATATTTTGGAGGTTAATCCCTTGTCAGTCGCTTTGTTTGCAAATATTTTCTCCTATTCTGTGGGTCTTCTTTTCATTTTGTTTATGGTTTTCTTTGCCATGCAAATGCCCAAATTTAATAAAAATGAAATTTTTACCATACAGTCAGAAAATTAGAAAAATCCAAATGTTCAAGCCCTTATAAAGATCTCTTTATAAATAGCTAAAATTTAAAACACTGACCGAACCAAAGGTTGGCAAAGATGTGGGGCAACTGGACCTCTCATGAGAATGTAAAATGGCATAATCATTTGGAAAATGATTTGGTAGGTTTTACAAAGTTATATTTATACCTACCACATGACTTAGCCATTCCACTCATAGAGTATGAATGAAAGAATATGTTTATATAAAGACTTGTATATGAATGTTTATAAGAACTTTATTTTTAATAATATCTAGAAATAGTCCAAATACCATCACCAGATTAGTGGATAAACAAATGGTCATCTTTCCATACAATAGAAAAATACTTAAAAATAAAGAAGAATAAATTGATGCGTGCAACAACTAAAGGAATCTCAAAACAATTAGGCTGCATGAAAGAAGCCAGTTAAAGAATAATACGTACTGTATGCTTCTATTTAAAATTCCTGAAAATGCAAAATAATCTTTAGAGACAGAAAGCAGGCTACTGGATGCCTGGAGATGGGGGAGGGTGGGTATCAAATAGGATAGGGAGGGCAGGATTAAACAAGGACATGCAAAAACATTTGAGGGTGAACAGTATGTTCATTTTCTTGAATTAGTGGTTTCCTGAGATCATAAATATATACCCAAAACTATGAATTGTACACCTTAAATACAGACAATTTATTATATATTTTTAACTATACCTCAATAATCTGTAAAAATTAATTTCAGTTTAATTAAAGACCAAAATGAGAAGAAAGCAAAGTTTTAACATTTAAATAAACAAAATAAACCAAAGTATTTTTATGATTTTAAAAAATAAATATGCAAAGTGCAGTTACAAAAATGAAAGCTGGAAATTTTGAATAATTATATTTTTAATTATAGAAAAGTCAAACTAATGCACAGATTTAGAAAGCAGAAAGCTTATTTCTAAGATAAAGAAGTTCTACAATGAATTGAAAAAAACAAACAAAACATAGTTTCAAAATGGTGCAGCAACACAAAACAGGAATCAAAAGTGAAACACTGAAAAGATGCTCACTCTTACTGGTAACCATGGTAATGGAAATTAAAATGATCATGCATTACTATTTGTACATAGAGACTGATAAGAATTTTTAAATTCTGAGAAAATAAAACGTTGACAGAGATGTGGAGAAACATGAAATGTATTCATCACTGGTGGTTGGTTTAACTATTTTCAAGTTATTGTTGTATCTTTTAAATTTGAAGACTTACATCCCTTACAACCTAGCAAATCCACTACTAGGTATGTACCCTAGGAAAATTCTAGAATAAGTGCAGAGGAGACAAGTACTGCATTGTTCTTTGTAGTATCACTTGCAATGCTGAAAAATGTAAACAAGCCAATTATGCATCAAATGGGATGAATAAACCTTTCTTATAATGTATTATTACATTATTAGTTTAAATCAGTGGTTCAAAACCAAGAACAATTTTGCCCTCCAGGGAACAATTAGCAAAGTCTAGAGACATTTTTGGTTGTCACAACTGGGGATGAAGGATGCTCCATTGCTATGATTACCAGTAAGGGTGAGCATCTTTTCAGTGCATAGAGACCAGGAGTACTGTTAAACATTTGAAAATGTATAGGACAGCCCCCCACAACAAAGAATTATCCAACCCAAAATGTTAATAATACCAAGGTTGAGAAACTCCGGCTCAAATGAATAAACAATTTTTGTGTATGTCAACATGACTATATCACAAAAGCATAATATTAACACGAGAAAAATGGCAAAAAATATAGATAATATTATTATATACAAATTTCAAAAAACCAACAAATCAGTACTACACATCATTAAAAACCTACATGCTTTTTATAAATTTTAAAAAACATTCATGGACAGGAGGAGATCAAGATTGCAGAGTAGGAGGATGTGGAACTCACCTCCCCCATGAACACATCAAAAATACATCTACATGTGGAAAAATTCCCACTGAAAACTAACTGGAGACTGGCAGAAAGACTTCTATACTACCAAGGCTGTAAGAAAGATATCCACACAGAACTGGGTAGAAAGGGAAGAGAAGCGATCAGGTCAGGACTTTTGCTGCTGGGAGGGAACTCAGAAGATGAGGGGGATTACATGGGTGGGGATCCTCCCTGGGGAGTGAGTGGTTTGAGTCACATACTGGGTGCCTCAGCCCTGGGATCTGACACCAGGAAGATGAGTCCCCTTGGCCGGCTGGAGGGCTGGTGGGACTAACAGGAGAACTGTGGGAAGCCTGGATTCCACTTGTGAGGAGTGCGGACACAAGTACTTATTCCCAAGACAGAGAGGGAGGATTGAAATTGCCTGGGTCATAGGCCTCTTTCCCATAATCACCCTGGCGCACACCCTAGCTTGAGCTGAGTGACCACTCCAGTCCTATTAACTTCATGACATAACTCCACACTGGAGTGAGGACTGCCACAACTGAGGAAAGAACTCGGCTGTAAGGCACAAAAGTGGCTCAGACCCTAAGCAGAATTTGGGCAGGGTGGAGGCAGCCATCACTGATGCTTACACATGTATCTCTTCAGAAGCAGTCCAGATTTCTGACTGTGGCCAGACTGCCACAGCCCATGTCCCAGCCCATGCTGAACAACCATACCAGCCCAACCTGCTGTGCAATGCAGCTACATACCAGGGCAAGGGTGGCAGAGACTAAGGGGAGAGCTCAGCTGTGAGTGAAAAAAGCATCTCAGACACAGAACAGCATCTGAGCAGGGCAGGGGCAGCCATTACTGGCCCTCACACAGGCAGCACATCGGAAGCAGTCTAGGTGTCTGACTGTCACAGCCTGCACCCAGACCTATACCAAGTGCCCTCCCAGCCCCTCTTGCTCGACCATTGCTTCCCTCTGTGGCTAGGGTGCTTGGGACCCGATCCCGCCCCTGATAGGGCAGTGATAGCCACTGAGCTGATAAGCTCCAGCACACAGCTGGCTCTGGCCCTAGTCCTCCATCTCCAACCCCACCTCCTACCAAGGTAGTAGTTGCCAGCACACCCTGGGGAAAAACATGACTTGTGTTCACATCAGATCCAGCTCTATCACCATGCCCACTGGGCACACGCAGACTGTATAGGGATGCTTCCACACAAGACACTCCTTCAACACTGCAATAGGTAACTATTTCATAGAGACAAAGTTAAGGAAAATGAGAAGACAGAGTAATTTGTTTCAATTGAAGGAGCAAGGGAAAAACCCTGAAACAACAACTAATGAAACAGAAATAAACAATTTGCCAGATAAAGAGTTCAAAGTATTAGTAATAAGAATCCTAAGTGAATTAAGGAAAAGAAGAAATTAACATAGTGAGAATTTCAACCAAGAGGTAGTAAGTATGAAAAAGGATGAGTCAGAACTGAAGAATACAGTAACAAGTGAAAAACACACTAGAAGGAAATAACAGCAGACTAGGTGATAAAGAACACATAAGTGATTTGGAAGATAGAATAATGGAAATCACCCAATCAAAACACCAAAAAGAAAAAAAAATTTTTTAAATGAGAACAGTTTAAAGGATCTCTGGGGCAACATGAAGCATAACAACATTGTCATTATCATGGTCCCAGAAGGAGAAGAGAGAGAATGGGGTAAAAAATGTATTTGATGAAATTATGGCTGAAAATTTCCAAAACATGAAGAAGGAAACAAATATCCAGGTAAAGGAATCAGAGGGGCTCAAACAAGATAAATTCAAACCAACTGACACCAAGACATATCATAATTAAAATGGCAGAACTTAAAGATATAAAGAGAATTCTAAAGACAGCAAGAGGAAAAAAATAATCATATACAAGGGAACCCCCATAAGGCCCTCAGCTTATTTTTCTGCAGAAACAGTGCAGGCCACAAGAGAGTGGCATGATATATTCAAAGTGCTGAAAGGGGAAAACCTGTAACCTAGGATACTCTACCCAGCAAGATTATCATTTAGAATTGAGAGAGAAAGAACTTATCAGACAAGCAAAAACTAAAAGAGTTTATCCATACTAAACCTACCCTAAAAGTAATGTAAAAGGGTCTTCTCTAAGTGGAAAAGAAAAAGGCATAAAGGAAGTAAGAACCTATAGGAAAGGAAAAATTCCACTAGTAGAGGTAAATATATAGTAAAGGCTGAGGATCAACCACTTTAATAAGCTAGTATGAAGATTAAAAGACAAAACATTGTAAAATCAACCAAAGCTACAATAATCAGTAAAGGGATAAACATGAAGCTGTAAAATATGACATCAGAAACAGGAAATGTGGGGGAAAGAAGGAAAATAATGTAGATCTTTTAGAATGTGTTTGAACTTAAATGACTCCTTGTTTAAAGCACATAGATATAGTTGTAGCAACAGATATGAACCCCATGGTAACCATGAGTCAAAAACCTACAAGAGATACACAAAAACTAGAGAGAAAGGTACACAAGCATACCACTAAAGAAAATCCTCAGACCACAAGGAAAGAAACAAAAAGAAGAAGAAAAGGACAGTGAAGAACTATTTAAAAAAAAAAAAGACAACAAATAACAAAATGGCAATAAGTGCATACCCATTAATAGTTACTTTAAATGTCACTGGATTAAATTCTCCAATCAAAAGACAAGGAGGGGTGATTTGATAAAAGAACAAGACCCATGTATATGCTGCTTACAGAGACTTGCTTCAGAGCTAAAGATATGCTGATGGAAAGTGAAAGGATGGAAAAAGATATTTCATGTACACAGAAATGACAAGAAAGCAGGGATATCAATATTCATATCAAACAAAATAGACTTTAAAACTAAGTCTGTAACAGAGAAGGAAGATCATTATATAAATGGATCAATTGAAGAAGAGGCTATAACGCTTGTTAACATATATGCGCCTAACACAGTAGATCCTAAATGAACAAAGCAAATATTAACGGACATGAAGAGAGAAATTAACAATAATACAATAATAGTAAGAGAATTTAACACCCCACTTACATCAGTGAACAGATTGTCCGGACAGAAAAAGTAGTCTTAAATGACATATTAGACCAGTTGGGCTTGATAGAATTCTAAAGGACATTCTACTCCAAATCAGTGGAATACACATTCTTTTCAAGAGCACATGGAATCTTCTCCAGGATAGATCACATTCTAGGCCACAAAACAAGTTTCAAAATTTAAGAAGATAGATTATATTAAGTGTTTTTTCCTGAACATAGTGGTATGATACTATATGCGTATCAATTACAGGAAGACAAGTGAAAAATGCACAAATACATGGAGTCGCAACAAGATGCTACTAAAAAACCAATAGGTCAATGAAGAAATCAAAAGATAAACCTGGAGAAAATACCTGGAGACAAACAAAAAAGAGAAACACACTTTCCAAAATCTATGGGATGCAGCAAAAAGAGTTTTAATAGGGAATTTTATAGCAACACAGGCCTTCCTCAAAAACAAGTAAAATCTCAACAACCTAATCTACTATCTAAAAGAATTAGAGAAGAACAAACAAGCCCAAAGTTAGCAAAATGAAGGAAATAATAAAGAACAGAGAGGAAATAAATAAAATAGAGATTAAAAAAATAGAAAAGGTCAATGAAACCAAGTGCTGGTTTTTTGAAAAGATAAACAAAATTGCTAAAACTTTAGCCAGGCTCATTGAGAAAAAAAGAGAGAGAAACAAAATAAGAATTGGAAGAGGAGAAATAACAATATCACAGAGACACAATAATTCATAAGACAATACTATAAACAGTATATGCCAACAAATTGTGCAAGCTAGAAACACAGTTTCTAGGACAAATTTCTAGAAACATACAGCCTACCAAGAATGAATAAGGAAGAAATAGACAATCTGAACAGACCAATTGCTAGAAGTGAAAATGAATATGTAATTTAAAAACTCCTAGCAGAGAAAAATCCGGGACCAGCTGGCTTCACAGGAGAATTATACCAAACCTATAAAGAAGAGCTAATACCTATCCTTCTCAAACTACTTCAAAAAATTGAAGAGGATGGAACACCCCAAATTCATTCTACAAGACCACCATAATCGTGATACCAAAAACTGGATAAAGATACTGCAAAAGAAAAATTACAGGCCAGTACCTCTGGTGAATATAGATGCAGATATCCTCAACAAAATATTAGCGTACTGAATCCAACAATACATAAAAAAGATCATACACCATGATCAAGTTGGATTTATCCCAGGGATGCAAGGATGGTTCAATATTTGTAAATCGATCAGTGTGATACACCACATTAATAAAAGGAAGGATAAAAGTCACATGATCATCTCAGTAGGTGCAGAAAAAGCTGTTGACAAAATTGAGCATCCATTCATGTTAAAAGCACTCATCAGAGTTGGTCTAGAGGGTCTATATCTTAACATGTTGAAGGCCATTTGTGAAAAAGAAAGAAAAGGTAACCAAATTGGAAGAGAAGAGGTAAAACCATCACTATATGCAGATATGATATTTCATTTAGAAAACCCTAAAGTCTTCACCCCAAAATTATTATAAATAATAAACAAATTCAGTAAATTTGCATGATACAAGATTAACATACAGAAATATGTTGCATTTTTATACACTAGTAATGAACTATCAGAAAGGGAAAGTGAAAAAACAATTTTGCTTAAAATAGCATCAAAAATAATAAAATACCTGGGAACATATTTAACCAAGGAGGTGAAAGAGCTATACTCTGAAAACTATGAAACATTGATGAAGAAAACTGAAGATGATACAAAGAAATGGAAAGATATCCCATGCTCTTGGATTGAGAAAATTAATATTGTTAAAATGTCCATACTACCCAAAGTACTCTACATATTTGATGCAATCCCTATCAAAATACCCATCACATTTTTCGAAGAAATAGAACAAATAATCCTAATAGTCACGTGGAACCACAAAAGACCCTGAATTGCCAAAACAGCCTTGAGAAGAAAGAACAAAGCTGGAAGTATAACCCTCCCAGACTTCAGACTCTCCTGAAAAGCTACAAGAATCAAAACAGCATGGTACTGGAAGAAAAACAGACACATAGGTCAGTGGAACAAGATAGAGAGCCCAGAAATAAACCCATACACCTATGGTCAATTAAACTACAGCAAAGGAGGCAAAATATACAATGGAGAAAAGACAGTTTCTTCAACAAGTGGTTCTGGGAAAACTGAACAGCTACATGTAAAAGAATGAAATTAGAACATTTTCCACACCATATACAAAAATAAGCTCAAAATGGATTAAAGACCTAAATGTAAGGCAGGAAACCATAAAACACCCAGAATAAAACATAGGCAGAACACTTTGACAAAAATTGTAGCAATAATTTTTTGTATCTGTCTCCTAAGACAAAGGAAACAAAAGCAAAAATAAATGGAACCTAATTAAACTTAAAAATATTCTGCACAGCAAAGGAAGCCATTGATGAAACAAAAAGACAATGTCCTGAATGAGAGAAAATATTTGCACATGATATGAGTGATTAATATCAAAAATAAACACCTCATACAACTCAATATCAAAAAACAACCCAATTTAAAAATGGGCAAAAGACCAGAATAGACTCTTTTCATTGAAGATACACAGATGGCATAAGCATATGAAGAAATGCTCAACATTGCTAATCATCAGCAAAATGCAAATCAAAACCAGAATGAGATATCAATTTACTCCTATCAAAATGGTTATGATTAAAAAAACTGAAAATAAAAGATGTTGATGAGGATATGATAGGAATGTAAATTAGCATAGCCACTATGGAAAACAGAAGAGAGTTTCCTTCAAACACTAAAAATAGATGTACCATATGATCCAGCAATTCCACTGCCGGATACATATCTGAAGAAAATGAAAACACTGATTCAAAAAGATACATGCATCCCAGTGTTTGTAGCAGCATTATTTACAATAGCTAAGATATGGAAGCAACCTAAATGTCCATCAAAAGATGAAAGGATGAAGAATATGTGGCACACATACAGTGGACTATTAGCCATAAAAAAGAATGAAATTCTGCTATTTTCAACAGTGTGGATGGACCTAGAGGATATTATGCTTAGTGAAATAAGTCAGACATAGAAAGACAAATATTCTGTTTATCACATGTGGAATCTAAAAAATAAAACAAAGGTATATACCAAAACACAAGTAGACTCACAGATACAAAAAACAAACTAGTGTTTACCATGGGGAATAGGAAGGGGGGAGAGGCATGATAGGGGTATGGGATTAAGAGATACAAAGTACTATGTGTAAAATAAATAAGCAGGGCTTCCCTGGTGGCGCAGCGGTTGAGAGTCTGCCTGCCGATGCAGGGGACACGGATTCGTGCCCCGGTCCGGGAAGATCCCACATGCCACGGAGCGGCTAGACCCGTGAGCCATGGCCGCTGAGCCTGTGCGTCCAGAGCCTGTGCTCTGCAACGGGAGAGGCCACAACAGTGAGAGGCTCGCGTACCGCAAAAAAAAAACCCACAAACCAAAACAAAAATAAATAAATAAGCAACAAGGGTATACTGTACAGCACAAGGAAATATAGCCATTATTTTGTAAAAATTTTAAATGGAGTATGATCTATAAAATTTTTGAATCACTACGTTGTACACCTGAGACTAATATAATATTGTAAATCAACTATACTTCGGTTTTAAAAATAAATGAATGAAGGGCAAAATAAATTCATGGAAATTATACTCACTGACATTAGTGGTACCTTACTTTGAGGAAAGTGGGAGAGTTAAAGAATGTTAATGACATTTAGCTATTTATTTCTTTAAAAATAATATATCTGTAGCAACTATAACAAAATATCCATTTTTTGTTAAACATGGGTGGTGAATCCTGGTGCATGTTATAAAATTGTCTGTATTTTTACTAGTTTTGAACTCTTTATAATTTCTATTGTTAAAATATAAAAACCAATGCATTGAATTCATGAGTTTCTTTTTAAAAAGCTATAATAAAATACCAGGGAAAAGAGATAGATTAGAACAGAAGCATAGGAATTAGAAAAAAACATTTTTCACTACTCAAGCAGTAAAATCATTCAATAAAGCCAAGATCATCTTTTTTAAAAATGCAAATAAAGTTTTTTAAAATTTAAGAAAAAAAGGAAAGATAAACTAATAGTAGCTATAAAAAGGGAACATAATGCTAAAATGATAGAGGAAGATTATTGTAATAAAAACACCTACCACAAAAATAAAAGGGCAGAGCATATGAATAGTTAACAAAGAAGTAAATAAGTATTCTGTAATGTTAGCTCAATGATGGAGCAAGAATTATGTGAATAAACTCTAAAATGAATTCAATAAAAAATTGAAAAATGTATACCAAGCCATTAAATATTATAGTCATTAAAAGTGTTACAATGTTTAAGGACTTTTTTTTAATAAAGGGAAATACTTATAATAATATTAAAAAATAAAATCTGCAAATATAGCATGATCTAAGTAGTTAAGATAATTGTATACAAAAAAATTAAAAAGCAAATATGCCTAAGTGCTGACTAGACTTACCTGCAGTTGATAGGATCATGAGTACTATTTCCCTTCTTCTTCTTTATAAATTTTTGTTAGTTCCTGATACAGAGCATAGTGATTCAATATTTCTATACATTTCAAAGTAGTCAGCATGATAAGTCTAGTTGTCATCTGTCACCAATAGATATTACATAAATATTGACTGTATCCCCATAATGTACAATTCATATCTGTGAATCATTTATTTTTTAACTGAAAGTTTGTACCTCTTAATCTCCCTCACCTATTTCTCTCCTGCTCCAATCCCCTTCCTCTCTGGCAACCACATGTTTATCCTCTGTTTCTATAACTCTCTTTCTGTTTTGTAATTTTTTTCATTTGTTTTGTTTTTAGATTCCACCTAAAAGTGAAATCATACAATATTTCTCTTTCTCTGCCTGACTTGTTTCACTTACCATAATACCCTCTACGTCCATCCCTCTTGTCCCAAGTAGTGAGATTTCATTCCTTTTTATGGCTGAGTAATACTACATGGTATACGTATACCATATCTTCTTTATCCATTCATCTATTGATGGGCATTTAGGTTGCTTCCATATTTTGGCTATGGTAAATAATGCTGCAGTGAACATAGGGGTGTGTATATCTTTTTGAATTAGTATTTTTATTTTTGTCAGATAAATACCCAGGAGTTGAATTGCTGCATTGTATAATAGTTCTATTTTTAATTTCTTGAGGAACCTCCATACTGTTTTCCATAGTGGCTGCACCAATTTACATTCCCACCAAAAGAGCCCAATAATTCCCTTTGCTCCAGGTCCTTGCAAGCACTTGTTATTTGTTGTCCTTGTGATAATAGCCATTCTGACAGATGCGAGGTGATATCTCATTGTGGTTTTGATTTTCATTTCCCTGATGATTAGTGATAGCATCTTTTCATGTGCCTGTTAGCTATCTGTGTGTCTTTTTTTAAAAGTTGTCTATTCAGATCCTTTATCCATTTTTTAATTGGGTTGTTTGGTTTTTCATGTTCAGTTGTATTGGTTCTTTATATATTTTGGATATTAACTCCTTGTCAGATACATCATTTGCAAATACCTTTTCCCATTCAGTAGGCAGCCTTTTTGTTTTGTTGATAGTTTCCTTTGTTGTGCAAAAGCATTTTCATTTTATGTAGTCCCGTTTGTTTATTTCTGTCTCTGTTTCCCTTGGCTGAGGAGAGATATCCAAAACAAAAAGTTGCTGAGACCAATGTCAAAGAGCATATTGCCTATGTTTCCTTTTAGAAGTTATATGGTTTCAGGTCTTACATTTAAGTCGTTAATCCATTTTGATTTTATTATTGTATATTGTGTGAAAAAACAGTCCACTTTCATTCTTTTGCACATAGCTGTCCAGTTTTCCAGAAAGCCTTGCCAGGTAGACTATTCTTGGTTGTAGGTTTTTCTCTTTCATCACTTTAAATAGGTAGTCCCACTTCCTCTGGCCTGAAGTGTATCTGGTAAAAAGTCAGCTGATAGCCTTATAGGGAATTCCTTTGTATGTAACTTGTGCTTTTCTCTTTCTGCTTTTTATGTTCTCTCTTTATCTTTAATTTTTGCATTTTAATTACAATGTGTCTTTGTGTGGGCCTCTTTGGGTTAATCCGCTTTGGGAATCTGTGCTTCCTGGGCCTGGATGTCTGTTTCCTTTTCCAGGTTAGTGAAGTTTTCAGCTGTTACATCTCAAAATATGTTCTCTACCCCTTTCCCTCTTTTCTCCTTCTGAAACCCCAATAATCAGAATGTTAGTATGCTTGATGTTGTTCTAGAGGTCTCTTAAACTGTCTTTATATTTTTTAATTCCTTTTTCTTTTTTCTGTTCAATGAGTGATTTCCACTATTCTGTCTCCAAGTTTGTTGCTTTCTCTGTATCATCTAATCTGCTGTTGATTCCTTCTAGTGTATTTTTTGTTTGTTTCAATTATTGTATTATTCAGCTCTGTTTGGCTCTTCATATTTTTTGACTCTGTTAAAAAACTTCTAACTTCTCACTCTGTTCATCCATTCTTCTTCCTAGTTCTTTGAGCATCTTTATGATCATTACCTTATGTGCTTTATCAGATAGATTGCTTATCTCCACTTCACTTAGTTCTCCTCTGGGGTTTTATCTAATTTTTTCATTTGGAACATATTCTTCTGTCACTTCATTTTGTGTAATTCACTATTTTTATTTCCACGTATTAGAAATAAATAAGGGAGTCATGGTCTTGGTGCTGGCCTACTGCTGGGTGGGGCTGAATCACATGGCAGCTGGCTACGGAGTGCTGGGGGGGGATCCTGGGGCTAGTGCTGACCCACTGGTGTGCACTGAGTTGGCTTGCTCTGGGTCCAGGGTCCTGGAGTTAGTGTTGGCCTGCTGGTGGGAGGACCATGGCCCATGGTTGTCCCAGGGTTGGTGTTGAGCCACTGCTGGGTGGGGCTGGATCTGAGAGCAGCTAGCTGAGGTGTCCAAGGTGTGCTGGAGCTGGTGTAGCCCAGCTGTTAAGCAGGGCTAGGGCTCAGGGTGTCCCAGGGTGATGCCAGCCTAGTGGTGGGTGGTTTGGTTTTTGACACAGCTGGCTGCAGGGCAGTGGTGATTCCCCAGGGCTGGTGTTGGACTGCTGTTATGTGGGGCTTGGGCTGTGGTGTTCCAGGTCTGGTATCTTCCCACTAGAGGGTGAGGCCAGGTCCTGGGACTAGTGCCTGTCTCCTGGTGAGTGGGGCTGGGTCCATCACCTGGGTGTGAGGCACCAGGTATGGGCCCACTGGTGGATGGGGCCAGGTTCTGGTCCCTCTGGTGGTGGGGCTGGGTCCTGGAATGGCTAGAGGCTCAGGTGGTCCTATGGTAGCCAGCTTGCTGGAGGGTGGATCTTTGTCCTCACCACCCTAGCTGCTTAGACTGTGTGTCCCAGGACTGGTGCTGACCAGCTGTGAGCAGGGCAGGGTCCCAGAACTAATAAGCTAGAGGGAGGATTCCAGAGTGGTGTTTGTCACCAGGGTCTTCACGGTGGGATGAGCTCCCAATAATGGCTGCCAGGAGCTATGATTCCACAGTATGTTTCAGTTGCCTCCTGCATCTCCAAGAGGCTTTCTGAGATCATCAAGTGGGTCTGACCCAGGATTCTTTCAAATTACTGCTTATGCTCTGGATCCTGGAGCACGTGAGACTTTTGTGTGTGTTCTTTGTGGAGTCTCTGTTTCCTGTAGCTTTCTGGCTCTCCCAAAAGTAAGCGCCACTGATCTTGAAGGCCAAACCTTCTGGGGGCTTGTCTTCCCAGTGTAGGACCCCCAGGCTGGGGAGCCCGATATGAGCCTTGGATCCCTCACTCCTTGAGGAGAACCTCTGCAATCTGCAGAACCTCCAATTTGTGGGTCACCTACCCCAGGGTTATAGGTCTTTACTATATTGCATCCCTACCCCTCTTACCCATCTCCTTGTGATTCCTTCTTTATATTTTCAGTTGTAGATGTTATTTATGCTAGTGTTCAGGTCATTCTCATTGACAGTTGCTCTATAAATACGTGTAATTTTGGTGTTCTCATGGGAGGTGATGAGCTCCGGCTCTTCCTTTTCTGCCATCTTTGCCGCTCCCCCGTGAATCTTTTTTTTCATTAATCTTACTCTTTTAATCTGCAGATTTGTGTTTTTCTTCACTTTTTGGAAATTGTAACTCTATACTTATTTAACACTTTGCTCACCTCTGACTTTCTTTTCTGTCCTTTTTGAATGTGTGGTTGTTTAGATTCCAAGATTAAGTCTCAGTTTATTTTATATTTTCTTGCATAGTTGTGTCTTTGCATGATTTGTTCATTTACTCAACACATATTTATTTGTTTATTACTAAGTATAGTTGTATGCTATAATGTAAATTACAGGTGTACAATATAGTGATTCACAATTTTTAAAGGGTTATAGTCCATTTATAGTTATTATAAAATATTTGCTATATTCCCTGTGCTGTACAATATATCCTTGTAACTTATTTTATACCTGATAGTTTGTACCTTTTAATCACCTACCCCTATATTGCCCCTCCCACTTTCCCTTTCACCACAGGTAACCACTAGTTTTCAACACATATTTATTGAATACCTTCAGTTTTAAGGCCTTGTTTTAGGAACTGGGAACGTGGAGATAAATAAAACATAAAAATCCCTATCCTTGTGAAAATGACATTCTAACATTCTTACATTATGTATTATGAGTGTTTTCTATGAATTCATCTTCTTATTGAGTTTAATTTGTCAATCACTATTTATTTTCTGTAACTTTTTCTTATTCCCTGATATTCCCTTTTCATTACATCCTGTTCTTTTTTATGAATAAAGTATGTGGTAGAATCCTCTATCTCCTTATTAATCTGTTTTCCCTTTATAGTTATTCTTTTTATTCCTGTCTTTTTATCTCTCATTGATTATTCTCCACATCTCCATTAATCTTGATTGTCCATATTATTAATAATGTTATAGCATTATTATTCTAGAAAATGATTATGAATTTTCTCCCCTTCTGTTGGTCCCTGGTGGGCTTCTACTTTGGAAGGTCACCTTAAGGGTGCATTTGCCTGGAACACAATTTAGAACTCAGTACTTTCAGAATTGCAGAGTGAGGAGGGATTTTATCTGGAAGCATACCAATATCTATATTAGAAGCCATTAAAGAAGAATCCTCAGATTTTCCATCTGAAGATAAAAGTCAATCTACCAGGCAGTCTAGTAATAGGGGTATGGGAATGGTGGGAGGAAAGGTGTGGAAACTGACTTATATAACTGTCATTCAGAAAGACTTCCATTAATGACCACATTTTGTTCCTCTTCTCAATCTTGGAACCATGCTCATAACTAGGATTCTGCTTGAAATAGTTGCTGTCACCTTTGCCATGGGCTCTGGCTTCATTGCTCAGATTTGCCTGTAAACCAACTTTAATTCACTCTTCTTCCACAAATATATTAACATCACTTCAATGATTATTTCCTCCTAATCTCCTTGCTGTTATAAGCTAATTTTCTTGGGTTTTGTATTTCTATAAAGTGTTTTCAAGAGGGTCACAGAAGGGTGGAGAGGAGTATTTGTGCATTTTAAATCTAATCCCCAACTTCTGTATGTATGTATTATGTGCAGTATACTAGAGGTTAAAGCAATAAATAATGTGAGTATATTTATTATAGTTCATTGTGAAGGCGAACATATACAGGACTCTGATGCAAAGAATAATATGAAAATATAAAACATTAAGGAAGGGCTTCCCTGGTGGCACAGTGGTTGGGAGTCCGCCTGCCGATGCAGGGGACACGGGTTCGTGCCCCGGTCCGGGAGGATCCCACATGCCACGGAGCGGCTGGGCCTGTGAGCCATGGCCGCTGAGCCTGCGCGTCCAGAGCCTGTGCTCCGCAGATGGGAGAGGCCACAGCAGTGAGAGGCCTGCGTACAGCCAAAAAAAAAAAAAAACATTAAGGAAATGAAATAAATCAAATATGAATTATAAACAGTAAAACATGGAGGTGACAATCTGGGTTTTTAACTTTCATTTTTTAAGATAGGCTATGCATGTCTTTCCAGAATATGTGTTCCAGCAGTGTACTGAGATGGTTGCCGACTACCACACATTGATCATGTGGCTACTCAGATCCCTTGTTAAGTCATCCATAAACAGATGTCACTGGACACATGGGCCACGGGTGAACAGAGACTAATTCCTGGGCCAGGGAGTTTTTATCGTCTATTCTATTTCCATTCTTTTTCTCATTTGCCAGTTAGTTTCTTGAAGGGGATAAATTAGTGAAAGTTGTGCCAGCTTAGGAATATTTGTGTTTCATTTCTCTTGGTGCTGCCAAAATCCCAAATCCCAAGGTCTTTATATTGACCTTGAGATGTTGTTACTCATAAAATACAACACTCGTGCATCAGTATATTGAGTGCCTTTAGAATGATGAATATGTACCACTTAATAATTAAGCAGTTCAGATGGCAGAAGTTTTTCATTTAAACATAGTTAATTGGGTAAGATTGATGAGAAGGTTTCTAAAATTCCATCCAAGTATAGATCTCAGACCAAAACAACACATACACATACACGTAATAAATAATAAATTGTTGGATCTCACACTTAAACACACACACACACAATAAATGGAATTCAGAATAACATCATTCATTAATGGGAATTTTTGTTTCAACAATCTCACAGAAACTATGCATTAAAAAAATTCAGTTCCACAATCAGCATTAGTTATTTATATAAATGTTATGACCAGATCCTCTATTGAGATTTGTAGAGGTCTATTCAAAATTCCTCATGAGAAGTAGATGTAGAATGGCTTTGTGAATCTTGTTAATTTTTCTGGACTTTGATTGCTCTCCAGCTGTCTCTACTAAATTAGGATCTGTAGTGACCACTGAGTACCATAGCAAGAATAGTTTCAGACATATTATTTCTTTGATCATCTAAATGTTTTAAACACTGACTTAATTTTTAATTTTTATTCTGTTGATTTTAAATATTTATCATTTTAACTCAGGTAAGCTCTGGTGGTATTACAGGGTAAGAAGAACAAAAGCAACAAAGAATAAAATTTCCAGTGCTAATTTTTTTTAATTAATTAGTTTATTTATTTATTTATTTTTGGTTGTGCTGGGTCTTCGTTGCTGCGCACAGGCTTTCTCCAGTTGCAGCAAGTGGGGGCTACTCTTCTTTGCGGTGCACAGGCTTCTCATTGCAGTGGCTTCTCTTTGTTGCAGAGCATGGGCTCTAGGTGCGTGGGCTTCAGTAGTTGTGGCATGCGGGCTCAGTAGTTGTGGCTTGCGGGCTCTAGAGCACAGGCTCAGTAGTTGTGGCTTGCGGGCTTAGTTGCTCCGCCTCATGTAGGATCTTACCAGACCAGAGCTCGAACCTGTGTCCCCTGCATTGGCAGGAGAATTCTTAACCACTGTGCCACCATGGAAGTCCCTCCAATACTAATTTTTAATAAGCAAAGTAGGAGTAAAAATTCTGTGTTGTGAAACTGTTAATTAAATTTCAAGGGAAGACATGGATTTTTATCCAGCATTGTCAATTCTCTATTAAAATATGTAGAATTGTATAGTAATAGATTAATAAAATATTACTAATAATTTTATTTATAGCACTCTGTAGTTTACAAAAGGACTTAATATTATCATCACTTTGTAAGCTTTATTTTGTTTTTTCAAACCTTTGTGAGGATTCAGTTAACTTTATAGCTAATCATCAGACACGAAATTTACTTAAATTGTGGTTGAACATGGCCATTTTAGAATCAAGTGTCGAGTGTCTTTCTAAAAGGTGAAGCATGGAGGCCTTATTAGACTCACATACCCTTTTCATTTAAATGATATAATCTCTAAAATAGTCTAGCAAATCCATATTTTCTGAACACCATTAATTTTACCGATAACATCAATTTCTTTTTAAAAATTAATTTACTTATTTTTATTTTTTGGCTGCATTGCGTCTTCACTACTGCATGCAGGCTTTCTCTAGTTGCAGCGAGTGGGGACTACTCTTCGTTGTGGTGCACAGGCTTCTCATTGCAGTGGCTTCTCTTATTGTGGAGCACAGGCTCTAGATGTACGGGCTTCAATAGTTGTGGCTCACGGGCTCAAGAACACAGGCTCAGTAGTTGTGGCCTGCGGGCTTAGTTGCTCTGCAGCATGTGGGATCTTCCTGGACCAGGTATCGATCTGTGTCCCCTGCATTGGCAGGCAGATTCTTAACCACTGTGCCACCAGGGAAGTCCCAACATCAATTTCTATATTTTTTTTTCCTAGAGTCAATTTACTTATTTCTTTATTAACTTTACATCATTATTGGAGTATAATTGTTTTACAATGTTGTGTTAGTCTCTGCTGTATAACAAAGTGAATCAGCCATATGCATATATATGTCCGCATATCCCCTCCCTCTTGAGCTTCCCTCCACCCTCCCTATCCCACCCCTATAGGTCATCACAAAGCATGGAGTTGATCTTCCTGTGCTATGCAGCAGCTTCCCACCAACTATCTACTTTACATTTGTTAGTGTATATATGTCAGTGCTGTTCTCTCACTTCGTCTCAGCTTACTCTTCCCCCTCCCCATGTCCTCAAGTCCATTCTCTACGTCAGCATCTTTATTCCTGTCCTGCCCCTAGGCTCATGAGAACCTTTTTTTTTTTTTTTTAGATTCCATATATATGTGTTAGCACAAGGTAGTTATTTCTCTCTTTCTGACTTACTACACTCTATATGACAGATTCTTTGTCCATCCACCTCACTACAAAAAGCTCAATTTTGTTTCTTTTTAATGCTGAGTAATATTCCATTGTATATATGTGCCACATCTTCTTTATCCATTCACCTGTCGATGGACACTTAGGTTGCTTCCATGTCCTGGCTATTGTAAATAGTGCTGCAGTGAACATTGTGGTACATATCTCTTTTTGAATTATGGTTTTCTCAGGGTATATGCCCAATAGTGGGATTGATGGGTCATATGATAATTCTATTTTTACTTTTTTAAGGAACCTCCATACTGTTCTCCATAGTGGCTGTATCAATTTACATTCCCACCAATAGTACTGGAGGGTTCCCTTTTCTCCACACCCTCTCCAGCATTTATTGTTTGTAGATTTTTTGATGATGGCTATTCTGACTGGTGTAAGGTGATACCTCATTGTGGTTTTGATTTCCATTTCTCTACCGATTAGTGATGTTGAGCATCCTTTCATATGTTTCTTGGCAATCTGTATGTCTTCTTTGGAGAAATGTCTGTTTAGGTCTTCTACCCACTTTGGGATTGGGTTTTTTGTTTTTTTTTTTTTTTTTACATTGAGCTCTATGAGCTGCTTGTGTAGTTTGGAGATTAATCCTTTGTCAGTTGCTTCATTTGCAAATATTTTCTCCCATTCTGAGGGTTGTCTTTTCGTCTTGTTTATGGTGTACTTTGCTGTGAAAAAGCTTTTAAGTTTCATTAGGTCCCATTTGTTTATTTTTGGTTTTATTTCCATTACTCTAGGAGGGGGGGTCAAAAAGGATCTTGCTGTGATTGATGTCACAGAGTGTTTTTCCTATGTTTTCCTCTAAGAGTTTGATAGTGTCTGGCCTTACATTTAGGTCTTTAATCCATTTGGAGTTTATATTTGTGTATGGAGTGTTCTATTTTCATTCTTTTACATATAGCTGTCCTGTTTTGCCAGCACCACTTGTTGAAGTGGCTGTCTTTTCTCCATTGCATATTCTTGCCTCCTTTATCAAAGAAAAGGTGACCATATGTGTGTGGGTTTATCTCTGGGCTTTCTATCCTGATTCATTGATCTGTATTTCTGTTTTTGTGCCATTACCACACTGTCTTGATTACTGTAGCTTTGTAGTATAGTCTGAAGTCAGGGAGCCTGATTCCTCCAGCTCTGTTTTTCATTCTCAAGATTGTTTTGGCTATTTGGGGTCTTTTGTGTTTCCATACAGACTGTAAAATTTTCTGTTCTAGTTCTGTTAAAAAATGCCATTGGTAATTTGATAAGGATTGCATTGAATCCATATATTGCTTTGCATAGTATGGTCATTTTCACAGTGTTCATTCTTCCAATCCAAGAACATAGTATATCTCTTGGTCTGTTTGTATCATCTTTAATTTCTTTCATCAGTGTCTTATAGGTCTCTGCATACAGGTCTTTTGTCTCCTTAGATAGGTTTATTCCTAGGTGTTTTTTTTCTTTTTGTTGCAGCAGTAAAAGGGAGTGTTTCCTTAATTTCTCTTTCAGATTTTTCATTGTTAGTGTATAGGAATGCAAGAGATTTCTGTGTATTAATTTTGTATCCTGCTACTTTACCAAATTCATTGGTTAGCTCTGATACTTTTCTGGTAACGTTTTTAGAGTTCTCAATGTATAGTATCATGTCATCTGTAAACAGTGTCAGTTTTATAATTCTTCTTTTCCTATTTAGATTCCTTCTATTTCTTTTTTATCTCTGATTGCTAAAACTGGTGGCTTAAATTAAGTTTGGCTAAAACTACCAAAACTATGTAGAATAATAGTGCTGAGAGTAGGCAACCTTGTCTTTCCTGATCATAGAGGAAATGGTTTCAGTTTTTAACCATTGAGAATGATGATGGCTGTGAGTTTGTCATATATGGCCTTTGTTATGTTAAGGTAGGTTCCCTTACGCCCACTTTCTCTTGAGTTTTTTTCATAAATGGGTGTTGAATGTTGTTGAAAGCTTTTTCTGCATCTGTTGAGATGATCATATGGTTTTTCTCTTGCAGTCTGTTAATATGGTGTATTTCATTGATTGAGTTGCATATGTTGAAGAATACTTGCATTCCTGGGTTAAACCCCACTTGATCATGGTATATATGATTCTTTTAATGTGCTGTTGGATTCCGTTTGCTAGTATTTTGTTTTGTTTTGTTTTGCAGTACACAGGCCTCTCACTGTCGTGGCCTCTCCCGTTGAGGAGCACAGGCTCCGGACGCGCAGGCCCAGCGGCCATGGCTCACGGGCCCAGCCACTCCATGGCATGTGGGATCCTCCCGGACTGGGGCACGAACCCCTGTCCCCTGCATTGGCAGGCAAGCTCTCAACACTGCACCACCTGGAAGAGTTTGAGAAGGATAGGTGTTAGTTCTTCTCTAAATGTTTGATAGAATTCACCTGTGAAGCCATATGGTCCTGGACTTTTGTTTGGTGGAAGATTTTTAATCACATTTTCAATTTCAGTGCTTGTGATTGATCTGTTCATATTTTCTGTTTCTTCCTTGTTCATTCTTGGAAGGTTGTACTTTTCTAAGAATTTGTGCATTTCTTCCAGGTTGTCTATTTTATTGGCATATAGTTGCTTGTAGTAATCTCTCATGATGCTTTGTATTTCTACATTTCTAATTCTGTTGATTTCAGTCTTCTTTTTTCCTTAATGAGTCTGGCTAGTGGTTTGTCAATTTTGTTTATCTTCTCAAAGAACCAGCTTTTAGTTTTATTGAACTTTGCTTTTGTTTCCTTCATTTCTTTTTCTTTTATTTCTGATCTGATCTTTATGATTTCTTTCCTTCTGCTAACTCTGTGGGTTTTTTTATCCTTCATTCTCTAATTGCTTTATGTGTAAGTTTATGTTGTTTATTTGAGATTTTTCTTGTTTCTTGAGGTAGGATTGTATTGCTATAAACTTAACTCTTAGAACAGATTTTGCTGCATCCCATAAGTTTTGAGTTGTGTTTTCATTGTCATTTGCTTCTAGGTATTTTTGGATTTCCTTTTGATTCCTTCAGTAATCACTTGGCTATTTAGTAGCATATTGTTTAGCCTCCATGTGTTTGTATTTTTTACAGTCTTTTTCTTGTAATTGATATCTAGTCTCTTAGTGTTGTGGTCAGAAAAGATACTTGATAGAATTTCAGTCTTCTTAAATTTACTGAGGCTTGATTTGTGACCCAAGATATGATCTATCCCAGAGAATGTTCCATGAGCACTTGAGAATAAAGTGTATTCTGTTGTTTTTGCATTGAATGTCCTATAAATATCAATTAAGTCCATCTTGTTTAATGTATCATTTAAAGCCTGTGTTTCCATATTTATTTTCATTTTGGATGATCTGTCCATTGGTGAAAGTGGGGTTGAAAAGCCCCCTACTATTATCATGTTACTGACAATTTCCTCTTTTATGGCTGTTAGCATTTACCTTATGTACTGAGGTGCTCCTGTGTTGGGTGCATGAATATTTACAATTGTTATATCTTATTCTTGGATTGATCCCTTGATCATTATGTAGTGTCCTTCTTTGTCTCTTGTAATAGTCCTTATTTTAAAGTTTATTTTGTCTGATATGAGTATTGCTACTCCAGCTTTCTTTTATTTTCCATTTGCATGAATACCTTTTTCTGTCCCCTCACTTTCAGTCTGTACATTTCCCTAGGTCTGAAGTGGGTCTCTTGTAGAGAGCATACATATGGGTCTTTTTCTTGTATCCATTCAGCCAGTCTGTGTCTTTTGATTGGAGCATTTTATCCATTTACGTTCAAGGTTAATATCAATATGTATGTTCCTATTACCATTTTCTTAATTGTTTTTTGTTTGTTTTTGTAGGTCTTTTCCTTCCTTGTGTTTCCCATCTAAAGATGTTCCTTTAGCATTTGTTATAAAGCTGGTTTGGTGGTGCTGAATTCTCTTAGCTTTTGCTTGTTTGTAAAGGTTTTAATTTCTCCATCGAATCTGATTGAGGTGCTTCCTGGGTAGAGTCATCTTGGTTGTAGGTTTTTCCCTTTCATCTCTTTAAATGTATCCTGCCACTGCCTTCTGGCTTGCAGAGTTTCTGCTGAAAGATCAGCTGTTAAACTTATGGGTTTTCCCTTGTATGGTATTTGTTGTTTTTCGCTTGCTGCTTTTAATATTTTTTCTTTATATTTAATTTTTGATAGTTTGATTAATATGTGTCTTGGCATGTGTCTCCTTGGGTTTATCCTGTGTGGGACTCTCTGTGCTACCTGGAATTGATTGCCTATTTCCTTTCCCATATTTGGGAAGTTTTCAACTATAATCCCTTCACATATTTTCTCAGACCCTTCGTTTCTCTCTTCTACTTCTGCTACCCCTATAATTCGAATGTTGGTGCGTTTAATGTTGTCCCCGAGGTCTCTGAGACTGTCCTCAATTCTTTTCATTGTTTTTTCTTTATTCTGCTCTGTGGCAGTTATTTCCACTATTTTATCTTCCAGGTCACTTATCCATTCTTCTGCCTGAGTTATTCTGTAATTGATTCCTTCTAGAGTATTTTTAATTTCTTTTATTGTGTTGTTCATTATTGTTTGTTTGCTCTTTAGTTCTTCTACATCCTTGTTAAACATTCTTTGTATTTTCTCCGTTCTATTTCTGAGATTTTGTATCATCTTTACTATCATTACTCTGAATTCTTTTTCAGGTAGATGGCCTATTTCCTCTTCATTTGTTTGGTTTGGTGGGTTTTTACCTTGCTTCTTCATTTTCTGCATATTTCTCTGTCTTCTCATTTTGTTCAACTTATTCTGTTTGGGGTCTCTTTTTCACAGGCTGCAGGTTACTAGTTCCTCTTATTTCTGATGTTTGCCCCCAGTGAGTGTGGTGGTTCAATGGCTTGTGTAGGCTTCCTGATGGAGGGGACTGGTGCCTGTGTTCTGGTGGGTGCAGCTGGATGTTGTCCCTCTGGTGGGCAGGGTTGCCTCCAGTGGTGTGTTTTAGGGTTTCTATGAACTTAGTATGACTTTAGGCAGCCTCTCTGCTAATTGGTGGGGTTGTGTTCCTGTCTTGTTAGTTGTTTGGCATGGGGCATCCAGCAATGGAGATTGCTGGCCTTTGGGTGCAGCTGGGTATTAGTCTTGAGATGGAGATTTCTGGGAGAGCTCCTGCCAATTAATATTACATGGAGCCAGGAGGTCTCTGGTGATCCAACATCCTGGACTCGGCTGTCTCACCTTGGAGGCTCTGGCCCACCATCCAGGAGGAGCACCAAGACCTGCCAGCTACATGGCTCAGAAGAAAATAAAGAAGAAGAAAAAAAATGAAAAGACAGAACCCCAAAACAAATGGTATAAGCAAAACTAAAGAGACAAAAATCACACAAAGGAACATACAAACACTCAGAAAAAGAAAGAAAAAAAAAGGAAAAGAGCAAACAAACCAATAAACAAACCCACAAGTAAAAACAATCACTGAAAACTAAGATAAACATAAAATGAAAAACAAATCAAATGCAGAAAGCAAACCCCAAGTCCACAGTTGCCCCCAGAGTCCACCACCTCAATTTTGGGAACACTTGTTTTCTATTCAGGTATTCCACAGGTGTTGGGTTTATCAAGCTGATTGTGGGGATTTAGTCTACTGCTCCTAAGGCTAAACAGAGAGATTTCCCTTTCTCTTCTTTGTTCGCACAGCTCCTGGGGTTCAGCTTTGGTTTTGGCCTCGCCTCTGCATGTAGGCTGCCCTCAGGTGTCTGTTCCCTGCCCAGACAGGAGGGGGTTAAAGCATTGGCTGGTTAGGGCTCTCTTCCTCACTCAGGCCAGGGAGAGGGAGGGATACAGTAGTCACAATTAGAATGTGGGGCGTGCCTGCGGTGGGAGAGGCTGGCATGATGTTGCAACAGACTGAGGCACGGCGTGTGTTCTTTCCGTGAATTTGGCCCTGGATCGTGGGACCCTGGCAGTGGCGTGCTCCACAGGCTCCCAGGAAGGTGTGAGTAGTGACCTGCGCTTGCACACAGGATACTTGGTGGCAGCCGTGGCAGTGGTAGCAGTCTGTGCTCACCTCTGGGGTCTGAGATGATAGACATGGCTTGTGCCCGTCTCTGGAGCTCACTTAGGTTGTGCTCTGTCATCTGTGGGTACACTGAGCAGGAAGCCCCCATCGTCACGCACCCTGAGACAATAGTCTCTTGTCTCTCTGGCAGGTCCACACTTTCTCCTGTACTCCCTCTGGCTAGCTGTGGCACACTAGCCCCCTTCAGGCTCTCTTCATGCAGCCAACCCCAGTCCCCTCCCTGGGGTCTGATCTCTGAAGCCCGAGCCTCAGCTCTCAGCCCCTACCTGCCCCAGCGAGTGAGCAGACAAGCATCTTAAGTCTGGTGAGTCCTGGTCGGCACTGATCTTCTGTGCAGGGATCCCTCCACTTTGGCCTCTACACTCCTGTTGCTGGCTTTCCTCTGTGGCTCCAAAGCTCACCCCCCATCCCTGCTAGTGAGGGGCTTCCTTAGTGTGTGGAAACTTTTCCTCCTTCACAGCTCCTTCCCAAAGGGGCAGGTCCCATCCCTATTCTTTTGTCTCTCTCTTTTTTTTTCTTTTGCCCTACCCAGGTACATGAGGATTTTCTTGCCTTTTTGGAAGTCTGTGGTCTTCTGCCAGGGTTCAGTAGGTGTTCTATAGGAGTTGTTCCACATGTAGATGTATTTTTGATGTATTTGTGGGGAGGAAGTTGATCTCCACGTTTTACTCCTCTGCCATCTTGAAGGTCTCCTCTCTTTGTAAGCTTTAAATCAAACGCTGAGGTAAGTTTAAATATACCCATTTTAGAGATGAAAAAAGAGAGTTTAAATAACAGTAAGAATCATACCTGAGTTTGAAAAACAAGGAATTTTTTTTTACCAATTAACAATCAAATATATTCACTCTGTTATATTAAACCTATCTTTATATTGCATATCATAACCTGACATAAATACATCTTAAATATTTCTTTTAGTTTCCATGTAAATATCTGATACAACTTTTTAGGTAAACTTTCTCATCCTGTTTTGCATTAGTGAACAGAGGGTAAGCTTTGTATTCTATATTAAAATGGTTCATGCCATACATATCTAATAGTCATTAGAAGCGCTCGTATATCATTTATGCCCAGCTCAACCCATTGCTTGTGGCTTTAGTCCTTTAACTTCCAGATGGGTAATACTAAACAACTCCCTTCCATAAATTTCTCCAAGTTATCTGAGGATGACTTTTCTGGCCCTGTCATCTTGCTTGGACTGTCAAGATAGAGTCCTGTTCAAAAACTGAACCATTTATTAGAGACATAGAAACCCTCTTTTGTGGTAGAAATAGTAATATCTGTTCTTGAATTTTTTCTGCTATGAACACTTTATAGTTTGTAGTATAGGATTCTGGACATTCAATTTAACCCATGTTGGAGATATAGGAACTTTGAGAAAAGTCTTGACCTTGTCTGTAAGTGTTTCTGCAACCTATCCATATGAAGAAGTGCCCTTTCAGCTCAGTAAGAAGAGTTAGCCTTTTCCATTTTAATATTTTAGAAATTTGTCTTTACCTTCTACACACCTTTTACTTAAAATATATTAAGCAGTTAATAGTGTAGAATGTTTATAGTTCACCAGTTGGTAAAGGTCTCATCATTAAATTGTCTTTACGTAGTTCATATAAAATCTCCTTGAGATAATTTGTCTTAGCAGAGATAATCTAAAAGATATGATCACCATTAGTTCATCCAGATTGTTTCCCTTTACAAGCAAGATAAAATTTACAGTTATGCCATAGCAAAACTTTCCTTTCAAAATTTCCAAGTTGATCTCTGAAAACTATATTCAGCTAAAAGAAAATTCTCAAATTCTTTTATGTATGTAGTTTCATACATAACGTTCCTTTTTTTTCTAGCATAGTCTCATCTTTGTAAGATTTGAACCTAGGAATTTGGGTCCAGAAAATTTCTCTGTTGTACTCAAGCACGCTCTTTCCAAATGGCAACAAAGATAGCAGTGGACAGCTCCATGGAAACCATGTCTTTTTAGGACTCAGGCTCTCAGAAAGAGAGCTAGCCACCTTTACCCTTCCATGTATCCAAAATACTTCTGAAAAAAACTTTCATTGTCCTTACCTGGGTCATGCCCACTTCTGGACTGAACCTGTGGAAATAGGGTACTCTCATTAAAGCTGTGGTTTCATGATAACATTTTTGATGGAGACACAGACTCAGTGATTTGCAGTCTAATGAGATGAAAGAGAAGCAGTTGTCATAAGGAATCAAGTCATTTACTAGAAAATGGGGAAATGGGAGGTGAATAGTCAAAAACATTACGCAAACATCCTTCAAGAGGCAAGGAGTATCATCCTCTATATTTAAGTCTTCCCCACTGAAGCATGTAAAGTCGGTCATTTGTTCTCCTGAGATGCCTATGAAATATGTTTAATTAAACATTTATCACAGCGTAGTATACTATTTTTTTGTGCTGCTCTGCCTCCCTCTCTAGATTGTAATTCCTTGAGGACACAAGCCATATCTTAGCTGTTTTTGTAGGCTCAAAGCATTGTAGTGTTTAGGACAAAGTAAATCCTAAAATTATTCCTTATATTAATAGCATGATAAGCGTGAGTTCTTCCGTTGTCTTCTCTTGCAGAAGTTCAAAAAGGCACATGCAAGAACCATTTATCTGTGCATAAAATAAATCTTTACAGAAATGTGATTTAAAAGTAATGGATTTGGCTTTAAACAATAGATGATATGAGAAATATTTCTTTATCTTGTATAGAATAGCTCCTGATGACACAGTACATTATATTGATCAATGTCCTTATTAAAAATTTATATGAAAGTATATTTAAAATCTGACAGAAAAATTATGCTTCAAATTCATTGCTAACATGAGACATGCCTCTATCATTTGGTGTATTTTATTCTGCTAAATAATGAGAAATTCAGTAATGTCTGCTTCTATTTTTACTATCAAGAAACAGATAAATAAATAGAATTTAAGCTTAATTGTCTTAGCCTAATTTAAGCTATTTTTCTAGTATAATTGGTTCCTAATCTGTTTCTCAATTTTATCATGTATAAAAATCATCCAGGGAGCTTGTCAAAATACATGTTTCTTTGTCCCACTCCCTGAGATTCTGATACAATCAGTTATTAATTTGCATATTTTGGCATTTGATCGATTTAGAAATTGGCAAGTGAATATATGCATGTTTCAATTTCTAGGATATTCACTAAAAGTATAGGAACAGAACACATTTCCAAACAGAGGCACAAAGAAGGAATGATAAAGAACATGATTCAACCAATCTAAAAGTTGTCCAGAAAACAGAAAGAAAACAGACCCCCTTTGAGCGAATGGAAAGAGAGAACTCTTGATATCTGAAAAGTTTCCCCTAGAGTATTGAGCTGAGTATTAATCAGTGCATGCATGTAAGGGAACTAGAGATTGGGGAAAAAGAATTACTAGAAAGAAACGGAGATAAAAGTGCCTCCATATCAAAATATGAGAAGGGAGAACTTTAACAAATTTTATTAAAGAGAATGGAATCAAGAATTGAAAGCAAAATAATAGCAATTCAAATGCAACCATGTATGAGAATGAGAACAATACCAGAAAAATAATTCTAACAAACATAGAAAAATAACTGATAAAATTCAACCCCCATTCATGATAGAAATGTTTAACAAATTAGGCATAGAAATTAGATTCTTTAGAAACTATTACAATGAACATTATCCTAAATGGGGCAATGTTAGAAACATTCCTTTTAAAGGGAGAAATGAATTAAACAATTTTGTACATTTCTGGCTTCTTTTTCTCAGTGAACAATATGTCTTGAAAATCACCCAATATTAGTTGACAGAGCTTTCTCATTCTTTTTTAAAGCTTTATAGTACCTTATTTTATAAATTTACCATAATTCATTCCTATATGTGGGCATTCAGGTTGTTTCTATCTAATATCTTGCAATTGCAAGTAATACTATAATGCAGGTCTTTTGCATATGTATTTTCATATTTTTGGAGGTGTAACTTAAAAGTGTAACTTAAAGATAAATCCCTAAAACTAAGGTTTAAAAAAAGGTACATTTAGATTTTTTAAAGATTTTGCCAGTTTCCTCTCCATAGCAGCTGAAACATTTTACATTCCCACCAGAAATGTGTGAAAATATTTTTTTCCCCACAGATTTGCCAACAGGATTTGCTGTCAAACTCTAAATTTTTTTCCATCAGACAGGTGAAAAATGGTATCTTGGTGTTTTAAATTTCATTTCTATTGTTAGAATTGTAAACTATTGTAATGACTTTAATTGAAAAATCACTTCATAAGTTTAGAGACTATTTTTATTTTTTGTGGATTGTCTGCATATTCTTACTTATTTTTTAAAATGGATTTTTGGTTAGGACTCTTTTTTTTTGGTCTTTTATTCTATTGGATTTTTATCCTTTTCTCTTGATTTTTAGCAGTTCTTCATATAGTAGAGATAATATTTATATAAATAAATGTTTTTCTAAATTTGTTGTTTGTCTTTCGATATTTTTGTCATATTTTTTCTTGTCATGCAAAGTTTTTAATTTTTATGGTGTAAGATTTAACATTTGCTTTACTGAATCTGGATTTAGAATCATAGTTAGGGAGATTTCCTACATCCAGGTTATAATAATTCAGCTATATTTATTATTCATACTGGTATGATTTTGCTTTTTACATTGAGTCTGATCTATTTGGAATTTGTTTATGTATATCATGCTAGGTAGTGTTCGATTTATTTTAATAAGTAGCTATATAGGAAAGATAAATTAGAAATTAATAAAAATAATTCAATTACAGAGAGTGAAGGGAAACAGGGAGTGAGGGAAAGCAATATATATCTTTTTGAGTATATCTTCTTAAATATCTTTGGAGATGTGTTAATGCTTTCTGTTTTTTAAAGTATATCAACAGATATGAGGAAAAATAGAAAAAAAATATACAAATAGAAACAAATGACCCTATATATCAAAAGCATAATATAACCACATCTTAAACTAAACTTGGTAAATTTTGTTAGTTCATTATGTATATATATGTCTGACATATATGTGTGTGCAAAATAATTAACAGAAAAACTCCTGGATCTAATAAGCACTTATAGCAATGTTGTAGGATACACAGTTAATATACAAAAGTCATTTGCTTTCTTAAATACCAGCAACAAACAAGTGGAATCTGAAATTAAAAACACAGTACTATTTACATTAGCATCCCCCCAAAATGAAGTAGTTAGGTGTAAATCTAACAAAATATACAAAAGAGGAAAACTATAAAACTGATGAATAACATGAAAGAAGAACTAAATAAGTGAAGAGATATTCCATGTTCATGGATAGGAAGACTCATTGTCAAGATGTCAGTCTCTCCCTACTTGACATATAGCTTCAATGCAATCTCTGTAAAATCCAAGCAAGTTATTTTGTGGATATTGACAAACTGATTCTGAAGTTTATATGGAGAGGAAAAGACCAGGAATAACCAATACAATATTGAAGAAGAACAGAGTTGGAGGACTGACACTACCCAACTTTAAGACATACTGTAAAGCTACAATAGTCAAGACAATATGGTATTGATTTTTTAAAAAAAGACAAAAAGATCAATGGAACAGAATAGAGAACGCAGAAATAGACCCACATAAAAATAGTCAACTGAATTTTGACAAAGGAGCAAAGGCAATACAGTGGAGCAAAGATAGTATTTTCAACAAATAGTGATGGAACAACTGGACATCCACATGCAAAAAATAATCTAGATGCAGACCTTATACCCTTCACCAAAATTAACTCAAAATGGTTTACAGACCTAAATGTAAAATGCAAAACTATAAAACTCTTAGAAGATAACATAGGAGAAAATTTTGGTGACCTTGGATATGGCATTGACTTTTTATATACAGAACCTGAAGTGCAGTCTATGAAAGAAGTAATTGATAAACTGGACTTCATTAAAGTTAAAAACTTCTGCTCTCTAATAGGCAATGTCAAGGGAATGAGAAGACAAGCCACAGACCGGGAGAAAATATTTTCAAAAGACGTATCTGGTAAAAGACTGTTATCCAAAATATGCAAAAAAAAACCCACCTCTTAAAACTCAATAAGAAGATGAACAGTTGACTAAAACTATATATATACTGATACTAAAATGTAAGCAAATAAATAAATACATAAAGTACAGTGATAAAAGGAAAAGCTCTACATTACTATGTAAAACAAACGATAGAGTTCTTAAAAATCACCATTTTGCAACAATCATTGTAGTAACTGATTCAGGCAAGGATCATCAGTGGCTGTTGAATAATTAGGTGAAAGTCTTTGGGGCAACATTATACTTAAAATCTCAAAATATCTCCCAAAGTTCACTTATAAACTATTAAGGGGAAAGATATTTTTGTAATGGAAAAATCTGGCTGATAATACCTTATAAGAGATACAAGTTAACATAACCAACAATGATTGACATCACATGCCTGCTAATAAGATGCACTGTGAAAGCCACAATACTGCTTATGTAGAATTTCTTTCAAAACTGCATAAACTAAATAAAAACATAAGGAAACTATCAGATAACACAAATTGGAGGACATTGTAAAACAAAATAGAAACTTTATCCTATAAACCTTAAAAATGTCAATATTGTAAAAGACAAAGAAAGGTAGCGGTAGTATCCTAGATTTTAGAAGACTAAAGAGATGAAAACCACATTATATGTGTGACCTTGTACTAGATCTTAAATCAAGAAAAATTTTTATAAAGGACAGTACAGTAACAATGGGGAAATTTTGAGTATGTATTAGGTAGTAGTATTATATCAGTACTATTTAATTGCCTCAATTTGATTAATTTATTTTGGTTATTTAAGAGAATATCCTGGTTCTTAGGAGTATCAAGCCAAAGTATTTAAGAGTGAGAAGTCATAGTGTCTGTAACTTATTCTAAAATGGTTTGGCAAAAAAATACTTAAGATTGAAAATTTTACTTACACAGAGGATTTTATTACATTTTTCAAATTTTATGTTTGAATTTATTCAAAATAAAAGCTTAGTAGTGGTGTAAAATATTACTAACAAAATGAGAATCCCACTATTGCCATACCTACATATTATTTTTCTTATGGTCTTATCAAGTGCAGTAAGACAGTTTAAAATATCAAAGTGTTAGAATTCAGAAGAAGAATATAAAATTCTCATCATTTGCAGATGATGTAATTGTCTACATTAAATATCAGTAATAATATACAGAAAAGTACTATATTTTAGCAGTCTGAGTAGATATTACATTTCTGTATATCAGCAACAATTCAAAAATGTAACTTTTAAAAACATCATTTGTAATGGCAACAAAGTCACAAAATACCTAGGATTAAATTTAACAACTATATGTAAGACCTATATGCATAAAATTATAAAATTTCCCAGGAAGAGACTAAAAGTGCTAAATAAATGGAGAGATATAGTCATGGATGGGGAGACTTGTAAAGATAACAGTTTTTCCTACTTTGATCTATAGAGTCAAAGTAATTCCAGTAAAAATCTTATGAGCTCTTTTTTCCCCTTGAACTTGGGAAGACAATTTTAACACTTATATGGAAAAGTTAAAGAGCCAGTACTAGAAAAAACACTCCTGATGAAGTAAGAGGAGGAGGAAGAGGCAGAGGGAGGACAAGAACAAGAGGATGTAGCACAGGAAGATCAACTCAATGCTTTGTGATGACCTAGAGGGGTGGGATAGGGAGGGTGGGAGAGAGGCTCAAGAGGGTGGGAATATGGGGATATATGTATACATACCGCTGATTCACTTTGTTGTACAGCAGAAACTAAAACAGCATTGTAAAGCAATTATACTCCAATAAAGATATTAAAAAAAGAACAAGAGGATGGGACAGAAAGAGGAGAAATTTACCCTAATACATATCAGGACTTATGAAGATACAGTAAGTTGACATTTGACAGAGTTGGCATGACTGATCAGTGAGGAACGGAGGAAGTATCCGATTAACAAAAGTTAAAAAAATGGTTTTCTACTTGGAAAGGGGAAATTGGATCCCAAACTCAACACGATGCACAAAATCAAATCCAGATGGAATATGAAATTGAAAGTAAAAAAGAAAGAATTTTAAAAATTGTTAGAATATATAGTTGAGTATCTTTCTGAGTTTGAGGTAGAGAATAATATTTTAAGCAGGACACTAAAAAGCAATAATTCTAAAAGAAAATGTAATCAATTTAACCATATTAAAGTTAAAATATTCTATTTATGAAAAAATACCATAAATGTGTAAAAAGAAACTTCATACTATAATAAGATGTGTTCAGCAAATATAATCAACAAAGGATTAGTATCAGAAATGAATGTAGAAGACACTCAGGCATGCACAACCATTGGCCTTCTGGGAGGTGCTCCCAAGCCTGGCCCAAGTCTGGATGGGGGCTCCCAAGCCACTGGAGAACACCTAGCTCTACTGTCATTACAGCCTGCATGCTGGACCAAGCCTGTTTGACTTCCACTGCTTCAACTATATCCTGAATGTCAAAAAGTGTGTCCATTTGATATATTTGAGGAAACGGAAACTTGGGGTGACCAAGGCATTCTAGAAGAGAGCACCTATGAAAGACTGGCAGAGGAGATGCTTAACATATTAGCAAAGTGATTTTGATTGTCTCTTGAAGACCTTGCAAGGAAACATTACATGTTTAAGTACTCTTCATTCATCAAAGGCCTTACTGCAAAAATTATGTGAAGGCTGGCTGACCAACCTCATCATCTTTTTCAAAATGAGACTCATTAAAAGATAACATGAATGGTATCATGCCCTTTTGAAAACGTAAACACTTCTGGGCGCTTTATTAATATCAAAGGCAACTCGAAATTTTCAAACTGAAATCCATCCCCCATTTGCTCTTTGTGACTGCCAAGGTGTGGCCAGCAGTGGGTGATACAGGACACATGGTGAGGCTTCTTCCATATATGCATGTTTATATACACACACATACAGATAGTCCCCAGCTTACAGTGGTTCGACTGAAAATATTTCGACTTTATGATGGTGTGAAAGAAATACACATTTATGAGAAACTGTGCTTTGATTTTGGAATTTTGCTCTTTCCTGGGCTAGCGATATGTGGTATGGGGCAGCACCAGCAAGCTGAAACTCCCAGTCAGCCACGTGATCACAAGGGTAAAAAACTGATATACTTACAACCATTCTGTACCCACACGACATTCTGTTTTCCATGTTCAGTTCAATATTTAATAGATTACCTGAGATATTCAACACTTTATTATGAAATAGGCTTTGTGTTAGATGATTTTGCCCAACAGTAGGCTAATTTAGGTGTTCTGAGCACATTTAAGGTAACCTCGGATAAGCTATGATGTGCAGTAGCTTATGTGTATTAAATTTATTTTCAACATGATGTTTTCAGGTTATAATGGGTTCATTGGGATGTAACCCATGGTAAGACAAGGAAGATCTGTATATATATATATATATATATATATATATGTGTGTGTGTGTGTGTGTGTGTATGTGTATATATATATATTTTTAATTTAAGTTTCATTTAGTATCAGCTGTCAAAACAGTGGAGTTTAAGAGTGCAAAAGAATCTCCCAAGACTGTCTTCCAAAGACAAAAAGGAAAAAAGTCATATCTATAAGCTGAATGATAGAATAAACAAGGTCATGGAGCCAAGGAAGTGCTCTGTGAACTGAGATGGGCCACATACGTGAAAGAGATTCATATTGGTGAGAAGAAACCTGCTCCAAGACTTGGCTCAGCCCTAAAGCATTTGTCTACCTGTGGCAAGTTTCAAAACTCCCTGGGCCTCTGTTTTTGCATCTGTTAAATGACAGAGTTAAACTGGACAGAATTTAGTTGATTTCCACTTCAGATATTCGGTGCTGTCAGGCAGCCTAACAGGCTAGCTTTAGTTCCCTCTGGCTAAATGAGGGAATGACAGTGAATAATTTTTAAACCTATGTGGCAAATATATTGTTGTAGGTATTGCTCTATTGGAAATTTAGTTTTATGCATAATAAAATAATAATCATCCTTTACTGCTCCCTTAATGTGCTAATAATCCTGTTACACCATATTACAGTACCTCGTTTTTATCTTTACTGATCTGCATTTTACATATGAAGAAATCAAAGCTCAGGAACATTAAAACAAGTCAGCCAAAGTTACTTTCATCTTCTGGTTTTATTAGATTTACTAGTGGTAAGTCTATATGAATATGTAGCAAAAGCTTTTGCAGTAGGTGAACAAAAAACATATTCCATTATAGAACTAAAATTTTGACAATAGAAAAACAAAAAAATCCTGAATGAGAATTTGCAGTATTTTCTTTCTTAAGAAATAAAAGGTTCTTTGAGTCCAGTGGAAATTTTTAAGTGTGATAGGTCACTGCCAGTGAAAAAATTAATAAATTCCTATTTGTTTGGGAAAAAAAGGAATATAAAATTCCTACACAAAAAGTCTTTTTAAAATGGACAAAATACATAGGCAGCCATTTCACAGAAGAAACACATGTATAATAAAGACAGAAAAAGGTGTGCAATGTCACTAGCAGTTGGGGAAATGCAAATAGCAGCCACAATGTGATACCGTTTTGCACTCATTAAAACAGTATTGAGAAGTATGAACAGTAATAAGGTTTGGGGAAGATGTGGATTAACAGTCTTCCATTTAAGTTACTATTAGAGTATAAATTGTTAAAAATTTTTGGAAAGCAAGTTTAGTATTTTCTTGTAAAATTCAATATTCACATATTCTCTGACTTAGCAATTCTGCTTTTATGTATATACCCAAAAGAAACTCGCACATGTATGTTCCATGAGACATGGAGAAGAAAGTTCCGAGCAACATAGTTTGTAAGAGCAAAAACCTAGAGAAAACCCAAATGCCTATCAATATGAGAATTGATAAATAAATGATAGTATATTCACACAATGAAATATTTTGCAACAGCAAAAATGAATTAACTATATGCAGCAAATGGATAAATCTTAGAAATTTTTACACTGTAATGTTTTCTGATATATTTCATCCTTTAGCACAAGGAATACAGTGAAATTAAGGTTACTTAATATTTTAGACATCTGGAATTTTTATATATATGTTCTTTTAGTTGACATAAAATGACATATTATGGTTGGTTATTATGCCTTTGTCAGGTTGGTAAAGCTAGAATGTCACAGAACACAGACTTCTTAGGAAAACAAAAAATACCAAGCAAGTACAATTTAAGCAAAATAAACCACAGCATTCACTTGAGGAGTGAATCTTCATCAGAAAATAGGCATTTTTAAAAGACTGATGTTTTATTACATAACTGTGGTATATTAAATTTTATGTTCCCTTTAGGGCATTATTTTAGCAAATACTTGTGAATGAAGATAGCATATCTTTTAAGCAATATTCTTATATGGCTTTATGCAAAAAAATCTAGTCAACATAGTTATAAATATTTAAGTAATATAATCAGACTATTTTTCAATTTCAATTGGTCTTTTTTTAATCTTTGTAAATATGAATAGGAAAAATTAAAATATCTTTTCTTGAAGTAACAATCTCCTATCACAGTGGTTCTCAAGCTTCAGTGTGCCTCAGAAAGAACGGAAGGGCTTGTTAAAACACTGATCACTGGGTCTCAACCCCAGAATTTCTGATTCAGTAGCTCTGGAATGGCACTTGTGAATTTTCATTTTTAACAAATTCCCAGGTGCTGCTGATGCTTGCTCTGGGGACCAAAGTTTAAGAACCAGTGTCTATCAGTTTTTGGATTCAGATACCACTTGGCTCCTTTCCCGGAGTCAGTGAACTGTAGAAGTCATGTGTTGGATTGGAGGTCATGCAGCCTGGGTTCTGCCCACTAGGGTACTCAGGCTGTGAGGTCCACAGTTTCGTCATCTACACACACTGAAAAAGAAGTTGGGTCCAGGGGTCTCTAAGGACATTTCAGTTCTAAAATTTTATGAGCCTTTCTCTTTCAAGATTACGTTCCAAAAGTCAGTGAATTTTCTTATTTCTTGATATTTGTTGATATGCCATTGTCAATATGAGTTCACAGAAATTTTGTCAACATCTATTAAGGCTTGTGAAAATCAATGTCCAGGAGAAAATTCCATATCAAGAATTCTATTGTTTTTCTGTGAAGTCTTGGTCAAAATAAGTGGTAGATATTTGCAAAAATATACTTAGACATTTGTTAAAAGCCAACTTTAAATTTTTAGGGGTCTAGGCAATACCTTATTATGATGTGGAAGTTCACCTTGCCTAAAACTGTGTCAAGTAACTTTTACTTTGTTTCTGGCAGAAATTTCTCCTGGATGTTGACATAAGTGCTAATGAGCCCATCTTCAAGAAGTTTTCTAGGTCTCGGAGGTGAAAAACAGACTTGCAAAGGCAAATGAGATTCTACTTAGCTCTTCCACTGAGCACAATAATGTAGATAGCCTGAAGACAGCAGTCTAATGACAACTTTTGTAACCTGGCTTCACCCCATTTTGTGTCTGTTAGTGTAAATGAACATAGAGGCATGGATATCTTCTAAGAGGGATAAAGTCACTCTGGAGGAAAAAATGTGCAATTGAAATAACAAATGTAGATGTTTTTGCAAACAGTTTATATTACCTCATAAACATCCCGTGCTCCCTAAGAGTCTATTAACATCTTTATATTTATAGACACCATTAAGAGAAGATGAACTACTAGGTCCCCACATAGGTGTGATAAATGGTAGCACAAGCAATGATGAGAATGCCAGCCAGAACTTTAGTCATTTATTTTTGGCTTTACTGCTTAGAGGTTTCAGTCAACAATCTTACTAATGTCCTTTGCTGATTAAAAGTGTCTGCAGGGGACTAAAGATGATTTGAGGCATGAGAGTTGAGAATACCAATTCTTTAACCACGTTTCATGTTCCTTCCTTGTTTTTGGTAATAGGTTTGATAAACTCACTGTACAGGTGTTGACATGGAACACTGTGTATGACTCTGATGCCACTTGCAGATACAATTTCAAAATTATTAGAATAGAAAATGTTTTTCCAATGAGTAGTAGTTGTCTCCAGATGAGTAGTGAATTTTTATTTTAAAAATACTAATTTATAAGAAAAAAAACACTGCCTAGTAAGATTTTCACTCTTAAAAATCCATCAAATTATTTTGTATATCAGGCTCCTCACATTATACGAGAAAACATCATAATTCTGTGACTTATTTTTAGAGCTACTAATTGGCTCAGAATAAGCTGTAGAAAATGAAGACTGTGTTCCATATCTTTACATCAGATTATCATGTTCCCCAAATCATTTCTTCTCAGATGGGCAGTCTGCTAACTATTGCTTATTTTTTCTTCCAATTTTAGGCCTGACTTAACTCAGCACCCTAGAGAAAGTATAAACATACTTCTGACTCCCGGTGTTGTCCATGAAACTAACAGGTTTGGAGTTCATTTCCCTATGCATTTTAACCCATGGTCAGTTTAAACCACAGAGGAGTGTGTGGGTATATGTGTATGTGTGTTTGTGTGTGTAGGTGTATGTGTGTGTGTGCATATACCTATGTGTATGTGTTTGTGTTGTATGTATGTGTATGTGTACATATGTGTGTGTCTGTGTGTATCTGTACAGAAGGGCTGACCTTCCCCTTCAGTAGACTGTATCTGACAGTATCTGTAGATTTCTGTAGTTTACAGAGGATAGCCAGCTATTGCTACTCAGTAATATATCCAATTCCAAAGGAATTTAGTGCATATGGCAGGTGTCACGCTAATAACACTTAAGACAAAATTTTGAGATATTTGTTAATCAGACAGAGTGCCCCATCTTTTCCAAAAAATAGTCTAGATGTCTATTAAGACCATGGAGAGAAGAAAATCTGTAGAAGTGAAGGTTCAAATTATCATTTACTTCCAATAATGCCTTTTCTCTGTAGCCATCTTCATTTTTTATGTCACTGAATGAGGTACACATGAATTTTCTGAGCTGGTGTGCACTACTGAGTGTGTGAGCTTGCAATCCATTATTAAGAAATTGTATCACAGGTCCCTACAATGCATATACAGACATACACAAATCTATGTACAGGATTAAGTTGGTCCATTCCCTATAGAAAATAGTTAAGAGTTCTGAGCAAGGTTTTGAAAGCAGTAGCCATGCCAGTGCAAACATAGACTTACCACACATGCATGGATTTGCATATTAAAAGCTAATGGTGTTTACTGACTGCCAGTACCCAAGACTTTTAAAATGTCAATTTCACAGATATGTATTTAGAATTATTTGCCATAATCTGAAAGGAAAAAGGAAAACCTATTTCCCATAGAACAATGGCAGAGGTAAACTCTGCTCACGTTTTGTGAGGTAAGCAGTGCAGATACCATTTTCCAAATCTTATGATTGTATAAGGATCTGAGTTAGCACTCTTTTCAGTCATATCGTCATCATCAATTTCAGAGTACACCAGCACTTTCTTCACTGATGTCCTGGTGACTTCACTTGTGGGAAGCCCCCATATAAGATCTTTTCTACTATTTGCCTTGGGTTGACTTTTCATCAATACCACTAATTATATAAAAATAAGATGTGTTCTCTTACTTCACAAAGTTTAGTTAACAAGATTTCTCACTTATACCTCCAGAAAGAGAATTTCTTCACTTTATGTATGGCAATCTAGCTTTACCCAAAAAAATCTTACACAACTTATACTAGATTATGAGTAAATATCATGGAAAGGACTAAATATAGTTGAATTGCTTATACTTTAGGTTGTCACACTTTGTAAAGCATTCAACATTCCCTTCCATACATTCTTTAACAGCTTTGTCTTTCTCATTTTGTAAACCCCTTATTCTGTGTCCAACTCTTGGAATTCCGACTCTTTTTATTATTCCTCTGTGTGACTACCCCAAAGTGTTGGCATGCTGTGTAAGTACTATCTAAAACCCCAGGCCTTTAGAATATTAGGAAATTTAGGCTTGGCCCCCAAAGACTTCACCAGCTAGATCTGAGATACTGTTTAAGCACTCACTTTAAAGCAGTTTAAATAGTTAGTAAGTAAACTTAAAAAGAAAATTTTTTTGCACATTCAGTGGTGGGTCACTCAACTCACATAGTACTTGTTTTGAATACAGGGGTGGTGATGTTTGTTTTCACTACCATGGGATTGTCTTTTTTGTACAGAAACATTTACTGCTGGGGTGAAAAGAATTTGAAAATGGATTTTTAATATTTCAACTATGTTTTCTTTGCTTCACTTTAAACTAATTACTTATATCCTACTAATGAATACTGTGCTTGTAAACTCAATCCCTATGTGCTTGCCTGTTGCCATTCCCTTCTCTGTCAAAGATTTTCATTTCACTTTGCCATTTGTGTGTGTAATTTTTATGATGACATATATGCTCTCTGATAGCATGATGATTATATTTCAAATTTTAAAATTGTTTTTAGTGGGTTTTCTCTTTATTGAGTTTTATGAATTCTTTATTTATTCTAGATAAAATTCTTTATCAGATATATGACTTGAAAATATTTCCTCCTTAGTCTTTACCTTGTATTTTCATTCCCTTAACAGTTTGTTTCAAAAAGCAAATGTTTCTAATTTTGGTGAGGTTCCATTTGTCAATTTTTTCTTTTATGGATCATGTTTTTGATGTCTTAGTTAAGAAATCCGACTCTTTGCCAGAACCAGGTCACAAAGATTTTCTGCTGTTTTCTTCTAGGTTTTACGTTTAGAGCTGTGATCCAGTATTGAGTAGATTTTTGTATAGTGTTCAAGGTATGGGTTGAAGTTGCATATAGATAGCCAACAGATTCAGCACCATGTATTAAAAGGCTACCCTTTCTCTATTGGATTTCATTTGTACGTTTTAAGAAGATCAATTGTCCATCTATGTGTGGGTCTATTTCTGGAGATTCTCTTTAGATCCACTGATATATTGATATTTTCTATCTTGACACAATTACCATACTGCCTAGATTACCAAATGTCTTGAAATCAGGTAAAGTTAGTCTTCCATCTTTGTTTTTTGAAAACTGTTTTGACTAATTGTATGGCCTTTGAATTTCTATATAAATATTAGAATTAGCTTGTCAAATTCTTTAAAATGTCTTGCTGAGATTTTTATTGGGAATAAATTAAATTTCTGAATAAATTTGGAAAGAATTTATATTTAGCAATATTGAGTCTTCTGAACCCAGGATATGATATATCAATGTTTGGTACTTTTTAGTTTATGTCTTAAACATGTTTTGTCAGTTTTATCCCACAGGGTTTCATATTTTTGATGTATTGTAAATGATATTATCTTTTCATTTCAATTTCTGATTGTTTATTGTTAAAATATCTAAATACAGTTGCCTTTTTAAAATATTGATCTTGTATCCTGAACCTTTCCCAAATCACTCATTAGTTCCAGTAGCTTTTTTTGGTCAATTCTAATGGATTTTCTACATAGCAATCTTATTGTATGCTGGTTTCAAAGAAAATGCTATGGCAATTCAGAGGTGGAATGTGGCATTCTTGAAATATTGGTAGTCTTTAAACTTGAAGAACTGATATGAATTCAGGTAGAGCAGGGTGATTGAGGGCATCATTTCAATTAACCTAGATGTATAAGGTGGTATGATAGTAAGAAAGTCATATTAGGACCAGTTTTCAAAAGGCCTTGATTACCAGCCTAAGAAAGATATATCACAAATATTCCTTGAAAAAAATGAATAAATGTCAGGCATTGTAATATTTTAGACAGTTCAAGTCTATGATTTGTTGAATATTGTTTTGGGCTATTGGATATAACCATGGTGGATTAAATGATTTCTAAAATTAGTAAAGAGAGAAACAGTGGTTATTACTCATGATCCTACTGCCAGGCATGGAAATATTCATTATTAAACAACAGACTTCCTTGACCCTGATGATCTTTCACATGGATAGGGTCCACTGTGAAATAAGGTGACATATATTCAAACATTGCTCATCTGTCCTAGTCACTTTTACTAATGTGGTATTCTAACCAGATAATGATTGATGGGTATTCATTTTGACTTTGCTATATAGTTCTATAAAGAAATACCATGGGCCTGTGCATTATCATTTTCAAACTGCAGTTTGGGCTCTGTCCTCTGCCCCCCCCCCACCACCTACCACTTATTACTCTATAGACAGATGAAAATATAAACTTATTATCACATAGAAGGCAATTTGAACTTATTAAACCATGACACTGGAACATGAATTCTCCTCTGCAAATTTGGTATATGTCATATATCTGTGTCTTTATGTAATACCTTATTGTTTTTATCACTGTCACAGAAGAAAGCAGCTCAGTTTTTACTCTCTGGTCTGAGAAATGCTCCTCTTTTCCCCTCAAAAAGGACTCTCTCTCTCTGTTTTGGTGTTCCATGAGTGGGTCAAAGTTATCCCACTTGAGAGAAGGGATTCTTTGGGAGAGCCGGGTGAGAGTTTCTGAACTTTCATTGCCTTTGGAATAAGGGATTGCATCTGCAAAATCTCTGTGCTTATAGAGGTTGAATTATTATCATGCTATGAAGGTTATCTTTGGCTCTTATGTAGTTGTTAGAATTACATTGTTTTGAAATACAAACAGCTCCGGTCTTTGCATTCATGAGTTCCCTGCTAGGTAATCGCATCACCTCCCTCTAGGTGCTGCTGCTGCTCCTATTGGCCAGCATTTACTAGAATGTATGCCAAGTATTATGAAAATAATTTTATGTATAGTATCTGTATTATTTATTTAATACTGAGTAACAAGTTACACCAAATTTTAGCAGCTTAAAACAGTTTATTATCTCTTATAGTTTCTGACGATCAGAGATGGGAGACATTTAGCTGGGTGATTCTGGCTCAGGTTCTCTCTTTTGGTTGGAATAAAGCTCTCAGTCAAAGTCTGGAGGATATGCTTCCAGGCTTACTTACATAGCTGGGTAGCTGATATAATCCTCCAATAATGTTCTTATATTACAGAGAAGGATACAGAAGCCCATTGAGTAACTCAACCCAGGTCTAATGCCATTGTCTTTGGTTTTAACCACTATGGTTAAAACTCCTGGTAACTGGAAAAGTGAATTCTTGGGTGTTTACAACAATTATTTGTTTCGTTAGAGAAAATAAAATATAAATTTACATTAAAGGGAGATCTGCCTCCTTTATTCATCAGAAAAAAATATTTGGGTACTTTAGAATGTTTAATATTCATATGTATTCATTTTATCCCAAATACATACATGAATACATACATACATGAGGTATTCTGAATCAAAGATAGATTTATTAAATACCTCACAGTAAATAATAAATGATTCATTCTCCTGTTGCCCAACCACAACGCTATCACACTAAGTATCAATTACAGGAAAAAAATCTGTAAAAAATACAAACACATAGGGTCTGAACAATACACTGCTAAATAACCAAGAGATCACTGAAGATATCAAAGAGGAAATCAAAAAATACCTAGAAACAAATGACAATGAAAACATGATGACCCAAAAAAAAAAAAAAAAAAAAAAAAAAAAAAAAAAAAAACATGATGACCCAAAACCTATGGGATGCAACACAAGCAGTTCTAAGAGGGAAATTCTTAGGGGATTTCTTCCTACCTCAAGAAACAAGATATATCTCAAATAAACAACCTAACCTTACACCTAAAGCAATTAGAGAAAGAAGAACAAAAAAAAACCCTCCAAAGTTAGCAGTAGGAAAGAAATCATAAAGATCAGATCAGAAATAAATGGGAAAAAAATGAAGGAAACAATAGCAAAGATCAATAAAACTAAAAACTGGTTCTTTGAGAAGATAAACAAAATTGATAAACCATTAGCCAGACTCATGAAGAAAAAAAGGGAGAAGACTCAAATCAATAGAATTAGAAATGAAAAAGGAGAAGTAACAACTGACACTGCAGAAATGCAAAGGTTCATGAGAGATTACTACAAGCAACTATATGTGAAAAAAATAGACAGCCCAGAAGAAATGGAAAAATTCTTAGAAAAGCACAACCTTCCGAGACTGAACAAGGAAGAAATAGAAAACATGAACAGACCAATCACAAGCACTGAAATTGAAACTGTGATTAAAAATCTTCCAACAAACAAAAGCCCAGGACCAGATGGCTTGACAGACAAATTCTATGAAACATTTAGAAAAGAGCTAACACCTATCCTTCTCAAACTCTTCCAAAATATAGCAGAGGGAGAAACACTCCCAAACGCATTCTACAAGGTCACCATCACCCTGATACCAAAACCAGACAAAGATGCCGCAAAAAAAGAAAACTATAGGCCAATATCACTGATGAACATAAATGCTAAAATCCTCAACAAAATACTAGCAAACAGAATCCAACAGCACATTAGAGGATCATACACCATCATCAAGTGGGGTTTATCGCAGGAATGCAAGGATTCTTCAGTATATGCAAATCAATCAATGTGATATACCATATTAACAAATTGAAGGAGAAAAACCATGTGATCATCTCAGTAGATGCAGGAAAAGCTTTTGACATAATTCAAAACCCATTAATGATAAAAACCCTTCAGAAAGTGGGCATAGAGGGAACATACCTCAACATAATAAAAGCCATATATGAAAAACCCACAGCCAACATCATTCTCAGTGGTGAAACTGAAACCATTTTCACCAACATCAGGAACAGGACAAGGTTGCCCACTCTCACCAATATTATTCAACATAGTTTTGGAAATTTTAACCACAGCAATCAGAGAAGAAAAAGAAATAAAAAGAGTCCAAATTGGAAAAGAAGTAAAACTGTTACTGTTTGCAGATGACATGATAGTACACATAGAGAATCCTAACGACTCTACCAGAAAACTACTAGAGCTAATCAATGAATGTGATAAGTTATCAGGATAAAAATTTAATGCACAGAAATCTCTTGCATTCCTATACACTAACGATAAAAAATCTGAAAGAAATTAAGGAAACAGTCCCATCTACCATTGCAACAAAAAGAATAAAACATCTAGGAATAAACCTACCTAAGGAGACAAAGACCTGTATGCAGAAAACTATAAGACACTGATGAAAGAAATTAAAGATGATACAAACAGATGGAGAAATATACCGTGTTCTTAGATTGGAAGAATCAACATTGTGAAAATGACTATACTACCCAAAGCAATCTACTGATTCAGTGCAATCCCTATCAGACTACCACTGGCATTTTCCACAAAACTAGAACAAAAAATTTCACAATTTGTATGGAAACACAAAAGACCCCAAATAGCCAAAGCAATCTTGAGAAAGAAAAACGGAACTGGAGGAATCAGGCTCCCAGACTTCAGACTATACTAAAAAACTACAGTAATCAAGACAGTATGGTACTGGCACAAAAACAGAAACATAGATCAGTGGAACAGGATAGAAAGCTCAGAGATAAAACCACACACTAATGGTCACCTTATCTTTGATAAATGAGGCAAGAATATACAATGGAGAAAAGACAGCCACTTCAACAAATGGTGCTGGGAAAACTGGACAGCTACATGTAAAAGAATGAAATTAGATCACTCTCTAACACAATACACAAAAATAAACTCCAAGTGGATTAAAGACCTAAATGTAAGACCAGACGCTGTAAAACTCTTAGAGGAAAACATAGGCAGATCACTGTATGACATAAATCACAGCAAAATGCTTTTTGACCCACCTCCTAGAGTAATGGAAATAAAAACAAAAATAAACAAATGGGACAATGAAACTTAAAACTTTTGCACAGCAAAGGAAACCATAAACAAGACCAAAAGACCACCCTCAGAATGCAAGAAAATATTTTCAAATGAAGCAACTGACAAAGGATTAATCTCCAAAATATACAAGCAGCTCATGCAGCTCAATATCAAAAAAACAAACAACCCAATCCAAAAATGGGCAGAAGACCTAAATAGACATTTCTCCAAAGAAGGTATACAGATTGCCAACAAACACATGAAAGAATGCTCAACATCACTAATCATTAGAGAAATGCAAATCAAAATTACAATGAGGTATCACCTCACACCAGTTAGAATGGCCATCGTCAAAAAATCTATAAACAATAAATGCTGGAGAGGGTGTGGAGAAAAGGGAACCCTCTTTCTCTGTTGGTGGGAATGTAAATTAATAAAGCCACTATAGAAAACAGTATGGATGTTCCTTAGAAAACTAAAAATAGAACTTCCATATGACCTAGCAATCCCACTACTGGTCATATACCCTGAGAAAACCGTAATTCAAATAGAGTCTTGTACCACAATGTTCATTGCAGCTCTATTTACAATTGCCAGGACATGGAAGCAGCCTAAGTGTCCATCAGCAGATGAATCGATAAGGAAGATTTGGCACATATATACAATGGAATATTACTCAGCCATAAAAGGGAACTAAATTGAGTTATTTCTAATGAGGTGGATGGAGCTATAGACTATCATACAGAGTGAAGTAAGTCAGAAAGAGAAAAACAGGTACCGTATGCTAACATACATGGAATTTAAAAAAAAAAAAGCGTCCTGAAGAACCTAGGGGTGGGACAGGAATAAAGACACAGACATAGAGAATGGACTTGAGGACATGGGGAGGGGGAAGGGTAAGCTGGGTCGAAATGAGAGAGTGGCATGGACATATATACACTATCAATTGTAAAACAGATAGCTAATGGGAAGCAGCCGCATAGCACAGGGAGATCAGCTCGGTACTTTGTGTCCAACTGGAGGGGTGGGATAGGGAGGGTGGGAGGGAGACACAAGAGGGAGTAGATATGGGGATATATGTATATGTATAGCTGATTCACTTTGTTATACAGCAGAAACTAACACACCATTGTAAAGCAGTTATACTCCAATAAAGATGTTAAAAATAAATAAATAGATAAAGTTCCTCTTTGGAAACAAAAATATATATGTACTATATTCCAATAAAAATTAATTTAAAAATACATGCTATACTACTGTATGATCTGTGGTTTGTTAAATCCAAGAATGTGGAGCTGCACATAAGGAGGAGTGACTAAATTTATACACACATTTTCAACTGCATGGGTGTTGGTACCCCTAACCCTCATGTTGTTCAGTGTGCAACTGTAGGTCTACAAGTTTTTTGTGGTTATCTTGGGATTATTTTTGCAATCATGTCATCTGCAGATACGGAGAGTTATATTTCTTCCTTTCTGATCTGTATGCCTTTTATTCCCATTTCTTGCCTTGTTGTACTGGTTAGAGCTTCCAGCTTGATGTTGAATAAGAGTGGGGAAGTCAGACATCCTAGCCTTGTTCTCAGTCATAGAAAGAAACATTCCATCTTTCACCATTAAGTATAATGTTAGCTATAGGCTTTTTGTAGATGCTTGTTATTAGGTTGAAGAAGTTTTCCTCTTTTCTATTTTTCTGGGGTTTTTAAATCATGAATAAGAGTTGAATTTTGTCAATTTTTTTTCTGCATTAATTGATATGATCAAGTGTTTTTCTTGTTAACTTTTTAATATGGTGGATTACGTTGAATGATGTTTGAATTGTGAACCAGACTTTCCTCCCTAGAATAAATCCACTTTGTCATGGTATACAGTTCTTTTTATATATTGCTGAATTCTATTTTCTAATATTTATTAAGACATTTTGTGTCTAAATAATATGGGGGATATTGGTTTGCAGTTTTCCTTTTTTGTACTTTTCCTGGTTTGGGGATCAAGATAATACCAGCCTCACAAAACACTGTGGGAAGTATTCCGCCTCTTGAGATTTCTGGAAGAGATCATACATAACTGATGTTAAGTTTACTTTAAATATATGGTAGAATTCTTTGGTGAAACCATCTAGACCTGGAACTTTCTTTTTTGGGAGTTTAAAAATTATGAATTCAGTTTTCTTAATATCTGTAGGGCTTTTCTAATTATCTATTTCATATTAAATGACTTATAGTAATTATTGTTTTTTGAGTTATTAGTCCATTTCGTTTAAGTTGTTGAATGTATTTGCGTAGAGTTGTTTGTATTATACCCTTATCTTCTTGAAATCTGCAGAGTGTGTACTGATATGGCCTGGTTTCATTCTGATATTAGTAATTTGCTTATTTTCTCCTTTTATCTTTGTCAACAATCTTTTTTTTAAAGGCTGGATTTTTGTTTTATTGGGGTTTTTTTCTATTTTTCTCTTTTCAATTTTATTGTTCATTTCTATTTTCAATTTATTTAGTCATTGTTTTAGAGTAGATGTGCTTGCAACAAATTCTTTTTTTAGATTCTTTTTTAAATTTATTTTTTATTGAAGTATAGTTGAATTACAATGCTGTGTCAATTACAGCTGTACAGCAAAGTGACTCAATTATACATGTATACATTCTTTTTAATATTCTTTCCATTATGGTTTATCACAGGATATTGAATATAGTTCCCTGTGCTATACAGTAGGACCTTGTTGTTTATCAAATTCTTTTAGTTTAATTCATCTGAGAATGTCTTGATTTCCCCTTCATTCTTAAAGTATAATTTTGCTGAGTATAGTATTCTGGGTTGACAGAATCTTTTCTTTCATCTCTTGAAAAATGTACCACTTTCTTCTGTCCTCCATGGCTTCTGATGAGAAATCTGTCTTTTGAATTGTTTTTCTATATAGGCTAGGTGTTATTTCTCTGTTGTTACTGTCAAGACTTTTTTTCTCTGTCTTCAGTTTTCAGAAGTTTGACTATGTTGGGATTTCTTTAGGTTTATGCTGCTTGGGTTCATCCAGATTATTAAATCTGTAGGTTTATGTCTCTTTTTTTCTTTCTTAGCAATTCTTAGTATTTTTCAGATGTTATTTCTTTCAAGCACTTTTTTAACCCCACTCACTTTCTCCTCTTCTTTTAGGATTCTTATGACAGGAATATAGATCTTTTGTTGTTGTCCCACAAGTCCCTTTTTATTTCTTCAGTCTATTTTATGTTTTTCAAATTGGGTAATCTCTTTTTTCTCTGTCCTCTCCGTTCTGTTGTTGAGCTCTCCCACTGAGTTTTGACTGCACACATTTTATTTTTCAGTGACTCCCTTTCATAGGGGGCAAAGAGGCCTTTGGAGAAGAGAGAGCCACAGTCAGAAGACTTTCTGACCCTTGGCAGCAATGCTGTGTGCCTTAGGTATGGAGAGCTTTTGTCCTAAAGAGAAGTTTGAAAGTGATATCTAGGTAGAAGCTGAGACAACTTAGGGTGTCACATTCTGTAGCAAGATCTGGCACTGGGAGATTCAACAGAAACCTCCCTGACTGCTTTCTAGTAATATCCAGAATGTCTGAGGGAGCTAGAGAACTCTTGCAGATGAGGCAAAGACAAGGATGTCACATTCCTTTTAGCAGAGAATACAGATTATATCAGAGGAGGGCAATGGCATAAGAATGATTCCTTGATGTCCCCTGGGAGAGACTGACCAAGAAAGGCACCAACTTTATTGGTCATATTATGCCAGAGAGGATAGGACTAAGATATTTTTTTAAATCTCTGGGATCCTCAAGAGGATATGACCATGAAAATACATAGTCAAAGCAATATCATTAAAGGTTCCTGTTGACAAACTAATTTGTGTGCTGCTGTGATATAACAGACTTAATAGCAGAGAGTGTTTCCCTGTGTCAGGTGAGGATTTGAGCAAAAAAAAAATTAATAATTACACAAGAGAAAACCAAGACCCATTGTTTGCATAACAATTACAGAGGTAAAATGAGATTTGCATCCTCTTTTGGCTTTTCCTGTATAACAATCTGTAGACCTGAAAAGACGTTAAAAGCAAAATTTTAGGGGAGAAACTTGGACTAAGGTTTAACAACTTTGCTTCAAATACTCAAAATTGAACTTGTACATTCCAATTGGAAAGTTTCTGTAGTAGTTAAAAGATTTCTATTAGTGTATGTTCTGTTAGGGGGAAGAGTAATAGCTGCTTTTCACTACCCCAACTCTGCATTTACAACTATTGATATTTTATTCAAGAGCAGAAAGTTTGGAAAACAATTACATTTATAGTTCAACATTTAGAGAATTAAGATATTTCCATTAGAAGAAGAAATTGGGTTATTTTAAAGGTTTTCAGCCTTACCTGTCTCATCTGAAGATTGTTAGAAGCCATTAAAATTTGTTCTTGGACTTTCTTGAGAGCCTGAATCTCAGGAGAGGCATGCATGACTTTTCAACCAGCTAGAATGAATGGGTAAAATTTAACAGTGGTTCCAACTTCTGATCTTTTATTAAAAAATGAATACCAAATTCTAGAGCTGTCTTCTTGTAGCCCCTCAGAATAGCATACTGATTTTGATGTATTATAGCACATACACTGACTGATATAAGGGGCAAGAACACAACAAAGTTTCCTTGAAAGATAATATCCTTGAAAAGTCACTTTGAGATTTAGTTACCTCATTTATAAACAAGGTTAATAATATCTGCCTGTTCCTTCTTGAGGAATGAAGAGTAAGAGTGGCTGCTGAGTAGTACATCCTGGGAACAGCTCAGCAATTTATCTTAGATATAGCATTGAAAGAAATGCTTTGTATGTATTACAAACGTGTCCCTATTTTTTAGACAACTGCATCATTAATATTGCTCTCCTAACGTTCATTTTTTATCCTTGGCTTTATCTTTGACAACAGTAAATACTCTTTACAAAGTTTCCACAGGATTCATAGTTTTTGGAGAGATTGTTCACCATCTGTACAGAGAATAATGTTGAAGAGTTTTGTAACAGTTATCCTTTAGTTTTGTGATTAAATTCTGGCTGACAGAATTAGCAGGGAAAAAGTGTAAACTGTATTCCTCAATAACCCTTTAAATACTAGTCAATCTTAAGCATTCTCCAAGTAGTATGTGAGTGAGTATGTGCTGGATTAGAGAGAGGCAGTAATGAAGACATTGGGAAGGAAAGAGTATTGGCATGTAATATGTTGGACTTTTATCAATAGAAAAAGTACTAAAAGAAAATCAAACCATTTGGAATAGCACAATAATCATAATAGTAGTAGTAGTAGTAGTAGTAGTAGTAGTAGTAGTAGTAGTAGTAGTAGTAGTAACAATAACAGCAACAACACTTTGGAAAAGGTAATTTATTGAATATTATATTTGTGTTTTTCACCCAAGCATGGCCCAAGATTATATTTCCTGCTATTCCAATGGGATGGGGGTTAGATTGGAATTAAGTCGATGCAAAGAGGAATGTAACTGTGTTATTTCCTCCTGCACAGCTAAAACTTGTAGTCCAAGTTCATACTGGCTGTAATTTACTGAATTTATGCAATGTGGGGAAATGTGCTTTTTGGGAGATGCAATCACCATGAGCCCTGAGTGTTCTTGCTGGAGACGCCAGAGTGCGAGACCCTCTTTACCCAGGTCATTTCTCAGGGTTATGTTGGCAACAAGTAACCTTGAGGGATGAAGTAATATCTCTCCCTAGACAAAGAGCAGTGTTGCTTCCTCTTACCATAAAAACAGTGAATATATTAAGCTTAGTGTTCTTTCCTATAATGCAACCCAAAGAGACAGAGAAAGAGATATTGAGAATGTATCCGTAACAAAACTAAAATTCTAGAACTAAAATTCTAGAATGCTGAATACTGCTAAGTGATGGAGAGGAGAATCTATATGGATGGATGCAGGAACCCTATGTACTGCCATTGGAAGTGTGAAGCCAGCCATCCTGGAGAGACATTGGACGGTACCTGGTGATATTAAGTGCACATCTCTTCTATACCGCAGTAATTTTGCTTGAGTGATTTAACTCTTTTAAAAACAAGAATAAATATTGGCAGGTTGTTTGGTCATCCTTATTCCAGAACCTGTGAGGATGCCAATCACTATGTTGTTTGTGATAGCTAGAAGCCTGAGATGATTTGAGTGTCTTTTTCTGTGGATGGGGAGGTCAAGTGTGAATAATGCACATCATGGAGTCTAGTGTTGTACTTAGAAGGAATCAACTAAATATGTTCATGGCAATTTGAATGAATCATGAAACTTTAATGCTAAATGAAAAAAGTAAGAGTTAATGGCAATAATATAATACCACTTGGGCATGTTAGAAACACTCATAAAACAATGTACGTTTTATAAGAACCCATGTGTTTATACATATTACATACATGAGAAAGGATGTCTGTGGTGGCAAGGACAGAAGAAAAATGTTAAAGTAAGAGCGAATTCTTACATAGATTGCTATGATAATAAGCCATGAATAGAAGAGTATTAGTGTAACCCTCTATGCCCAAGGTTTAAAAATGCATTTATGTTTACATTTTCTCAGTTACAAATTCTGGCAGCAGGCAGTGTGGGTGGTTCAGGCTTGATAAAGATTATCCAATCCTTGTGATAAATTCTCTCTCTCACTTTTGAAAAATTTTATTGTGGTAAAAACACTTAACATGAGCTCTGTCCACTTAACAAATTTTAAGTATGTAATACATTTTTGTTGACTGTAGGTACAATGTTGAATAGCAAATCTCTGGAGCTTATTCATCTTCATTAACTGTGACTTTATGCCTGTTGACCAATAACTCCCCACTTCCCCCTCCCCCCAGCACCTGGTAACCACCATTCCAGTCTTTAATTTTATGAATTTGATTAATTTAGATATCTCATCTAAAAGGAATCATGCAGTAGTTGTCTTTCTTTGTCTTATTTCATTTAGTATAATGTCCTCAAGGTGCAACCATGTTATCACATATTTCAAAATTTCCTTCTTTTTAAAAACGGAATAGTACTCCATTGTATGTATATACCACACTTTCATTATCCATTCATTTGTCAACAGACATTTAGGTTGTTTCCACATTTTTGCTATTGTGAATAGTGCTGCAATGAACATGGGAGTGCTAATATCTCCTCAAGATACTGATTTCAATTCTTTGGATATATTCCTATAATTGGAATTGCAGGATCATATGATCATCCTATTTTTAATTTTGGGGGGAGCCTCCATTACTGTTTTCCATTGCAGCTGCACCATTTTGCATTTCCACCAACAGTGCAGGTTTTCTGTTGGTGCACATTCTTATCACCACTTCTTGTGTTTGTTTTTTTATAAGAGCCATCCTGACAGGTATGAGATAATAGCTTATTTTGATTTGCATTTCCTTGATGATTAGTGATACTGAGCACCTTTTCATATACTTGTTGGCCATTTGTGTGTCTGTGAAGAAATATCCGTTCAAGTCCTTAGCACATTTTTTTTGATTGAAGTGTAGTTGATTTACATGTTGTGTTAGTTTCTGGTGTACAACAAAGTGATTCAGTTATACATATATATATATGTGTGTGTGTGTGTGTGTGTGTGTGTGTGTATAATATATATATATATTCATTTTTATTTTGTTTTATTGGAGTAAAATTGCTTTACAATGTTGTGTTAGTTTCTGCTGTACAGCGATATATACCTATATCCCCTCCCTCTTGGACCTCCCTCCCACCCTCCCCCTCCATCCCACCCATCTAGGTTGTCACAGAGCACTGAGCTGAGCTCCCTGTGCTACAGAGCAGGTTCCCACTAGCTATCTATTTTACACATGGTAGTGTATTTATGTCAAGCCTAATCTCCCAATTCATCCCACCCTTCCCTTCCCCTGCTGTGTCCACATATCTGTTCTCTACGTCTACATCTCTATTCCTGCCCTGCAAATAAGTTCATCTGTACCATTTTTCTAGATTCCACATATATGTGTTAATATATACGGAATTTGTTTTTCTCTTTCTGGCTTACTTCACTCTGTATGACAGACTCTGGGTCCAACCTCATGTCAACAAATGACCCAATTTCATTCCTTTTAATGGCTGAGTAATATTCCATTGTATATATGTACCACAACTTCTTTATCCATTCATCCATCATTGGATATTTAGGTTGTTTCCATGTCCTGGCTATTACTATTCAATAGTGCTGCAATGAATATTGGGATACATGTGTCCTTTTGAATTATGACTTTCTCAGGGTATATGCCCAATAGTGGGATTGCTAGGTCATATGGTAGTTCTATTTTTCGTTTTTTAAGGAACCTCCATACTCTCTCCATAGTGGCTGTATCAATTTACATTCCTACCAACAGTGAAAAAAAGGTGGCCTTTTCTCCACACCCCCTCCAGCATTTATTGTTTGTAGATTTTTTGATGATGGCCATTCTGACTGGTGTGATGTGATACCTGACTGTAGTTTTGATTTGCATTTCTCTAATAATAAGTGATGTTGAGCATCTTTTCATGTGCCTCTTGGCTATTTGTATGTCTCCTTTGGTGAAATGTCTATTTAGATCTTCTGCCCATTTTTTAATTGGGTTGTTTGTTTTTCTGATATTGAACTCCATGAGCTGTTTGTATATTTTGGAGAGTAATCCTTTGTCAGTTGCTTCATTTGCAAATATTTTCTCCATTCTGAGGAGTGTCTTTTCATCTTGTTTATGGTTTCCTTTGCTGTGCAAAAACTTCTAAGTTTCATTTAGTCCCATTTGTTTATTTTGGTTTTTATTTTCATTATTCTAGGAGGTGGGTCAAAAAAGATCTTGCTGTGGTTTATGTCAAAGAGTTTTTCCTATGTTTTCCTCTAAGAGTTTTATAGTGTCTGGTCTTACATTTAGGTCTTTAATCCATTTGGAGTTTATTTTTGTGTACAGTGTTAGGTAGTGTTCTAATTTCATTCTTTTACATGTAACTGTCCAGTTTTCCCAGCACCACTTATTGAAGAGGCTCTCTTTTCTCCATTGTATGTTCTTGCCTCCTTTGTCGTAAATTACGTGACCATATGTGCGAGGGTCTATCTCTGGGCTTTCTATTCTGTACCATTGATCTGTATTTCTGTTTTTGTGCCAGTACCATAATGTCTTGATTACTGTTGCTTTGTAGTATAATTTGAAGTTGGGGAGCCTGAATCCTCCAGCTCTGTTTTCCTTTCTCAAGATTGCTTTGGCTATTAGAGGTCTTTTGTGTTTCCATACGAATTGTAAAATATTTTGTTCTAATTCTGTGAAAAATGTCATTGGTAGTTTGATAGGGATTGCATTCCATCTGTAGATTGATTTGGGTAGTATAGTCATTTTCACAGTATTGATTCTTCCAATCCAAGAACATGGTATATTTCTCCATCTGTTTATGTCATCTTTGATTTCTTTCATCAGAGTTTTATAGTTTTCTGAGTACAAGTCTTCTGCCTCCTTAGGCAGGTTTGTTCCTAGGTAATTTATTCTTTTTGTTGTGATGGTGAATGGGAGTGTTTCTTTCATTTCTCTTTCTGATTTTTCATTTTTGGTGTACAGGAATGCCAGAGATTTAGGTGCATTAATTTTGTATCCTGCAACCTTACAAAATTCATTGATTAGTTCTAGTAGTTTTCTGGTGGCATCTTGAGGATTTTCTATGTATAGTATCATGTCATCTGCAAACAGTGACAGTTTTACTTCTTCCTTTCCAATTTGGATTCCTTTTATTTCTTTTTCTTCTCTTGTTGCCATGGCTAGGACTTCCAAAACTATGTTGAATAAGAGTGACGAGAGTGTACATCCTTGTCTTGTTCCTGATCTTAGTAGAAATGCTTTCAGTTTTTCACCATTGAGTATGATGCTTGCTATGGGTTTGTCATATATGGCCTTTATTATGTTGAGTAGGTTCCCTCTATGCCCATTTTCTGATGAGATTTTTATCGTAAATGGGTTGTTGAATTTTGTCAAAAGATTTTTCTGCATCTATTGAGATGATCATATGGTTTTTATTCCTTAATTTTTTAATATGGTGTATCACATTGATTGATTAGCGTATATTGAAGAATCCTTGCATTCCTGGGGTGAATCCCACTTGATCATGGTGTATGATCCTCTTAATGTGTTGCTGGATTCTGTTTGCTAGTATTTTGTTGAGGATTTTTGCATCTCTGTTCATCAGTGAAATTCGTCTGTAATTTTCTTTTTTTGTGATGTCTTTGTTTTTGGTATCAGGGTGATGGTAGCTTTGTAGAATGAATTTGGGTGTGTTCCTCCCTCTGCAATTTTTTGGAAGAGTTTGAGAAGGATAGGTGTTAGCTCTTCTCTAAATGTTGATAGAATTCACCTGTGAAGTCATCTGGTCCTGGACTTTTTTTTTTTTTGGAAGATTTTTAATTACAGTTTCAATTTCATTATATATGATAAGTCTGTTTATATTTTCGAGTTCTTCCTGGTTCAGTCTTGGAAAATTGTACCTTTCCAGGAATTTGTCCATTTCTTCATGGTTGTCTATTTTATTGGCATATCATTGTTTGTAGTAGTCTCTTCTAATCCTTTGTATTTCTGTAGTGTCAGTTGTGATTTCTCCTTTTTCATTTCTAGTTTTATCAATTGACGTCCTCTCCCTTTTTTTCTTGATGAGTCTGGCTTAAGGTTTATCAATTTTGTTTACCTTCTCAAAGAACCAACTCTTAGTTTTATTGATCTTTGCTATTGTTTTCTTCATTTTTATTTCATTTATATCTGATCTGATCTTTATTTCTTTCCTTCTACTGACTACGTGTTTTCTTGTTCTTCTTTCTCTAATTGCTTTAGGTGTAAGGTTAGATTGTTTATTTGAGATTTTTCTTATTTCTTGAGGTGAGATTGAATTGCTATAAACTTACCTCTTGAACTGCTTTTGCTGCGTCCCATAGGTTTTGGGTCTTCATGTTTTCACTGTCATTTGTTTCTTTGTATTTTTTAATTTCTTCTTTGATTTCTTCAGTGATCTCTTGGTTATTAAGTAGTGCACTTTTTAGCCTCCATGTTGAGCACCTTTTCATATACTTTTTGGCCATTTGTGTGTCTTTGGAGAAATGTCCATTCAAGTCCTTAGTACATTTTTTTTTTTTTGAAGTACAGTTGATTTACAGTGTGTGTTAGTTTCTGGTCTACAACAAAGTGATTCAGTTATACATATGTGTGTGTGTGTGTGTGTGTGTATACGATATATATATATATTCTTTTTTATATTCTTTTCCATTATGGTTTATTACAAGTTATTGAATATAGTTCCCTGTGCTATATAGTAGGACCTTGTTGTTTATCTGTTTTATATGTAATAGTTTGTATCTGCTAATCCCAAACTCCTAATTTATCCCTCCCCACCCCCTTTCCCCTTTGGTAACCAAAATTTATTTTCTATGTTTGTGAGACTATTTTTGTTTTGTAAATTAGTTCATTTGTATCATTGTTTTAGATTCCACATATAAGTGATATCATGTGATATTTGTCTTTCCGTGTTGACTTACTTCATCTAGTATGATAATCTCAAGGTCTGTCTGTGTTGCTGCATATAGCATTTTTTCATTCTTTTTTTATGCCTAATATTCCGTTGTATATAAGTACCATATCTTTATCCATTCCTCTTTTGATGGACATTTAGGTTGCTTCGATGTCTTGGCTATTTGTTTTGGTTTTGTTTGTTGTTTTTGCTAATGAGTTGTAGGAATTTCTTATATATTTTCGAGATTAACCTCTTATCAGATATGTTTGCAGATATTTTTTACCATCCTGTAGGTTGACTTTTCACTTTGCTGATTGTTTCCTTTGCTGTGCAGAAGCTTTTTAGTTTGATGTAGTCGTGCTTGTTTATTTTTGGTTTTCTTACCTGTGCTTTTGGTGTCATATCTGTGAAAGTATTTCCAAGGCCAGTGTCATGAAGCTTTTCCTCTACGCTTTCTGCTGTTTGCCTCTAGGAGTTTTACAGTTTCAGGTCTTATTAAGTCTTTAATCCATTTTGTGTTGATTTTTGTGTCTGATATAAAATGTCTCCAATTTAATTTTTTTACATGTGGATATCCAGCTTTCCCAGTACCATTTGTTGAAAAAGTTATCCTTTCCCTTTCATATATTCTTACCACTCTTGTGAAAGATCAACTGATCGTATATTTGTATATTTATATCTAGGTTCTCTATTCTATTCCATTGGTCTATGTTTCTGTTTTTATGCCAGTACCATACTGTTTTGATTACTGTAGCTTCATAATATATTTTCAAATCAGAACGTGTGATACCTGCAGCTTTGTTCTTGTTTTTCAAGGTAGGTTTGGCTATTCATGGTCTTCTGTGGTTCCATATGAATTATAGAATTGTTTTTTCTATTTATGTAAAAAAGAAAAACTCTCTGGGATTGTCATAGGAATTATACTGAATGTGTAGATTACTTTGGGTAGTATGGACATTTTAATAACATTAATTCTTCCAACCATAAACAGAGGTTATCTTTCCATTTTCCTGTGTCTTGTTTAATTTCTCTCATCAGTGTTTTCTATGTTTCAGTATATAAATCTTTCACCTCCTTAGTTAAGCTTATTCCTAAGGTTTTTATTCCTTTTGATGCTTTTGTAAATGGGATTTTTAAAAAATTTCCTTTTCAAGTAGTTTGTTGTTAGTTAGCTGTAATTAGTTTGTTGCAATGTGTAGAAACACAACTAATTTTTGTATGTTGATATTGTATTCTGCAACTTTACTGAATTTGTTTACTAGTTCAAAAGGTTTTTATGGAGTCCTTTGGGTTTTCTACATAAAAAATCATGTCATTTGCAAACTGGAATAATTTACTTCTTCCTTTGTAATTTGAATGACTTTTATTTTTCTTGCCTAATTGTTCTAGTTAGGACTTTCAGTACTATGTTAAATAGAAGTGGCAAGAGTAGGGATCCTTGCCTTGTTCCTGATTTTAGAGGAAAAACTTTCAGTTTTTTACAAATATGATTTTAGCTGTGGGCTTTTCATATTTGGCTTTTATTGTGTTGAGGTATTTTCTTTCTATTCCTAGTTTGATGAGAATTTTTATCATAAAAGTTTTTTTAAATTTTGCCAAACATCCTATCTCCATTTCTTTAGATAATCATGATTTTTAATCTTTATTCTGTTGATATGATATATTACATTAATTGATTTTTGTATATTGAACTATCTTTGCATTACATTGATAAATTTCAATTGGTTGCGGTGTGTGATCCTTTTAATGTGCTGTTGTATTCAAGGTGCTAGTGTTCTGGTCTGTTTGTCTTCTTGGAGAATTGACCACTTTGACTCCTTTATCATTGTGTAATTCCCTTCTTTATCCATGATAACTTTCTTTGCTTTGAAGTCAGCTCTATCTGAAACTGATATAGCTACATCTGCTTTCTTTAACTAGTGTTAGCATGATATTTTTTCTGTATCAATTTACTTTGAATCTATATAGGTCTTTATGTTTAAAGTGGGTTTCTTGTTTATAAAATATAGTTGAGTCTTATTTTTTGATCCACTATGAAAATCTGTGTTTTTTAATTGGTGAATTTAGACCATTGATATTCAAAGTGATTACTGATAGCGTTGGATTAACAGCTACCATATTTGTTATTGTTTTCTTTTTCTTGCCCTGGTTCTTTGTTCCTATTTTTGTCTTCCACTCTTTTTCTGCTTTTTGTGGTTTTTACTGAGCATTCTATGATTCCATTTTCTCTCCTTTCTTAGCATATCAGTTGTACCAATTTTTTTGCTTTTTTAAGTGGTTGCTCTAGAGTTTGCCATATACATTTACAGCCATTTAAGTCCACTTTAAAATTACACGTACCACTTCATGAGTAGTGTGAGTACCTTCAAATAACGAAATAACCCTAAGTCCTACCTCCTGTCCCTTGTGTCACTGCTGTCATTAATTTAACTTATATATGTATACATAAGAGCATATATATGTATATATATGACATACACATAAGCATAAATAATTTAATACATTGTTGGTATTATTATTTTGAACAAACTGTTATGTGTTATATCAATTAATAATAAGAGAGAACAGTTTTATTTTACTTTCACTTATTTTTTCTTTGATGCTCTTCCTTAACTCTTTGTAGATCCGAGTTTCTGACCTTTATTATTTTCCTTATCTCTAAAAATCTTCTTTTAATATTTCTTGTAAAGCAGGTCTCCTGACAACAAATTCTCTCAATTTTTTTTTCTAACAAAGTCTTTCCTTCATTCTGAAGGATAATTTTACAAAGTATAAAACTCTAGATTGATGATTTTTTTTCTCTCAACACTTTAAATATTTCACTCCACTCTCTTCTTACTTGAATGGTTTCTGAGGTTTCTCTATAGGCAAGGTGTCTTTTACTCTGGTTTCTTTCAGGATATTTTCTTTATCTTTGATTTTATATAATAAGAAAATGACATGCTGAGCTGTAGTTGTTTTCGGCATTTATCCTCCTTGGTGTTCTTTGAACTTCCTGAGATCTGTGGGTTGTTTTCTGAAATTAATTTGGGAGAAATTCTGTCATTGTTTCAAATATTTCTTCTGTTCCTTTCTCTCTTTCTTTCCTTCTGGCATTCCCATTACATGTATGTTATACCTTCTGTAGTTGTCCTACAGTCCTTGGATTTTCTAGAGGTTTTTTTTTTTTCAGTTTTTATTCTCTTTCCTCTCAGTTTTTGAGGATTCTGATATATCTTCTTGCTCAACCATGAACAGTCTACTAATAAACCTATCAAAGGAATTCTTCATTTCTGTTATTTTTCCTTTTCTTTTTGTTGCCTCTGCTCTGGAAATCATGTACAAGAAATCATTGTCAAATCCAACATCGTGAATTCCCCTTCTTCTCTTCTAGAAGTTTTATAGTTTCAGGTCTTACATTTAAAAGACTGTCCTTTCCCCATTTAATAGTGTTGGCACGCTTTTTGAAGATTATTTGAACTTATTCATGAGAATTTACTTCTGGGGATCTCTGTTCTTTTCCATCAGTCTGTATGTGTCTTTATGCCAGCAGTACATATTTTGAATACTGTAGTTTTCTAATATATTTTGAAATCAGGAAGTGTGAGACTTTCAACTTAGTTCTTCTTTTTCAAGCTTCTTTTTTTCTATTTGAGGTTTTTTGTTTTTATGTGTGGCTTCTCTGTTTGTTAGGTGGAGATTAGAAGCTATTTTTTATGAAAAGCAGGCTGGTTAAATCAGAGAAAGAGATACACCCTCTGGGTCCTTGTGATTCAATGGAATATGGAGGTATAGGAATCCACTGAAAGAAGAACATTCACCACCACTTCAGCAAAAATCTACTTCCACCACCAGCCTTGGCTTTTGTGTGCAGGAACATTTCCTCACGTTTGTAACTATGTCTGTCAAAGGGTATATTCCCCCTCTCAATTTAATCATGTTAAGGACTCTATACTGAATATATAGGCTATACCAAAACTGCTTAAACTTTGGGGGTTTAAATGCGTAGTTTGTTGATTTACTCATGAAATGTGTCTTTTGAGCTGTGATATGCTCTGGGTATGCAGTCGTGGCCACAGTAGTGGGAAAGCAGACCTGATCCATTCCTTCAAAGGACTAGATTCAGCAGCTTTTTGTGAATATGGACATAACCTGACATGTATGTCAATGTCAGAGACAATTCCAAGTTTGCCTTTTAAGCTATAGAATGTAATTTCCTTATTTTTTAAGAGCATACTCTTCGATAAGTTTTCATTAAGGTAAAGGGACATCTGCCTTAGGTATGAACTGGGAAAAAAACCCATGCCATTCTATACTACAGCTTTTAACAAGAAGTTCATTTTCATTTAAATATATTTTAAGTTTAAATATGTGATTTATTTCTTCCTCTAGAGTCATGAAAGAACTTCGCATATTTTTTGAGGGGGAGGGGGAACACGGGCCTCTCAATGTTGTGGCCTCTCCCATTGCTGAGCACAGCCTCCGGACATGCAGGCTCAGCAGCCATGGCTCACGGGCCTAGCTGCTCCGCGGCATATGGGATCTTCCCAGACCGGGGTACAAACCCATGTCCCCTGAATCAGCAGGCGGACTCTCAACCACTGCGCCACCAGGGAAGCCCAACTCCTCATATTTTATGGAAGAGTGAGACAAAAGATATTTACTGGTGGTGAGTAAAAGCAGAGGAGAATTGAAGCCATGGTCTGCTGTGTGGAAGAAGAGGCTGAATTGTACCAAAGCAACATTTAAAGGATGATTGACTTTAAATTTTATACTTACTAGGGAATTTGCTTCCTTGAGGTTGAAAACAAGCACATGAAGAAATCTGGTTTTATCTCGAGGACATTCATCACACAGACACATTTTCCTTCAGAATTTAAAATATTAAGCAGCTACTTAAGGCTGCAGTTGGTAGTAGAAGGATTGGGAGTGAGAGTGATGTTCATATTTCTACTGCATAACTCTTCTACTGAACTAGGTTTTTTATTTGGAATTAAATTCTTTTTACATCTTTATTGGAGTATAATTGCTTTACAGTGATGTGTTAGTTTCTGCTTTATAACAAAGTGAATCAGTTATACATATGTTCCCATATCTCTTCCCTCTTGCGTCTCCCTCACTCCCACCCTCCATATCCCACCCCTCAAGGTGGTCACAAAGCGCCAAGCTGTTCTCCCTGTGCTATGCGGCTGCTTGCACTAGCTATCTATTTTACGTTTGGTAGTGTTTATATATCCATGACTCTCTCTCACTTTGTCACAGCTTACCCTTCCCCCACCCCATATCCTCAAGTCCATTCTCTAGTAGGTCTGTGTCTTTATTCCTGTCTTACCCCAAGGTTCTTCATGACATTTTTTTTCTTAAATTCCATATATATGTGTTAGCATATGGTATTTGTCTTTCTCTTTCTGACTTACTTCACTCTGTATGACAGACTCTAGGTCTATACAACTCATTACAAATAGCTCAATTTCGTTTCTTTTTATGGCTAAGTAATATTCCATTGTATATATGTGCCACATCTTCTATATTCATTCATCGGATGATGGACACTTAGGTTGTTTCCATCTTCAGGCTATTGTAAATAGAGCTGCAATGAACATTTTGGTACATGACTCTTTTTGGATTATGGTTTTCTCAGGATATATGCCCAGTAGTGGGATTGCTGGGTCATATGGTAGTTCTATTTGTAGTTTTTTAAGGAACCTCCATACTGTTCTCCATAGTGGCTGTACCAATTCACATTCCCACCAGCAGTGCAAGAGTGTTCCCTTTTCTCCACACCCTCTCCAGCATTTATTGTTTATAGACTTTTTGATGATAGCCATTGTGACTGGTGTGAGATGATATATCATTGTAGTTTTGATTTTCATTTCTCTAATGATTAATGATGTTGAGCATTCTTTCATGTGTTTGTTGGCAGTCTGTATATCTTCTTTGGAGAAATGTCTATTTAGGTCTTCCACCCATTTTTGGACTGGGTTGTTTGTTTTTTTGTTATTGAGCTGCATAAGCTGCTTCTAAATTTTGGAGATTAATCCTTTGTCAGTTGCTTCATTTGAAAATATTTTCTTGCATTCTGAGGGTGGTCTTTTGGTCTTGTTTATGGTTTCCTTTGCTGTGCAAAAGCTTTGAAGTTTCATTACGTCCCATTTGGTTATTTTTGTTTTTATTTCCATTTCTCTAGGAGATGGGTCAAAAAGGATCTTACTGTGATTTATTTCATAGAGTGTTCTGCCTATGTTTTCCTCTAAGAGTTTGATAGTTTCTGGCCTTACATTTAGGTCTTTAGTTTCTGGCCTTACATTTAGGTCTTTAATCCATTTTGAGCTTATTTTTGTGTATGGTGTTAGGGAGTGATCTAGTCTCATAGTTTTACATGTACCTGTCCAGTTTTCCCAGCACCACTTACTGAAGAGGCTGTCCTTTCTCCACTGTACATTCCTGCCTCCTTTATCAAATATAAGGTGACCATATGTGCGTGGGTTTATCTCTGGGCTTTCTATCCTGTTCCATTGATCTGTATTTCTGTTTTTGGGCCAGTACCATATTGTCTTGATTACTGTAGCTGTGTAGTATAGTCTGAAGTCCGGGAACCTGATCCTCTGGCTCTGTTTTTCATTCTCAAGATTGCTTTGGCTATTCGGGGTCTTTTGTGTTTCCATACAAATTGTGAAATTTTTTGTTCTAGTTCTGTGAAAAATGCCAGTGGTAGTTTGATAGGGATTGCAATGAATCTGTAGATTGCTTTAGGTAGTAGAGTCATTTTCACAGTGTTGATTCTTCCAATTCAAGAACATGGTATATCTCTCCATCTATTTGTATTATCTTTAGTTTCTTTCATCAGTGTCTTATAATTTTCTGCATACAGGTCTTTTGTCTCCTTAGGTAGGTTTCTTCCTAGATATTTTATTCTTTTTGTTGCAATGGTAAATGGGAGTGTTTTCTTGATTTCATTTTCAGATTTTTCATCATTAGTGTATAGGAATGCCAGAGATTTCTGTGCATTAATTTGCTCTCCTTCTGCTTTACCAGATTCATTCATTAGCTCTAGTAGTTTTTTGGTAGCATCTTTAGGATTCTCTATGTATAGTATCATGTCATCTGCAAACAGTGACAGTGTTACTTCTTCCTTTCCAATTTGGATTCCTTTTATTTCCTTTTCTTCTCTGATTGCTGTGGCTAAAATTTCCAAAACTATGTTGAATAAAAGTGGTGAGAGTGGGCAAACTTGTCTTGTTCCTGATCTTAGTGGAAATGCTTTCAGTTTTTCACCATTGAAGATGATGTTGGCTGTGGGTTTGTCATATATGGCCTTTATTATGTTGAGGAAAGTTCCCTCTCTGCCTACTTTCAGGAGGGTTTTTATCATAAATGGGTGCTGAATTTTGTCGAAAGCTTTCTCTGTATCTATTGAGATGATCATATGGTTTTTCTCCTTCAGTTTTTTAATATGGTGTATCACATTGATTGATTTGCATATATTGAGGAATCCTTGCATTCTTGGAGTAAACCCCACTTGATCATGGTGTATGATCCTTTTAATGTGCTGTTGGATTCTGTTTGCTAGTATTTTGTTGAGGATTTTTTCATCTATGTCTATCAGTGATATTGGTCTGTAGTTTTCTTTCTTTGTGACATCTTTGTCTGATTTTGGTATCAGGGTGATGGTGGCCTTGTAGAATGAGTTTTGGAGTGTTCCTCCCTCTGCTATATTTTAGAAGAGTTTGAGAAGGATAGGTGTTAGCTCTTCTCTAAATGTTTGATAGAATTTGCCTGTGAAGCCACCTGGTCCTGGGCTTTTGTTTGTTGGAAGATTTTTAATCACATTTTCAATTTCAGTGCTTGTGATTGGTCTGTTCATATTTTCTATTTCTTCCTGATTCAGTCTTGGCAGGTTGTGCATTTCTGAGAATTTGTCCATTTCTTCCAGGTTGTCCATTTTACTGGCATAGAGTTGCTTGTAGTAATCTCTCATGATCTTTTGTATTTCTGTGGTGTCAGTTATTACTTCTCCTTTTTCATTTCTAATTCTATTGATTTGAGTCTTCTCCCTTTTTTTCTTGATGAGTTTGGCTAATGGTTTATCAATTTTGTTTATCTTCTGAGAGAACCAGCTTTTAGTTTTATTGATCTTTACTATCGTTCCCTTCATTTCTTTTTCATTTATTTCTGATCTGATTTTTATGAGTTCTTTCCTTCTGCTAACTTTGGGGTTTTTTGTTCTTCTTTCTCTAATTGCTTTAGGTGTAAGGTTAGGTTGTTTATTCGAGATGTTTCCTGTTTCTTAAGGTAGGATTTTATTGCTATAAACTTCCCTCTTAGAACTGCTTTTGCTGCATCCCATAGGTTTTGGGTCGTAGTGTCTCCATTGTCATTTGTTTCTAGGTATTTTTTGATTTCCTCTTTGATTTCTTCAGTGATCACTTCGTTATTAAGTAGTGTATTGTTTAGCCTCCATGGGTTTGTATTTTTTACAGATCTCTTCCTGTAATTGATATCTAGTCTCATAGCGTTGTGGTTGGAAAAGATACTTGATACAATTTCAATTTTCTTAAATTTACCAAGGCTTTATTTGTGACCCAAGATATGATCTATCCTGGAGAGTGTTCCATGAGCACTTGAGAAAAATGTGTATTCTGTTGTTTTTGGATGGAATGTCCTATATATATGTGTTAAGTCCATCTTGTTTAATGTATCATTTAAAGCTTGTGTTTCCTTATGTATTTTCATTTTGGATGATCTATCCATTGGTGAAAGTGGGGTGTTAAAGTCCCCTACTATGAATGTGCTACTGTCAATTTCCCCTTTTATGGCTGTTAGCATTTGCCTTATGTATTGAGGTGCCCCTCTGTTGGGTGCATAAATATTTACAATTGTTATATCTTCCTCTTGGATCGATCCCTTGATCATTATGTAGTGTCCTCCTTTGTCTCTTCTAATAGTCTTTATTTTAAAGTCTATTTTGTCTGATATGAGAATTGCTATTCCAGCTTTCTTTTGGTTTCCATTTGCATGGAATATCTTTTTCCATCCCCTCACTTTCAGTCTGTATGTGTCTCTAGGTCTGAAGTGGGTCTCTTGTAGACAGCATATATATGGGTCTTGTTTTTGTATCCATTCAGCCAATCTGTGTCTTTTAGTGGGATCATTTACATTTAAGGTAATTATCGATATGTATGTTCCTATTCCCATTTTCTTAATTGTTTTGGGTTCGTTATTGTAGGTCTTTTCCTTCTCTTGTGTTTCTTGCCTAGAGAAGGTCCTTTAGCCTGTGTTGTTAAGCTGGTTTGTTGGTGCTGAACTCTCTCAGATTTTGCTTGTTTGTAAAGGTTTTAACTTCTCCATCCAATCTGAATGAGATCCTTGCTGGGTAGAGTAATCTTGGTTGCAGGTTTCCTCCTTCATCACTTTAAATATGTCCTGCCAGTCCCTTCTGGCATGTAGAGTTTCTGCTGAAAGATCAGCTGTTATCTTATGGGGATTCCCTTGTGTGTTATTTGTTGTTTTTCCCTCGCTGCTTTTAATATGTTTTCTTTGTATTTAATTTTTGACAGTTTGATTAATATGTGTCTTGGCATGTTTCTCCTTGGATTTATGCTGTATGGGACTGTCTGTTCTTCCTGGACTTGATTAACTATTTCCTTTCCCATATTAGGGAAGTTTTCAACTATAATCTCTTCAAATATTTTATCAGTCCCTTTCTTTTTCTCTTCTTCTGGAACCTCCATAATTCGAATGTTGGTGCGTTTAATGTTGTCCCAGAGGTCTCTGAGAATGTCCTCAGTTCTTTTCATTCTTTTTTCTTTATTCTGCTCTGCAGTAGTTATTTCCACTATTTTATCTTCCAGGTCACTTATCTGTTCTTCTGCCTCAGGTATTCTGCTATTGATCCCATCTAGAGTATTTTTCATTTCATTTATTGTGTTGTTCATCATTGCTCATTTCATCTTTAGTTCTTCTAAGTCCTTGTTAAATGTTTCTTCCATTTTCTCTATTCTATTTCCAAGATTTTATATCATCTTTACTATCATTATTTTGAATTCTTTTTCAGGTAGACTGCCTATTTCCTCTTCATTTGTTAGGTCTGGTGGGTTTTCATCTTGCTCCTTCATCTCTGGTGTGTTTTTCTGTCTTCTCATTTTGCTTATCTTACTGTGTTTGGGTCTCCTTTTTGCAGGCTGCAGGTTCTTAGTTCCCGTTGTTTTTGGTGTCTTTCCCCAGTGGTTAAAGTTGGTTCAATGGGTTGTGTAGGCTTCCTGGTGGAGGGGACTAGTGCCTGTGTTCAGGTGGGTGAGGCTGGGTCTTGTCTTTCTGGTGGGCAGGTCCACGTCTGGTGGTGTGTTTTGGGGTGTCTGTGGACTTATTATGATTTTAGGCAGCCTCTGTGCTAATGGGTGGGGTTGTGTTCCTGTCTTGCTAGTTGTTTGGCATAGTGTGTCCAGCACTGTAGCTTCCTGTTCATTGAGTGAAGCTGGGTGCTGGTGTTGAGATGGATATCTCTGGGAGATTTTTGCCATTTGATATTGTGTGGAGCTGGGAGGTCTCTTGTGGACCAGTGTCCTGAAGTTGTCTCTCCCACCTCAGAGGCACAGCACTGACTCCTGGCTGGAGGATGAAGAGCCTTTCATCCACACGGCTCTCCAGCTTCCTACCCCAACTATACTGAATTCCTTCCAGTTCCCTTGATTCATTTGCCAATTCACCAGCAAGAACCTTTCTGATGCACCTTCTGCTGGTCTTGGAGAGTCTCCTGGGAGGGTGGGAGGCAGCTGTTCATCACTCAGCCTGAGAGGCTTGTCTGCTCACACGCTGGGGTGTGTGGGGGCTGGGAGCTGAGGCTCTGGCTTTGCACGGATCCGAGGGAGAGGACTGGGGTTGGCTGCGTGAAGACAGCCTGAAGGGTGCTAGTGCACCACAGCTAGCCAGGAGGGAGTCTCTGGAATTAATTGTAATTAACCTCTTCATACCTCATCTTTATCTTTGTGTTTGTTTTTTCATCTCTAAATCGGAATGATAAAAATTATATCTACCGGGCTTCCCTGGTGGCGCAGTGGTTGAGAGTCCGCCTGCCAATGCAGGGGAAACGGGTTTGTGCCCCAGTCCGGGAGGATCCCACATGCTGCAGAGCGGCTGGGCCCGTGAGCCATGGCTGCTGAGCCTGCGTGTCCGGAGCCTGTGTTCCGCAAAGGGACAGGCCACAACAGTGAGAGGCCCGCGTACTGCCAAAAAAAAAAAAAAAAATTATATCTACCCCATAGAATTGTTAGGAATATTGAGTTAATACTTTAAGAACACTTAGAACATGGCCTAATACATAGAACATATAATACAAATGTTAAATAATAAGTTTGAAATGTCTGTAGCTTTATGTGCTTTCTCTATTTGATTTTATATGAAAATATTTGAGGTCTTTAACAGACATAGAATTATTTAATGGAATTGGGAGAATGTATATATAACACAGAAATTCCAGTCTTGCTAGGAACTTTTGTAATATGACACAGGCAGTATTATAAATGTTGTACATCCCCTTTTTCATTCAAATGTAATGTTTGGTTCTTGGTATTAGTTTGTGTTTTCTGAAGGTTTCGCTGTTTTAGGGTGATTTGGGATAATGCCAAACTAAAATGACAGATCTCTATATTTTTGAACTTCTGAGAAATTAGAGTTAGGTTAACAATTTTATCATGGGGCATTCAGTGTCCTAGAAATAATCTTTTGTATCTGGTTTGGTTCATACTCTGCAAAATCTCCAGGTATTTAGTAGTGGTAAACTTACTTGGAGAAGAAGAGCACTTGGAACTTATTTTACGAAATATTCTTCCTTTGAATTGATACGCAGGAATCAAAGACTGGAGATAGGACTCTGGCACTGTGAATTAATTTTTTTAATGGAATATGCCATTTGTTTATTATTTTATTCTTTCTATGACTGTGAACTTTTACTGTGAACTTTTAGCTGCAGACTTTTTTTGTTAAAACTTTTTAAAAGAAGCTATGAAAATACCCTTAAAATATTTGCAAGCCGAAAAACATGTTCAGTTTCTTAAAATGCTTCAGTCAAGGTGCAGTAGCGTATGGAAACACTGACATGTTATATTGTATTGGCATAACAGGAAAGCATCCAAGAAATGCCCTGATAAGAAGATTAGTATGCCAAGGTTTTGTCAGTGTTAATATGAAAAAGATGATATTGGCAAAAAGTAGAACTTCAGACTTTGAGAATTGCTTCCAGTACTGAGGCTGCTATGCCTTTGATTTTATTTTCTAGGTCATTGTTTCCCAAACTACATGCTGAACCCCTAGAGGGACTGTGAAGATATTATGAGTGTTCTTGGTGATCAGAGCAGAAGAGATCCAACAGAGCTAGGTAGCAGTGAGGGACCACAGGCAATTATATAAATGAACCAGATGCCTTCTCTCCTTTGGTCCTTCTCTCAGTAGCTCCAAATCAGCAAACGTTTTTCTAGTCTTTTCACATTTTCTGCCTTGCTGAAACAGAGATGAATATTGGTAACTTTCCCTGTATTTTTTCCCTTTCCTTAATATTACAGCTAATGACTATTGAGTAATTACTTTGTGCCATGAGACAATGTACTGAGTGCATTAGGTAGCTTATTTCATTTAAACCTCAGCAGAATTCTTAGAAATAGGTACTATTTTTTTCTCTAGTTCATAAAAGGAGAAGCTGAGGCTTAGGGAATTTTAGTGATTTGTATAAAATCATTCAGCAAAAAAGACATGTTACCAATTTTGAACACAGGCAGCCTGAATATAAGACCCATAGTCTTTTCTCTCTCTTCTCCTTTTGTTTTCATCATTGAATCTAATTGGATGAAATGGTCTGAGAACAATTCCTCTATCATTATCAACTAGGTTGAGGATGGAGAGCAAACCACTTCAGTGGGGCAGCTCAGACAGCATATTCTGAGAAGCTTTTTCAAGTGTCAAAAACACTTCCTACAGAGATTAAGACATGCCCTTTAGAAACCTCAAGTTCTGCCTAAGAGTAACTTTGTGTCATGGGAGGAAGAGAAATTATTATTTTAAAACTGCAGCAGAAATGAAGGGTATAGAGGTTAACAAAATTAGTTAATTCTGTAGCTTCTTAGACTACTTTGACACATTACATATTATTGGTGAGGATGACATCATTGTGTAAGAATTCTTCAGTCTCTCTTTTTGAGAAGGTTTTGCCTCTCACCTTCTCATTCCTTCTTCTGCTAACTTCTGTTTCTCATGAAGATAACTGTGTAATACTGTGGTCATTGTTGAGAATTAAGGGACACATTTAATAACTGAATTCTTTTAAATGAATTACAAAGTTAAATAGAAATGGGAATTCCAGTAATGGTGGTGAAAACAGCTGGGGCAGTTCCTTACATAAACAATAATTTTTTTTTAAAACTGGACAATATTATTAAAGACGGTTGAAGGCACTGATAAATGTCCAAAAGCAGATAGAAACTGAGAAAAAAATTACTTTTGAAAGACTGTTATTGCATTGGGTAAGAGCTGCAAGTTTGTGGCTTTCTCATCTAGTGGTTCTCCCCAAACCCTACTCTAGCACAAGAAAAACTTCACCTCGATAGTGTGAAGAGGGAAGTGTCAGAGTTCAGAGCAGGATTCTGGAAGTGAGAAGGCCACATTTACCTGACAAGTATTTCATTTTTCCCCTCCAGCAAAATTTTGGGTTCTGTCTTTCTGCTGACAAGCCATTCTCTCAGCACTCTGAGATAGTCTGTAATCTCATATTTTGTGCTATATTATCTCTTTCTCAAAACTGGAATTTTCCTGGACTTCCCAGGTGGTCCAGTGGTTAAGACTCTGCGCTTCCACTTCAGAGGGCATGGGTTCGATCCCTGGTCTGAGAAGTTCCTCATGCTGCATGGTGCAGCCAAAAAAAGAGACTCAAAATTGGAATTTTCTTGAAAAACCATATACATGTTGGGATATTTAGGGCAGAGCAGGCATGTCTTGCCTTTATGTTTAACTTTGGTGGTGGTCTGAAGCCTTCCATTGGGAGGTGAAAGCTGCAAGAGTGTGGAGGAAAACAGATACATTCTCTAAAAGAAAAGCTTACCTTCAGCCATTGTTACCATACTTTTGGTTGTTCATATATGAAATACCCACCAGAATCCATTGGGTACCAAAGTGTTATGTCTCATTAATTTGGATAACCCTGGAACAAGCTGGGGTGGCATTTATGCTTAGGAAGATGAGTGGCTTGGAGAACTAAAATGTTCCTTGGAGTTGCATCAGTTTGGGGGCATTCTCCTGATTTAGATACACCTAGAGGATAAGGAAAACAAAGGTCTGATCTGACCCAGGTTCTTTACTCACCTCCTGCACATCATGGCCATCAGTTGGCTTGATCTACACATATATCACTATACCAGAGACCAACTCAGTCTCCCTGGATGAATGTATTAGTTAGGGTTCCTCAGAGAAACAGAACCAATCAGGTAGATAGATAGATAGATAGATAGATAGATAGATAGATAGACAGACAGGAACAAGGAGATTTATTATAAGGAATTAACTCATGCAGTTATGATGGCTGAGAAGTCCCAAGAGCTGTAGTCAACAGGCTAGAGACCCAGAAGAGATGATGGTTTACTTCTAGTCTGAGTCTCCTGAGAACGAGGAGATCATATAGTATAAGTTCTAGTCCAAGTCTGAGACTAAAGGCAGGAGAAGGCCAGTGTTCTGGCAGAGAGAGAGAAAATTCTTAGAACTCAGCCCTTTTATTCTATTTAGGCTTTCAACAGATTGAATGAGGCCCACCAACACTGAGGAGGGCAATCTGCTTTATTCAGTCTACCAATTCAAATGTTAATCTCATCCAGAAACACTCTCACAGACATACCTATAATATATTTAACCAAATATTTGACCACTATGGCCCAATCAAGTTAACACATAAAATTAACCATCACAGTGATTCAGAGTGAAGTATCTGATCTCTTTGACCAAAGAGCTAACCTTGGTTAGAAAAGCACATCTCATAACCTCATGCTTCTAGCAGGAAAAGGATTGGGCTGGGCTAAATTCTTATTACCTGAAGGTTGAATAAGTACAGTGAGAATATTACAAAGCCACCCAGGCAAAAATAGAAACTAGTTAATATTCCTGGTTAATACTCAGCCAGAAGAAATATGTGTTAGATATAAACATCCTTGAGCACAATTAAAATCTGCTTGGAGAAATACCAAGTTAACTATACCACAGGACAACCTTGATAAGGACCATAATAGAGAAAAAGAGTGTCGTGGGAGTACAGGGTGAAGGATGGAGGAAAACATATTTTAGGTCTGAAATTTTTTCATCATTTAATCTTGGCCTTTGCTTGTTTGGGGCAGCTTTTTTAAAAATTCAGGTATAAGTAACGCACCATAAAATCCACCATTTCAAATTGTAAAATTCAGTGACTTTTAGTATATTCATGTGATTGTGCAACCACACCACTGCCTAATTCCAGACATTATTTTCACCCTCAGGGCAGCTTTTTGCAGCAGATAACATTTTCTTAAATTTCACCATCATGTACAAATGCTATATAGCATGAATTTATTGATGAAATAATTTGACTCATCAACCTGGAGAAAGAAGCAGTTGCTTTCCAATATACTATACAACACCTCTTGCCTCATGTGGTGTGTTTTCAGTAAGTCATTGACTTGTACTATTTGAGAGTGGAACCTTTTCAGCCTCTCATACTGCATCTTTGCCCTAACATCTTTACTATAATTTTATATATTAGTCTTATGTTCACATCAATTCTGTGACTTTTCCTTTTTAGGGAAATAAGTTCTATCACTAAATAAGTTGTTTCCTGAGCTGTTTTACTGAAAGCTTTACTCTGTTTTGGATTTCCAATTGCCATTTAAAATAATCAGCATCTTATTAAGTTTCTGTAATTCGTGGTTAACTGTTTTTTTTTCAATTTTTCTGGAGCTACCGCAGCAATTGGAAGCTCTGCCCCAGACCGCATGCAATGGAAGAGTAACTTGGCCCATTTAAAACCCATGGACAAGTAGCTTTCATTATAAAGATAGAAATTTTTCAACTGTGTCTCTTATTGTAGTAGAGCAGCAAAATGACTCAGAAGATGATCATTATTTATCACTAATTTTATCAGAATTTTCAGTCGACATAGTTCTGGAAACCTTTTCTATCTCAAACCTTGTCTTCAAAATTTATCACCTTTGACTATCATACATGTCTGCACAACACAAATACTGTATAAAACAGAAGGACATAATAAATAACTAAAAAATTTCAAAAAACACAACATTACAGTACAGTTTACTTCTAGTTGACCTAGTCTACACTTTGCAATGTTTACAATAGCAAGGTGTCAAGGAGAGAGTTGAGCCACAGCATGTGAAAGATTGCTTATGTTGAAAATTTTCCTTTGATTCTCTATTACACAAACAGAAATTGTTGGTGTTGAGTAAAGGGAGGCTGGGGGAAGTGATGGGAGAGAGAGGCTACCGTCAGTCTATTGCCTTCACTTCTGTACAGTACTCACCTTTTATTATTGTCTGTCCCTTTCTTGTGTCCATGTTGGAAAAGCACCCAACCAAGAGTCCTGTCTTACTAATTTCAAATACCATTATAAGGTATTTATTTAATATTCAGTGCTGATACTTTTGAGCCAGTATCAGTAAGAAATATATTTGAGTTATTTCTCTACTGATGTTAATAAGTCTCATCTGAGTTGCTGAGCTGTCCTGCTTTGTATGCTGTGTGCTCAGTGGTGTGTGACCTAGATGGAGTCATTGGACCTCTGAGGCAAAGGTCAGATGAATAAAAACCTCATTAAGACCTGGCAGTAACTTCCCTTTAGCACTTACCAACTCTAATTGTCTGTTTACTTGTTTCTTTTCCCCACTGAATTGGATCATCCATGAAGGAAAGGTATTTTCTTATTTACTACTAATTCCCCAGTATGTTACATAACACCCTGTAAGAGGCAAATGTTCTGTAAGTATTTACTTTGTGGGTGAATACTGAACTCCCTAAAGCATCCTGCATCCTCCTGCTTCATACTCCTCATTTGTGAAGACAACTACTATAACAAAATGTTCATAATAATCTTATTTTATTTATTTATTTATTTATATTTTATTTTTGGCGTGTTGGGTCTTCGTTGCTGTGTGCAGGCTTTCTCTAGTTGCGGCGAGCGGGGGCTACTCTTCGTTGTGGTGCGTGGGCTTCTCATTGCAGTGGCTTCTCTTGTTGCGGAGCATGGGCTCTAGGTGCCCATGGGCTGTAGGTGCGCGGGCTCCAGTAGTTGTGGCTTGTGGGCTCTAGAGTGCAGGCTCAGTGGTTGTGGCACACGGGCTTAGTTGTACAGCATGTGGGATCTTCCCGAACCAGAGCTCCAACCCATGTCCCCTGCATTGGCAGGCGGATTCTTAACCACTGTGCCACCAGGGAAGCCCAAGAATCTTATTTTAATAGCAGCAAACCCCGGTAGGCACTGAATAAGAGCCTAACTCTTAAAATCGTGTCAAAGTTGCAGTCACTCAATGGATGGCAGAATGAATGTAATTTTTCCTGGCAAAACAGAAGTGACTCAGTATTTTTTTCATGTAGTTTGGCCTGTGGGCTACAAACAAATGAAAAGTAATTTTATCCCAACTAAACAGTCACCTTTGGGGAATCCCAGAGCCTGTGGTATCTTAAATTGCTGAAAATATCTCAACTCTTGTTGTCTCCTTAAGACATACATCTGTAGATTGTGGTCTGCCAGTGGGGATTATTTAGTTATTTGTGATGATGCATCATAGGAAGGGCAAAAATGTTTTCCTCTCTTGCCTCAGACTCTGGGGATATTTGCAGGAAATTAGATATTTTACTTGTGAGAAAATTCATTGGCTCTGGTTATTTGTTTCCTAGTTCAAAGCATTCCTTTGGCCCTGCCTTGGGATGTTGTGGAAATCCCCAGGGCATTTTTTTTTTTTAAATCAGAGCTGCCCCTGTTGTCTTTTACCCTCAAGGACAAATCATGCCATGGGGCAACAGTTAAGAACCAGGTGAGCCTTTCCTTGTCCTTATAATATACTCTTCACCAGACCATGACATGCTGCAACCTATCATGGCTTTATTTAGTACAACTTAGCCCTTCTGTTTTCCTTAGTCTCTCTGATGTCTTCTCAATCGGATTATTAATAATGTCATTATTACTTTCTTGTAAATCTCTGTTACCAATTATTTGCTGATATTTCTTGTTTACCTGTTTTGTGTTAATTATCTTTCAGGTTCACTATTTCTATTCTGATATCAAATTCCCTTTTTTTAGACACTTTTGTTTTCCTTTCCTAATTTTTGGATTTTTCCTTTTCAGTGTTATACTTTGCATAAACTCTCAGGTCAGGTTGACAGCTTCTTACCTGAGCGCTTGTTTAAGATGCACTTGATTAAAAACTCTTCCTGAACCACATTACACCTAGATTATGTGGATCACTAACAAAAATATTCCCTGAGCTTCAAAAAAAATTTTAAAGGTCTGCTGTGGCTATTTCTGTACCTTAAAATTGCTCAGCATTTGCCAAACCATTTTCTCAACTCTGTGTAAACTTGGCCTTCCTCAGATTGTTAAGGATGAGAAGGAAGGAATAACCCATCTTTTCTCTTATACCAAAAATGAAGTAAATAATCCTCAAGAAATCCTGTGACATAACTGTTATAAATAACACCATTTTACATCTGTAGAGATATACAAGTCCTAGAAAGGAGGTTAACCTCTAGTCTATATAGCTAAAAACTGAAGGAACCAGAATCCTAGCCACGCAGTAGTATTTCTAGTCCCGAACTCCACCTGTTAAATGTGGTTTGATCTCTGGGGTAGGTTTAAAATGAATACATTTTCCAATGATATAGTTCTAGAAATAATTGGGAGAGGAGATGGGGGAAGAACTGAGTCACATAATATTACATGAATATCTCATTAAATATTAATTGGGTCCTACTGTGGGCCAGCAGTCTTAATGGATGCTGGGGATAGATCAGTGGACATGGCAGACCAGCCTTGCCCTATTGGACTTTACATTCAGAGAAAAGAGGCAAATGTTAATAGACAGGTAAACCAAGTAGCAAACAAGAAGGTGTCAGACAATGGTCAGAGCTATGAGGGAAATAAGGCAAGGTGGTTTTACTGTACCTCTGGAGTGATACTACATCAGTGGATGGCCTGGGAATACCTTACAGAGGAGGTGACATTGGAGCTGAGAAGCGAATAGTTGGTATTTTATTCATTATTATTAAGAATTAGAAATGAGTGTTTCCAAATGTACCAAAAAGTTTGTAAACAAAATGAAATCCTTCAAAGCCAAAACAAAACCAAACGGTGGTGAAACATCCTCTTATTTTATCCCAGTTAAATGGAGAAAAGCAACTTCCAAGTCTCTTTTCTCTCTGGAGTTTATCCTTCTCTTTCTCTCTTTCTCTCTCTTTTTGAGGATAAAGATCCAAAGTCACATATATTCAATTTAATACAACAAAGGGCATTTTTTAAATTTCATTTTTATTAGGTTATCTATATACAAAGTTTGAGAAGTCTCATAGTTCTAAAAGAGCTTAAAAAAGGAAAAAGAACTGTCTTCTGTTGCACCTGCCCCACCTACGGTTCCCACATCTCAGAGATAACTGCTTTCAACCTTTGTTATTTTCTCAGGTTTTTGCCTCCATTACTTCAAAATAATGAGTTTATACATTGTTTCTTGATTTTTCAGTTTTATATATTATGTATTGATTTATTCTTTTGAAAATATATTTACATTATTCTCTCATTCCATATCTCCTCTCTCCCACTTTCTTTTAAAAATAGATACATCATTCGTTTTAATTAGATCAGTTTAGATCTGTTAATCAATCTAGATCTATTATAAATTAGATCGTGAGATTTAATGGTTCAGAGTTCACACTATGATGATGAATGATGTAAATATTTTCACATATGGGCCGTGTGGTTTACAATGATTACATTTCCTTTCTTGTATATCCTTTTCTCTTCCCAAGTATTAACGATTGACTCATTTTAAAATTTGATTTGTTTTTGTACCAATGTATCATTAATTCATATGCAAACTCTTCCTCAGAACTATAAATCTCCTTTCAGACGTTCAAATCCATTAAGTAGTTTATCAGTTTTAACTTCTTGGAAACATTTCTCTGTGAGCTTTCCATCCTCTTGCTCTAATCTGAACTGGTTGATTTTTCATCATTCTGAGATCCACTTGACTACTTTTTTAATTGGAGCTCTGTTTCTTGGATTTAAAGTCTTCCTTTTTCTTGGGTATTATGGTAGGCCGAATAATGACCCCTCAAACGTGTGCACATCCTAAACTGCTAGAACCTGTGTATATGCTACTTGATATGGAAAAAGAAACTTTATAGACATAATTAAGAACTTTGAGATGAGGAGGTTATTCTGGATTATACCGATGGGCCCAGTGTAATTACCTTAGTCTATATAAGAGGGAAGCAGCAGAGTCCTATCAGAGTCAGAGAGAGATGTTAGGCTGCTGGCTTTGAAGATGGAGGAAGGGACCATGAGCCACAGTATGCAGATGGCTTCTAGAAGCTGGAAAAGGCAAGGAAACAGATTTTCCCTTAGAGCCTCCAGAAGGAACACAAGTCTGCCTACACTTTCAATTTAAGGCTTCCAACTTCTAGAACTGTAAGATAATAAATTTGTGTTGTTTTAAACGACTAAGTTTGTGGTAATTTGTTACAGCACCAATAGGAATATGGTGGCTTATTCTCTAATTTTGGTAGAATACTTCCTCTAACGTCTTGAAAAATAATGCATGGAAGATACATTTTTGATGCCCTATATATCAAAAAATATCCTTATTTTTACCTAAGGGTTCGTTGAGGATGGAAATAATTTTCTGTCAGCATTTTGAAGGTGTTTCTGTATTGTATTCTTGCTTCCAGTCACAAGTTTAATGCCATTCTGATGCCTGATCCTTTGTTTTGCCCCATTTTATTTATGTATTTTTCTCTTAGAAAGCTTGTAGTATATTCTTTTTGTCCCCAGTGTAGAGAAATTTCCTGATGATATGCTTGTGCCTTAGTGTGAGTCTTCTTCTACCTATTGTATTGAGCACTAGTAATATGGAAACTTAACCTTTTCATTATAGAACATTTTCTAAATTATTTATTTGATAATTTTCTTCACTCTCTTTCCTCTGCTTTCTCTTTCTGGAACTCCCGTTTCTTGGCTTGTGGACATTCTGGGCTGATCCTTGGAGTTTCCTTTTTCCCTTTCTGTTTTCTGTTTCTGTCTTTGCCCTGCTTTCTGGAGGGCAAGGGCCCTAACCATATCCTCTAACTCTTCTTAAGTTTGTCATCTCTTCTATCTGATTCTTAATTTTCTTTTTCTTGATCTTTGAGTGTTCCTTAAAAATTTACCATTCTTTTTTCATAAATATAGTATTTTTCTCTTCCCTTTGCAAAGAAAATAATTAAAATATCTGGCTCTCTTTATAAAATCAATTTTTGCCTTCCCAGTAATTTTGGTCTTTGTTTCATGTAGACATTTCTGAAATGTCTGATGTTCCTTGTCTACCTATTTACATTTAAGAGCGAGGTGCTGGAAAGCTGACTGGGAGTTGTGTGTGTCAGTTTGTGTGTGTTTGTTTGCAGCAGAGACATAGGCTGCTGATTGATGGTCTTCACTGAAGGCTTCCTTGGCTTGGCTGTTACAGGGATGCAATTTTTACCATTATTGTAGGTCACCCCTTTCCCCAAAATTATGCTGATCACTCACTTCAGAGACGACCACTTTCATCTGTTGTCTGGGAGATATAAAGTGTCTGCTGGTGTTCTTGAAGACAAAAGGGAAAAGGGACCCATGCATCTCATTGTTCAGTATATAAACATTCACTAAATCCTTCTGTTTTTCAATTTGCCTGGCATCCTATAGATTTAACCTCTCCAAGTCATCTGTGGGGGTGGAGGACAGAATCTGTGTATTTTACGGCTTCTTTACAAAATTTTTTGGCAGTCCTTCTATATCAAATCCAATTGCATGATGCCTCTCAACCCAAGAGAATCTCTTGGGTTCTGAGGTCCAAAACAGCCAGCTTCTCGTTTCCTCCATTCAGGGGTTTTCTTGCTCTCTAATATTCCATCTAGCTTCCAGAATTGGATCACTGTCCTTCCTTCTTCTGTTCACTTTATTCTTATGGACCTTTAAATCTTTTCACTACCAGTTTAATGAATTTCACAAGAAAGCAATGGAAACAAAGTGTGTGCAATCCTTCATGTTTAACTGAAGTTCAAGAATTCATCTTTTTTTTTTTTTTACAATCATATTGATTTCTAACAAGCACATTTTGTGGGCTGTAGTGCTAGGCTTCTAAGTCAGAAAGTTACTCCCTTGTTTACTGAGGGACGTGACAGAGTAACTGATGAGCCTATAAAATTATATAGTCCTTCTACCAATTTTCTGGCTCTGTTGGCCATTGGTAATTTAAGTGCCTGTGGCAGCATGGAGGGCATCTTGTGCCCTGTCATTGCCATATCCACACGTCATATAACAATTGTTTAAAAATTAATGGCAGTTCAAAAATTACAGAGCTTTTCTTAAAGGTGTTATTTACTCAAAGACTATAAAAGGTATACTTTGTTTTCATGGTGTTGAGAAACCATTCTGTTTTCTTCTTACTTTAGTAGAATTTTGTTTTTTAAAAAGTGATTTCTAAGAGAATTTTCCTAAAACTCCAGCAAAGTTTCTTTGCTTTCTTAACTTTTTATTCCACACCCTTCTGAATTTATATTTTCTGATTAAGTGGAGACACTCTTCATGTTGGGCCATCATTATATAAAACATTTGTCCTAAAATTGCCTTTTTAATAAAGTTTCAAGAGAGGACCTAGTTCTAATGCTTTGGGATAAATAGAAGAAATTCATACTTACCTTATCCATGTTTTCAGGATATTTATCTCCATGGCTTCTTAATCTTAATCTTTTTATAAGGAAGAATCTTAATTATTTTTGTCTGTATTCAAACTGACATCTTTTATCATTTTAATTTTGTGTATTTGGACCTTCTCCAGCTCATTATGTTTGTTTTGAGGTTCATTAACCAGAAAGTTATATGGCACTTCTGGTGTGAATTCTTTGTGAGTTTTTAATCAGGATAGATTTTTTTCTGTTTGGCTCAGTATACTTCCTGATGAGGTTCAGAGCTTTTTTTTGTTGTGAACTTCATTTCTGTTGAGTCTTCAGAGCATCTGTAATGGTAACTGGATTGACTTCTAGAACAAAAGGATGATCTTTAGTTCTGTCATTTTTATTTAGAATAAGAATGAATAGGAACTAGAAGGCTTTTTAGAAGTCCTCTCGCACAGTTCCATGTGAGGGAACAAATCCCAAAAGATGGTGAAGTGTCTAGGGTATAGGTCACCCAGAAAACCTGGACTCTTGGATCCTAACCAGGAATTTTCTCACTGCATACTTCTGCCTAGTAAATCATGTCTAGCCTACCTAAATTTAGGTAAGTTCATGAATGAATTTGGAGAGTCTTATGTACTGTACTTTCCTTCCCTAATGTTACCTCCATTATTTCTGTCATCTCCAGTTTCCTTTCCCCTTGTCTATTTATAGTCCTTACAACTTCTCTTACTTCCACCTACTATTTCCATACCCTCTCTCAGTCCTGCCTCCTTTGAATCTGTTATCATTTGTGAATTTTGTCCTCTCTGAAAACAAGAGGATTAAAGACCAGAGCTCTGATCTACCTGATTTCCATTTTGCCCCACTATTGTCTGTGCTCCATGCAGCAGTTTTAGTGTTAGAAAAGCTATCTGCAGAGAAGAAGAAAAGAATACAGCAGATTCACGAAGATAAGTAGGGACTAGAGTTGCAGAGAAAGCCAAAGTGACTCTAATTCTTCCTAAAACTCAGCTATACTCCCATGTCTTAGGATTGCATAAAACATCCCTCTCTCCTTATGATAAATTTTCCTTCTGTGCCTGTGAAAGTTCATTTTAGCTATTGGTAACTGAATTGTCCTAGTTAATACCATATGTTTAAATAAAATGATGAACTATTTGAATGTATGTTGAAAAGAATTTTATGAGCTGAAACACCACCTATAACATTGTTTCTGTGGGGAAAATGTGTGTCCAAATAATGTAAATGACTGTTTGGAATTGAAACCTAAATTCTAGATTTGGGACTGCTGTTTTTATCAATTATCCATGTTTTTATCAATTACACTTTTTTTTTTTTTTTGCGGTACACGGGCCTCTCACTGTTGTGGCCTCTCCCGTTGCGGAGCACAGGCTCCAGACACGCAGGCTCAGTGGCCATGGCTCGCGGGCTTAGCCGCTCCGCGGCATGTGGGATCTTCCCCGCTCGAACCCGTGTCCCCTGCATCGGCAGGCGGACTCTCAACCACTGCGCCACCAGGGAAGCCCAATTACACTTTTAAAAGCACATATTGTTATCTGCCTCCCGACCTTGCTTTATGTCCTTAGTGAGGGATAGGACCCATGCTGTCATCCTAGGAGGCAATCCTTAGCTGTTGTTGACTGTTAAAAATTCTTCCTTTGCCATCATTCTATCCCAGTGAATCTATTAACATTTTCAGTCAGAGCTTTGGGAGGAATAAGTCAATATCAGTTAAAAATTTGTCATATAAAGAAACATAGCAAGATGCTAAAGGAGAAAAGGCTTTTGCAGCATCTACTACCCTCTTACCCAAAGATCCTCTTTGCCATAAAGTTTTAAAAATGCAAAGTGAAAACAAAAAGAAGATGAAAATCTGGACTTTAGATCAGATTGGCTCAGTTAATAAATAGTCTCTGAATGTTCAGCCATGCTTTTAGGTAGCTGAGTATTAGTGCATGGGCTCATGAGAGAGAGAGAGAAAGAGAGAGAGAGAGAGTGGGGGGTTGCAGAGGGAGGGGGCGGGGGTGGGTGGGTAAGCTTTGAGTTGTCAGTAAAGCATTTTAAGTCAGATAAGGAATAAAACAGATAAGCACTGTCTGTAATTGCTGAGGCGGTTTCCAGTGAATATCAATTAAAACAGAAGACTTTAAATCACGGAAAAATAATTTTAAAGAGAGCTATTGTTTTTCTTAATTATAGGCTAAGAATGAGGTAATTCACTGCTTCCCCCTCCCCCCAACCATAGATAAAGGACTCTCAATAGTATATCTTTCAGTATAAGAACTTTACCATTGGTTTTATTCATCAGCAGAACCGAAGAAACAATTGCAGGATGTTCTCTATTATTTAGCATGGAATGCCTTTATCACTTTATGTCCTTGTCTGACATTCCTCCTTGTTTGTTTCCATTAAATGTTTGGCTTTTAGTTTCATAGTGCAGTGCCAAATAAGTCAGCGCACGGGAGTTTATATTACTTAGAGCGTTACAGTTACAGCAATGTCATCTCTTGCTTAAAACAGTTGGTCAACGCTGCCTACCAAGTTGAGTATAGTGGGACTCACATTGTATAAGGCCATATTCATTACTTTGAGAAGCAAAATGAATAATAAACTACATAAAAAGTAATACTGAGAAGGAATTGAGTGGCAGATTATTTGATACCATTGATGATTTCATTTTTATATAATAAAATCCTAAAATATTCTGTAGTGATAACATATTAAAAGTTAATAGTTTTCTCTCCTTTAGCTACGTGTCCAAAAGTGAAGGCAAATGCTTTTGCTGGTAGCCAGTAGCAGGGAGGAGGGGGAGGGGGTGTTTTAGAGAATTGTGTGTTTTTCTTTCTTATATTTATCAGTTGACTTTTCTGTAGATAGAAAAGGACAACTAACTTGGGCAGGCTAATCATTCTGTTGTCATTTTTCTAAATTATTCTAATGTGACTTTCAGAGCATGTCTTCCATAGATCATTTATTCATTTAGTAGTAATGCTTATGGAAGTGGATAAGCCAGATTTCCTTATGTGATTTGATAATTTACAAGGACAATTTGGCAGTGATAAATTTGGATGCTTCCCTAAGACACTTTGGCTATCTTCCTCTAACCATATGACAAGCCTCATTTCACATACCTTTCAAATCTCTCCTCTAAATCTTTGGGGATGGTTTCTGGATACAGTAAGAACAGTTTGCTTCTGAAGGTGGTTGTTTGGGACTAGATGCTGCCTGGCAGTTAATTCTCTTTCTTTCTCTGTGGACTCCAAGTGGAACGTCCTTGGAATAATAATGACGCATGATTCTTTTTTTCTACCACGTCCAGGATATTCCTGTTAATTTTTAATTTACATTATTTCTAGATTACTTAGAAATACTTGTATTAATTGCTCTGTATATCCTCCTTAAGTTTTTATCACTTCTAAAATTCACAGATGTAGAGAACAAACTTACGGTTACCAAAGGGAGAAGGTGGGAGTGGTGGGATGAATTGGGAGATTTGGACTGACATATATACACTATTATGTATAAAATAGATAACTAATGAGAACCTACTGTATAGCACAGGGAACTCTACTCAGTGCTCTGTGGTGACCTAAATGGGAAGGAAATCAAGAGTGAATATATGTACATGTATGACTGATTCACTTTGCTGTACAGCAATAAGTTAACACACCATTGTAAAGCAACTATACTCCAATAAAAATTAATTTAGGGCTTCCCTGGTGGCGCAGTGGTTGACAGTCCGCCTGCTGATGCAGGGGACACGGGTTCGTGTTCCGGTCCGGGAAGATCCATCCCACATGCCGCAGCGCGGCTAGGCCCGTGAACCATGGCCGCTGAGCCTGCGCGTCCGGAGGCTGCGTGTCCGGAGCCTGTGCTCCGCAACGGGAGAGGCCATGACAGTGAGAGGCCCGTGTACCGCAAAAAAAAAAAAAAAAAAAAAAAAAAAAAAATTAATTTAAAAAATAAGTAAATAAAGTTAAAATAAAAAAGCCAAATTATAGGCATAGTGAAGTTTGAATCTAATGTGGCTTGTTTTAAATAAATCCCTCCAAATAAGTGCTTTGTCTTTAATATATTTTTATTTGCAGACCTGTGCTATGTTTTATGATTGACTGGTTTCCATTTCAGTTATAAATAATCAATTGGGGTACCTTTCGGTTGCTTATATTTCTGTTTATGTGACTTCTGTGTTTTTAAATATTTACATAAGACTATATCTAGATGTTTAGTATCTTGGAAGATTATTTCTTTACTTTCCAATACCAGAAACTCGTCTTTATTTAGAGCTAATTATCATGAATACAGGTTTTTGTCCCACTTAATACTACTGTATTTTAGAAATTCTCTTTTTAAGACTAAAACCACATCTTTTTGCTGGATGACAGTAGTTTCCAGATGTTTGCACCATTACTGAGTCAATATTTCTTGAATCTACCTATAGTCTGTCCACCCTAGTCTAGTCACTCTCCCACACTCTTAGATGATAATTTCATATAACACATCTTCCCCAGCATCATTCTTAGTCTCTTATTTCACTGAGAAAAATAGAAGCAATCAGCAGAGAGCTTAAGCCAGCCACTACAGCTACTCACCTACTTGTGTCTTTCCCCATCTATTCTGCCTTCTCTGTTTACTCTGGTAAACCATTTATGCTAGCATAAATGTCAGCATTTGCTGACATATGCTAGCAAATGTCAGCATCTCTGTCTTGTGAAGATCCTTTTTTTTTCTTGCCTACTTGAAGAAATTGCTGTAGAATTCTTTGCTCTTTCTCCCTCATTTTATCTCCCATCTTTAAAAAAACTCACTTGTCCCTACATCCTCCTCTAGTTACAATCCTATTTCTATCTTTTAAAATACTTTTTAAATTTATATATAATAAAATTCACTCTGTTGATCTGTTTTCCAGAGTTACTGTATCATTTTGCATTCCCACCAGTAAAGTATG